>NC_049226.1:8769074-9072500 GCF_011100685.1 Canis lupus familiaris
AACGATAATTTTTCTTTATTCCCCAAGGAGGAATTGCCATTTATTTTTAAGATTTTATTTATTTAGGGCAGCCCGGGTGGCTCAGCGGTTTAGCGTCGGCTTTGGCCCAGGTTGTGGTCCCGAAGACCCGGGATCAAGTCCCACATCGGGCTCCCTGCATGGAGCCTGCTTCTCCCTCTGCCTGTGTCTCTGCCTCTCTCTCTGTGTGTCTTTCATGAATAAATAAATAAACTCTTTTTTTAAAAGATTTATTTATTTATGAGAGAGAGAGAGAGAGGGAGAGAGGCAGAGACACAGGCAGAGGGAGAAGCAGGCTCCATGCAGGGAGCCCGATGTGGGACTCGACCCAGGGACTCCAGGATCACGCCCCAAGCCCAAGGCAGACGCTCCACTGCTGAGCCACCCAGGTGTCCCAGGAATTGCTATTTAAAAGCAGTGACCAGCATTCCAAATTCCTTCCTGGATTCTCAGTTTTCCATCTTCATAATTTGATGTTCTCTTTCTCTTCCAAATAGTGCATATTCATTGATTTAATATCACAAATTTAACAACGCTCTATTTAAGCATGACAATATTACTCAAAAGAATATTTGTTGCAATTGAGGTATTTTTCCTCTTTATGCTATGGCACAAAATAATACAAACCACATTAAAAATATAAGAAAACATGAAATCTGAAGAAACTCTTCTAAAGAAATCTAAATTTGCCTTTACAGAAGGATGACTAAAGCAAATCACTGGAGGTTTAAAACAATCTTTATTTTTTTCATACAGTCTCATGGTTGTACTTTAATTTCACAATGACCTTACATAATAACAGATATTTATAACCTCGATATTATACTAGCCCAAGCCCCCTCCACATCAATTGAAGACAGAATATTCTGTTCAGAATTATGTAAGAGTAGCATTAAAGTTAATATTAAACATTATTAGAAAATACTCAGAATGATAAATAACGTCATAGGGATATATAATATTTCAATATTTTCTAGATTTCATCTGGAGTATATACACAAAAAGGAAAAGTCCACATTAGGAAAAAGGAAAAGGAGAATGTCAAATCGATAAAATGTGGAGGTAACTTCTAGAAGCCACGAGATCAATTTATAAAAGACACCATTTACTTTATTTACAACAGATTTTAGTTTTGAACTTATCATCATGTGACTGGCATTCCTTCCCAGGTACTTAACACTATGGTAAATTACAAATTTAGGGTATTTTGGTTTAGGACAAAAGTATGAATTACTACACGAATTACAATGTCCCAAACTTGGACCTCAAATTTTGCATTATTAAGAAACTGTACTATTGCTGCAGAAATAAAAATCTTTTATTGCCTAAAAATGTATGAAATTCGCTGTTCTTATAAAAGATACTGTTTCACTTTCTCAGTTCCTCCCAAGTTCCTTGAAGAGCTGCCCATACTCACTATGTCCTCCTGTCGTGGTCCCTTCATTCCTCAACCCTCTGTGCTGTGGCTCCTGTGCCGCTTCTCCATCAATCTGCTCTGCCAATAACCTACCAGTCATCACAGAAAGAGAGAGCGATGCTCCTCCGTCCAGGCTCCCCCCTGCCCCGCTTCTGGGGCCTTTGCCCACTTTCTGTTGCCCTGGTCTCCCCTGTCTCGAGTCGCCCACCCCCACCCCCACTCCCCTCCCTGGACAACCTCTGTAAGTCTCAGAACACAAGCCATCAGGAGGCTCAGAGACTGCGTTGCAGCCCATCTCCTCTGCCTCAGGCCTTGGCTCCTTCTTGGACTTGGAGCCTCTCTGTCCGTCTGCCAGTTGCACACGTCTTCCTGAGCTTTCCACTGACTCCAACTCCTGATGGGAAATGGATCCCATTCCCCAGTCTGGGGTCATCACAGTCACTCCTGAGTTGTGGGATTAGAAGCCAGGCAGCTGGTAGCCAGAGAAGCACAGTGATTGTGAGGGAGGAGGAGATGCAGGCCAAGGAAGGCTGGTGATTTGCAGGCGAGATGATGCAAGGGTGACCTGACAGTGCCTGGTGTTGGGGAGCAGGAGCCAGGGGGTGGGAGGGAAGGGATGAGGGAAACTGGGAGGAGACAGGAGGATGCTGCATGCTCCTCAGGAGCACATGAGGAGGGAGACAGGACCAGAGAGGGTCAAGGATGACCAAGGTGGGGAGCGGGGAGCGGACACCTCCACCAGCAAGGGAAGAACAGTTAGTAGGGCTTCCATTCCAGTCCTTTTCCTTGATATTTATTACAGAAATCTTGACCTTTACAGCAAAAGATCGATATCCTCAGGGTTCCTAGATGGTAATTTATAGATTGGCAATTATTAGAGCAGTCCAGTTGAGTGTGGTTGTAGCGCCACCCATCTGGAAGAGAAGGACGTTCACACTTAGGCTCAGAGAGCAATAATTGGAGCTCAGAGAAAGAGGGCATTTTCCCTAACCATGCCAAGCCTGGCCTCCAGATGAGGGGCACACCCACCTCCCAAAAAGCCTCCCTCAGACTGGAGGGCCCCTCCACAGTCTCAGGAGGCAGGCACCAGCCTAAGCCAGGAGCTCTTGGCTTGGCAGCATTACCTCTGTCAGTGAAAATAAAGAAATCTCTGGTTCTGCATCCAGGACCCTGCTCCATGGTGCAATTGCTCTTGCCTCTCAAACAATGACCTCTCTTAAAATTCTCGCAGACCATACATAACGTGGTTGGACCTATGGAAGAAAAGACATGAAGGCTAATTCCAGGATTGAATGGATTGAGATGAAAGTGTACTAGGATATTGGTAGGGCCTTGGAGTTCAAGGGGAAACCATGACCCTCAACACCTTCTCCAATGTACTCTTAAAACTTGGCAATGCTCCCCACTGGGTTGTGTCCCTTAATTCTTTAAGGATATGAGCCTTTGACACAGGAATCTTGTTTCCACTAAAAATAAAGTGAAAGGCATTCTGTTAATTATGGTGTCATTACACAGAACACAATGAGAACATCCATATACGGCTGCCTGAGGCCAGGAATCTATAAGAAAATGATAGGACATAAGGACTGCAGAGGCTCCAAAGTGAGGATGCAGTCTTACAAAATTTCCTACCATACCTCCCGCCAAACATCATTTGATGCCCAAACATACCTAAGTGGCAGCAAGCACTTGACATGGAAATATCGGTTCAACATAAGCCCTTCAATGACATGTTCCAGCAACACTACCCTAGGCTGCTTCTTTATAGAAAGTCTTGAGCTACCATTGGCTCTGCTGCTGAGGGCCATCCCAGCCAGCCCTGAGGCCCTCGGGTGAGAAGAGCCCTTGGCCCCAGTCCACCCCCAGATAGTGACTGACTCCACTCAGAGATCTTAGGAAGGGACCTGAACTCTTTCCCTGGGAGTAGTTGGCGTGGGGACAGCAGACAGAGACCTTAAATCCTTGGTGGACAGATCAACCCAGAACCTGGTCCTTAACTTCGTTCCCTCCCAGCCAGCCCGGTCACCACCCCGGGGCTGCACTCCAGCCTGCCTGCACATCCTCGCCCCCCCCACCCCCGCCCCCTGGCCCAGGCCCTCACCCACTCCTTGGAAGAACACAAAGGGGAAGACTGCCAGCAGCAGGAGCAGGAGCAGGAACTTGTCCATCTCAGGTCGGGATGGCAGCAAGATGTGCGCGCTGGCTGGAGCAGGGGAGCACAGTGCCCAGGAAGTGCTAGGATGGGTTGCTCTAGAATCTGGACTGTGCTGTGCCCAAGCTGTGGGCAGAAGCTTCCTGTTCACACCCGCACAGGGGTATTTCACCACCGCCCAAGCTCAGGAGACCTAGCCCCATTGGATACTTCCAGGGATAAAAGATGTCCCCTGTGTCCCTCCTGTTCCCTTGAGACTGCCTCCTGCTGAGTGGGGGGACATGCTGCTTGGCCAGATCTGGGGGGCCCCTCGATAGTCCTGACCCTTCACTCTCTGGACATCCCACTGTGCCATGTCCAGGACCGGGGCTACTCATGTGGGCGGGGCCTTGCTAAATACCATTTCCTCCGGGTCCAATGTCCCCTCTGACCACCTCCCCACTAGTCCCATGGCCCAAGCCAGTCCCCAACCTGGTGGATGCCCTGCTTCAGGGCTCAGGATGCGTTCATCATAGGGGTGTTCTGTACCTCATGCTTCCTCTTCCCCCTCGTAGTTAGGACAGGGCCCTTTACTAAATAAAAATTATTCATGACATTTGTTAAAGACAGTAAGGTAGACTTTATCCAAGGGGACAATTGTAAGAGGGTTTTGTAGTAGGGGAAAGAGATAAGACTAAGCTCTGAATACAACAAGATCAAATGGAAATTTATAGCCAAGAAGCAAGCCAAGCAAAATTCAGGTCAGTAATGCAAAATCACTAACAAAACCCATCAGGTCTGAGAATTCTTGCGAGGTTGACTGGACAGGAGTCTTGTGGAAGGCAGGACACGGTGACAGGATGTGGAGGGTTAGGGATGAAATATTTGATCAGATGACAAGGTGAAGGTTTTTTACCAAACTGACCCAGCAGTCTCCTTGCTAAAATTGGATATAACATGCCGAGGATGGGGCCCAAAGTCAGGAACTAGTCAGAGTATTCAGGGGAGCTTTGCTCAAGTTTGGCAAAAGCAGAGTTTTTGTGACCTCTCAGTACTAAATTGGTGTTAGCAGTGTGAGAATAGTTATAATAACAGGCATTTATTTAATATTTTCTATAAACCAGCATCTATATCTGCTGCTACCATGCAATATGATTATTTAAGATATATCTTCAACCTATCATAAATACATATAACATATAGGGATCCCTGGGTGGCGCAGTGGTTTGGCGCCTGCCTTTGACCCAGGGCGCGATCCTGGAGACCCGGGATCGAATCCCACATCGGGCTCCCGGTGCATGGAGCCTGCTTCTCCCTCTGCCTGTGTCTCTGCCTCTCCCTCTCTCTCCTCTCTCAACAATGACCTCTCTTAAAATTCTCGCAGACCATACATACATATGATAGTGTGACTATCATAAATAAATTAAAAAATTTAAAAAAATACATATAACATACAGAAAATACTATCCAAACAATAAAATAGAAGCTTTATAGAGATAGAATGGCTAGGTTCTTTTAACAAAGAATAAAACAATTCTACTATATTCAACTGTCTTACTTTTCTAGCCTTGAAAACACAGACCCATGTTCACCGAGATGGATTGACTTCAGAGACTCTCATTCACTGCTCCAGGTCCTGGCTAGAAAGTTCAGAGTTTTACAAACATTCTCATCTGTGTGGCTCACAAGGGTGGGGCATGCAAAGCAACTCGGGTGCAAAGTATTTTTCTGACTTTTTAATTCTAATTTTTTACTTACACTTTTCAGCTCACTCATTGTGCTGATAAAAATGGCCAGCTCTCCACCAGAGCGTCATCCTTGGAGATCCAGCCAAGGGAAGGAGAGAGACCAAGAAGCAAGATCCCTAAGTGAAGGTTGGGCGCTAGAAAAAAATGTCCCAGGTAGCAGTAGCACCTTCTCTTTGCCCTCTGTCCTTTTCCATCTAGACAACCCATTCCGAGCAGAGACCTTGACAGTCGTGTTCCCCAGCGAACCAAATACAGGGGACATCCTTTATCCCTGAAAGTGTCCCCTTGAACAATGTAGGGGACAGAGCAGACACTAGGAAATATTTCTGAGCAAACAAGAATGATAGAGCAAATAGATGAATGCCTGAGTATCTGCCTGGCCCAGAAAGCAGCTGTAGGAGAGAATGGCCCGAGAACCCCCCATCCCCACCCTCCACAGACTGAGAGTCAACCGCATCCCACACTTTGAGAGCAGAGCTATAATCCCCTCTACCTCACTCCCCAAACTGAGTAACTTTCAAGATCACCTGGAAGCCAGGATGCCACTCTAACAGTGGCAGTGGGATTCCAGGGATGCTCACAGTTCCCCAAATCCGACATGACCCCCCTCAAGAAAAAGCAGGGGGAATACAAAATGGGGAAAACAAATTATAAACAAATTATCAGAGCTGCCAAAGAGCAACTTTGTTCTGCCATAGCATTGTTTGACTAAAGTCACTGTTCTGTGCAAACTTGAAGAACGTCATGAGGATGATGCCTAATGTGATATTGGAAAGGGACACTTTATCACCAGGGCAACTGAGGCAAAAAGAGTGAGAAGAGAAAAGAATGATCTGGTCAGGTCTCCTCAAGGAAACCTATGCTCTCCAACATCACCATGCTGCTTCCCAAGGGGAGGATGTCATATGATGACCTGTCTATGTGGCTTGCTGGCAAGAAACAAACCTTCTTTTAAAGATTTATGGCATGTGGCTCCACTGCAAATTGTCCATGGGGGAGGCTATGTAATTACAGTAAAACACAATGGAGGTGGTAAATGACTGCAAACCCCCCTTGTGTATCTGCTACCACCCAGGAATCATGCGGAGACGTCACAGGTTCAGTCTACACCAGCGAAGGGCACCATCACCCCACAGAAGAATCTGCCGCCCTAGATTCCTGGCTGGCCTTCCTCAGCCCCTCTTCCTGGTAAAGCTTCCTAAACGCCATCCCATAATGTCTGTACATCAGGTGCACAAGAAGGTCACCTTACGTGGTGGGGTTGTGCCGAGTGAAAAGTGGTGGAGGCTTCCCGACTGTTGAGAAGCAGGGGAAGGCTTGGGGCCCATGAGGCGCTGGGAACACGATGGAAGCCGTGTATTACATTCATCTGAAGCCCACACGCGCCTCCCAGACTCGTGAACTTGGCCGAAATCCAATAGTGAGTCTCATCTGTGCCTCTAGGCCAAGCTTTATTATTAATAAAGACCCACTGACTCCCAACATGCCCCAGTCCGGGGGACAAATTACGCAACCAGCCTACTCAGAAGTCACCAGGCACAATCTGTCTCCCAGTCCAGGAGCCTCCTCTTCCTCAGCATCCAGACAGCGGGTGTCCAGAGCCACCACTTCCAGGCCCACGGCCGCCCGCCCCCCGGCAGATCTCCCCGTGATGTGTCTAGGCCGAGACCCAACAGGGAAGCGCCCTGGCCAGAGCACAGACTCAGAAATCAGACCCATCGGGGTTTGAAGCTCGTTCCATCACTTAAAAATTAAGGCCAGGGTGCCTGGCTGCCTATCAGTAGAGCATACGACTCTTGATCACAGGGTTGTAAGTTCAAGCCCCACGTTGGGTGCAGAATTTCCTTTAAAGATTAATGAATTAAAAAAATTTTAAGGCCGTGACAAGTTACATCATGCTACATCCTAATTCCTCCTCCAAGGAGAAATGATAATAGTACATCAGTCATAGAATAGCTCTAGGAAAAAAAATTACACACACAGACACCACCCACATACAGATGCTGAGTGTCAGGTTTTTTACCACAATATCTAATGCAGAGTAAGGATGTAATAATTAAAACCTCAATTATCCATATTATTGTTCTGTTTCAAGGCTAACAGTTATGACTCACTTAATAAAAATTGGGTTTTGGGCAGCCCGGGCAGCTCAGCGGTTTAGCGCCGCCTTCAGCCCAGGGCCTGATCCTGGGGACTCAGGATAGAGTCCCATGTCGGGCTCACTGCAGGGAGCCGAGCCTGATTCTCCCTCTGCCTCTCTCTCGCTCGCTCGCTCTCACTCTCTCTGTGTGCCTCTCTCATGAATAAATAAATAAAATCTTTTTAAAAATTTGGGTTTAAAATTGGAACTAGGAAATATCACAAAGTTATAGTTAGTGACTCTGTCCGTGCGACCACCCCCAGCACACACACACTGACAAACACGTCCCTCCATAGGGTCTTGTGCTTCCCTCCCCCAACAGCACACAAAGGCCACGGCTACCTTGCCTCTCCCGAGGGCAGGCCCAGTCCCTGGGCCACCATCTCCCACCACGGACCTCTCCTCTCGTTCACGTCCTACCCTGGGAACCTGCTGCCACCGTCCAGACCAGTGACAAGGTGTAGCAGCGCGCAAAGGAATGCTACTGTATGAGGCAGTGGGCAGTTGCCAGCGCCCCTGGCCCTTCATCAGGTCCCAAACTAGCACGGTGAGCCTCCTCGTCTTCCCCCGTGTCTCTTGTGGAGTCTGTGTAGTGCCGTCCACCTGCACAGAGTGTGACCTGATGGAAGAGCCCCTTCTCCTGGAACATTGGTTATGGACCCCATATGTATAAACCACGCGGACTCAGCTCCTGAATCTCCCCTGTCTGGCTCGCCCTACCTGCCCCCCACCCGCAGCATCACACCCCACTGCCACCACTTCCCTCTCCACCCCCGACACTGACCGCTAGTGCACTCCAGCCAGTTTCCACTCATTTTCCACTCATCGCTGCTCAGCAGCCAGGATATCTCCAGTGTCTGTGGGCTTGGGGCAGGGAAGAATGACCCCTGTGGGGGGAAAGGATATGCATGTGGGGCAGAGAGCACTGGGGAAATCAAACTCTGAGTCTTTGTGTCAGTTCTCAGATGACATCAGTGTCAACTTTCTTCCTGACATCTCAGGGCCAAGCAGGGAGAGTACTCCAGGGAGCCCCTCCACACTACTTGTTTCGGCATCACTCCCTGAACTCCTTAACTACCCCATACTCGGAAAGGAAGGACATGTGCTGGGAACACTTTCAAGTGCGACTTGGATATGGACTTGCCATTCAGCTCTATTCCCCACAGTGCCATTCTCCACACAACAGGAAGTCCACGTCAGAATGTGCTTATCTTATCCCAGGACAATGATGGTCCCTTTGCCAGGTGGGATGAGGTGTAAGCCACAGGGAAGATGGGCCATGGAGCCGACCTGCTGGGAAGATCTCACTTCCTGAGGATGATGGACAAGTTGCTGGTACCAAATGTGGTTCCACTCTGGTGATGAATGATAGGTTGGGCTAGGTACATGTCTCACTACCTATGATAGGTGGAATTCCATCACAGCCCCATTTTTCCACTTGTTATAATGCCTGTGATGCTGTTATATTAAATGGCATAGGGAATTTTGCAAATGTAATGAATTTTACTAATCTTTACTTATTTTACTAATCATGGGCCACAGATTCAGGAGATTGTTGAGATGGGTTTACATCTGACCTACAGGACTATGTGATAATAAGTGGGTGTCGTTTTCAGCTTCTAAGTTTATGGCAATTTGTTACACTACAATAAAAAACACAGTAACGTCAGCAGGACAGCACAATAAGAGATTCCAGTCCGTGTAGCCCACAGAACCCTTGATTTTGACACACATCCTCAGACAGAAATGTCACCGTGGAAACTTGTATGTCCTGCAGAAAGATTCCAGCACCTCCACTTGAGCAAAATATCTGAGAATAGATACCTGGGAGAGCGCAAGAAGAGCAGTTTAACTTTTCCCATATCACCCATCTTCCAGAGAAAGATCGTGGTGTCAAGAGGGACTCCCACAGCCCATGGTTTATCCCACAGGGAAAAGTGAGAGAAGAATGAGTATCCAGCTTTACTCAGCCTTGTAGGATGTTGTCAAAGTGACTGACTCACTTCTATCTTGCCCCATCCAGATCGTGTAGGGGATCAACAAGGTTGAATAGTCTAGGGGGACCTAGAAGTAGGGCAAAGGGGAGGAAACTCACAGAAACCACAATCTAGATCCTGAAAATTGGCCACAGATCCTCCTAACTGGCTGGCACGCCACACCAACAGGCCCACACATGGAGACCATGGGACCTAATTGGCAAGACCCACCAGTTGCCTGACATGTGTCCCTAGCACCCTGTACATGCCTTCAGGTTGGTGTGTTGGGGACTACTATGAACAATTTTGCTAACAAACTAGATAAACTAAAAGTAATGCATAAATTCCCAGAAACTATAACCTACCAAGACAGAATCATGAAGAAATAGAATTTCTGAATAGATCAATGATGAATAAAGAGATTGTAACAGTAATCCAAAGTCCTCCCGACAAAGAAAAGCCCAGCACTAGGTGGCTTCAGAGGTGAATTCTATCAAACATTTAAAGAAGAATTAATGCCAATACTCCTCAAACTCTTCCAAGAGTACTTCCAAACTCATTTTACAAGACCAGCATTACTCTGATACAGATAAAGACACCACAAGCAAAGAAAATTGTAGGTTAACATCTCTGATGAACATAGGTGCAAAAATCTTCAATAAAATACTAGCAAACTTAATTCAACAGCACATTAAAAGGATCATACATGGGTAGCCCGGGTGGTTCAGCGGCTTAGCGCTGCCTTCAGCCCAGGGTGAGATCCTGGAGACCCAGGAATTGAGTCCTGCATCAGGCTCTCTGCACGGAGCCTGCTTCTCCCTCTGCCTGTGTCCCTGCCTCTCTCTCTGTGTGTCTCTCATGAATAAGTAAATAAAATCTTAAAAAAATAATAAAATAAATAAATAAATAAAAGGATCATACACTATGATCAAGTGGGATTTATCTCTGGAATGCAGTGATGGTTCAACATATGCAAATCAGTGTGATATACCACATTAACTGAATGAAAAAAAATCATATGCTCATCTCAATAGATGCTAGGAAAAGCATTTGAAAATTTTTAATACCTTTCGTGATAAAAACTCTTCAACAAACAGGTATACAGGAAATGTATCCCACCATAATAAGGACCATACAAAGGACAAATCCAGAGTTAGCATCATACATCAAGGTGAAACGCTGAAAGATTTTCCTTAAGATCAGGATCAAGAAAAAATTTTTTTTCTAAAGGAACAAGACAAGAGCTCCAATTCTCACCACTTCTATTCAACATGGTATTGGAAGCCCTAGCTAGAGTAAACAGACAAGAAAAATCAATAAAAGGCATCCAAATTGGAAAGGGAGAAGTAAAATTGTCTCTGTTGCAAATGACATGATTTTAAATGTAAAAAACCCTAAGGGCACCACCAAAACAAAAGAAAACACAAACTATCAGCTGTGTTTCTATACACTAACAAAGAACAATCCAAAAAAGAAATTAAGAAAACAATCCCACGTATAGTACCATCACCAACAAGAAAATACTTACAAATAAATTTAACCAAGTGAAGGAAAGTGAAAGAACTGAACACTGAAAACTATATCAATGAAAGAAACAGAATAAGACACAAATATATGGGAAGCTATCCCATATTTGTGGTGTAGAACAATTAATACTGTTACAATGTTCGTACTACCCAAAGCAATCTACAGATTCAATGCAATCCCTATCAAAATCCCAATGGCATTTTTTTCACAAAAATAGAAAAAAAAAAAAAACAATCCTGAAATTCATATGGAACCACAGAACACCTTGAATAGCCAGATTAAAACTGGAGGCACCACTTTGCTGATTTCAAGTTATATTATAAAGCTAGACTAATAATCAAAACAGTATGTCACTGGCATAAAAACAGACACATAGACCAATGGAACAGAGAGAGGCCGAGAAATAAACCCATGCTTGCAGTCAAGTAAACTTTCATAAGGTCACCAAGGATACATAATAGAGGAAAGATCGTTTCTTCAATAATGGTGCTGGGAAAACTGGATATACACCTGTAAAAGAATGAAATTTGACCCTGATCTTATACAGAATACACGAAATCTCCAAATAAAAGACCTAACCTTCCCCACCTAAAAGTGGGGAAGTCCTAGAAGAAAGCATAGCGGGAAAGCTCCTTGCCTTTGATCTTGACAATGATTTTTTGGGATCCAATACCAAAATGCATGTAACAAAAGCAAAAATTAATGTGTGGGACTGTATTGTACTAAAAAAAAGCCTCTGCACCACCAAGGAAACAATCAACAAAATGAAAAAGCACCTTAGAGAATGGGAGAAAATATTTGCTAGCCACAAAGGAACTCATAAACTCAATAGCAAAATAAAGTAAATAAATAAAATAAAATAAAATAAAATAAAATAAAATAAAATAAAAACCCAATTTAAAAGTGGGCCAAAGAGGAACACCTAGGTGATTCAGGTTGTGATCCCGGGGTCCTGGTATTGAATCCCACATTGGGCTCCCTGCAGGAAGTCTTCTCCCTCTGCCTGTGTCTCTGCCTCTCTCTATGTGTCTCTCATAAATAAATAAATAAAATATATTTTAAAATTAAAAAAATAAAAGTGGGCAAAGGACTTGAATTGCCATTTTCCCAAAGCAGACCTGCAAATGGCAAAAAGGTATACAAGATGGTGCAGATCATCAAGGAAATGCAAATCAAAATCACAATGACATAGCACCTCACACCTGTTACAATGGTTATTACTTTAAGAGAAAGAGGAAAGGTGTTGGCGAAAAACAGGGAGGAAAGGGAACCCTGATACACTGGTGGTGGGAACGCAGACCGGTACAGTCACTTTGGAAAACAGTATGGACAATTACTATATGATTCAGCGATCCAACTTCTAGCTACAGATCTGAAGGAAACGGAATCCAGGTCTCAAAGCGATGCCTGCTATCTTATGTTCAGCATTATTCACAATAGCCAAGATACAGAAACAACTCAAATGTTCATCAACAGATGGATAAATAGGGACACCTGGGTGGCTCAGAGGTTGAGTGTCTGCCTTTAGCTCAGGGTGTGATCCCCAGGGTCCTGGGATCGAGTCCCATATTAGGGAGCCTGCTTCTGTCTCTACCTATGTCTCTGTCTGTCTCTCTCTCTGTGTGTGTCTCTCGTGAATGAATAAATAAATAAAATCTTTAAAAAAACAGATAGATAAATAAAATGTGGTGTTTTCATACAATGGAATGTTATTCAGCCATGTGCAAAAACATGGAAAACATTATGCCATGTGAAATAAGCCAGATTCAGGAACACAAATACTAGATGGTCTTACTTATATATGGTATCTGCAATAGTCAAACTCATAGAAGAAGAGAGTAGAACGATGGTCACCAGGGGCTGGGAAAAGGATCAGTGGATAGACTCGGTATCTCGGTAAAGGAGAGCAAAACTTTAGTTACGCAAGATGAATAAGTTCTGGAGATTTAATGTACAATACAGTAACTGTAGGGAACCTACTGTCTGGATGCTTGAAACCTGCTAAGAGGATACATAGATGGTAAGTGTTCTCACCACACACACACAGACACACAGTAGTAACTATGTGGGGCTGACGCATACGTTAATTAGTTTCATTGTGGTGATTATTTCACAATGTATACATATAACAAATCATAAGGTGTACACCTTAAATATGTACAATAAAAGAGAACAATGCTGATCCTGGTGTTGTAGAGTGTAGTGGTGCCATAACGTATGTCTAAAAGAATGAGGGGAAAGCTCTGAAATCAAGCTGTGAGACAAGACTGGGATAACTTTGAGAAGCATGAAATAAAATGCTTAGAATTTTTTGAACAGACTCTCGGTATAAATATGAACATCAAAGATGCTGCCAAGAAGCACTCAGGATAAAAGTATGAGCATTATAGAGAAATTCCAAACTGCCTCAGAAAAATCCCTAAATCACCCTGAATAGGCTGTTAGTAGAAATTCAAAGTTTAAAAATGATGCCAGTGAGAGCACCTGGGTGGCTTAAGGGTCTGACGTTGGCTCAAGTCATAATCTCAGGGCCCTGGCATTGAGCCCCACATGGGGCGCCTTGCTCAGCAGAGAGTCTGCTTCTCCCTCTCCCTCTACCACTCCTCCCTGCTTGTGCTCTCTCTCTCTCAAATAAGTAAATAAAATCTTTTCCCCCAAAAAATGATGCCAGTGGAGAGCTCATCAGGACACGAGGAGCATGCTCTTTGAACCTAGAGGAAAGACATCTTTGTTTTGTAGAGCTAGAAAGCTTAGTGAAATTGTGTCCTGCAGCTACATGGGGAGCAGAACTCCTAAACAATGAGCTTGGGTTTATAAGTTAAAAGGATTTCCAGGCAAAGTGTTGAAAGTATCACCAGCTTTATTCCTAATACTTAGAGTAAATGCAAGGACAAACAAACAAAAAAACAATAAATAAATTGAAGAAAGAACTGTTCAACAAACTTGAGCAATTCTCGGTCTTACAGATGGCAAAAGATGCTAAAAGTCAGACATGGCTGCTGAAGATGCCAGATGGAAAAGCATCTGAGCGTGTAACTCTAGTTCTCTGCTGAGACCCTGGAAAGATCAAAAGTCTATTCCAAAAGATTGCAATTGTTCCTCATAGATATTCTCAGTGAACCAGAAGACCTCTAAGAAGCATGTGAGTTTTGCCCCATCAGCCTTATCAAGAAAAGAGGAAAAACAAAAAGAAAAAGGCAAGTGAGGGAGAAAAAAGAAGTAACAAAGTATATAAAAATAAAGGTATTAAAAAATTTTTAAAGCAAAAACTTGTGCAATGAGAGAGAAAAAGACAGAGACAGAGACAGAGAGAGAAGATTCCAGCATCCCTTGATGGGAGTTTCCCTCACCCAAATCTTTATCTTTGGTGTTCCTCAGTATTCCATTTATTTCTACCCATTTTATGGCTAAAATAATTCTCCATCTTCTCATGATGGTGACTACATGGATGTGTGGAGTGTGTATTAGGTTTTCCAAATCTGTCATCTCCAGCCCTGAAGTCTACGTGGATTTTCCCATCGCTCTAGCCATTGCATGGAGCCTCAAATCCTTCCATAATGCTGTTCCCATTGGGTCTTGAATGTTTCTGGGGGCTTTCATACAAGTTCTCCTCAACCCTGTAAAGTATGGATAATCCTCAACAAGGTTAAGGAAAGATGAGCTACCAGATTCAACCCCCCCCCGCCCCAGGTTTCAGATGAAGAGGTACAACAGGAGAGGTATGAGAAGGAAAAGGAAAGAAGCAATCAAACCTCAAAGAACAGATGAGTCCAGACTCGCGTCAAGCCCAGGGACATGGGGAAGATCACACCACCTCAAAGGCTCTGACTGGTGGCACCGGAAGATGGAGGAGGCACGCTTGAGCCCCTTGTCCCCTCTCAGGGATAATAACCCTACTATCTAAGGAAAACACAGTGAACTTGCTGTTGAAATGCAGCTTCATGACAAGTGCTTTGGCATTTCTTCTTGCAACCAGATTGCTGCCCCTAGCTATGGTTCTGTGCCAAATGTGGGGTGAATACTACATACGCCTTTGAGGGCAGTACAGCTATCATCTTAAAACATTAAGATACCTCGAATGTATCCTGTCTTTAGAAGTGAGCCCCCCCCCCAACAATGAGCCTTTGGCTAAACCCTAAATCCCCAGAAACATTCAAGACCCCAAGTCAGTAAAGGGGATGGGAAATTTTATTTATTTATTTGAAAGAGAGAAAGAGAGAGACCATGGGGGAGGGGAGCAGAGTGAGAGGGAGAAGCAGACTCCCTGCTGAGCAGAGAACCTGACACAGGGTTTAATTCCAGGACCCCGAGACCATGCCCCAAGCCTAGGACATATGTTTAACCAACTGAGCCACCCAGATACTAACCCCCCCCATCTACTTTTTTTTATCAAACAACTTCCCACAAACTCACATAAAACCCACCCAAAGAGATAGTCATCACTCATACTCACAAGGATTGGTCTATCCTGTATTTTCTTTTTTTTTTTTTTTAGTTTATTTATGATAGTCACAGAGAGAGAGAGAGAGAGGCAGAGACACAGGCAGAGGGAGAAGCAGGCTCCATGCACCGGGAGCCCAATGTGGGATTCGATCCCGGGTCTCCAGGATCGCGCCCTGGGCCAAAGGCAGGCGCCAAATCGCTGCGCCACCCAGGGATCCCTATCCTGTATTTTCTAAGAGCGGCCCAAGTTCCAGGGAGAGGCAACATAAGATCCCAGAGGTCCCAACCCTGACACTCATTCATCTCCCAACAGTCACTAAGTCACTAACCCTTTCCAACTTACTCTGGCCAAGCGGAAGGTGGAGTCTAAGAGCATCCCCTTCCCCACTGGCTCTTCCCTCACTACTTTCCCAAGTCTCCCCAGCACTCCCAGAAACAGAAAGGGACAACACGAGTTTGGAGGGCTGTCAACTCCCAAAAGTTTCCAGGAAGGAGAATTCACAAACCACTCCATTCACCCCAAGATCACTGGACTGCAACCCCAAGGGAAGGAAACTGGAGTGTTCTCTGCTCATACTCAAGAACACGAAGGGCAGAAATCGCTCTGCAGCCAACGGACCACTGCTTGACCTCAGGCCAGTGTAGGGCGAAAGCACCAGGCTCTCGAGTCTACACTTGCACACAGGACCTCAGTGCCTGAGAGCCTTGGACAAATTATGGGGGCTGACAGGCCTCTGCTTTGATGATTCTTGGTGGGGTGAGGCAGAGCGGGGCTGAGAGTAGGGCTCCTGGCTCCTCCCAAACCCTCTTCTCAAGGAGATGAGCTGGGGAGGGGGGCGGGGAGTCTGAGACGATAGGCTGGAGCAAGATCTAAGCTGGACTAAGACAAATCAGGAGACTGAAGCCTCCTCTGTGGCCTTGCCTCTGGCCACCAAAGAACAGTTGACATTCAGCATCCACATTCTATGTAGGATTCTACTCTTATAAAACACATGTTTGAAACTCACATATAGGGGATCCCTGGGTGGTTCAGTGGTTGAGTGTCTGCCTTCAGCCCAGGGCGTGATCCTGGGGTCCCGGGATTGGGTCCTGCATCGGGCTCCCTGCATGGAGCCTGCTTCTCCTTCTGCCTGTGTCTCTGCCTCTCTCTCTCTCTCTCTCTCTCTCTGTGTGTGTGTGTCTCTCTCATGCATAAATAAATAAAATCTTTAAAAAAAAAATAAAACTCAAAAAAAATTTAAAAAATAAAAATAAAAAAATAAAAAAATAAAACTCATATATATATACTTGTATATACTGCAATGTACACACACATCCGTGTCATGAGAAGTCCTGTATGATCTACCTAAAATTTACAATGTTAATTTCTAAGTATTTGTTTGGGTAGGGTTTTTTCAATAATTAAAAAAAAAAATTTTAGAATAGCTTTCACTTTGACAACAGCTACAAAGATAATACACAGTTTTTCACCCCATTTCCCTATTAATACTGTACACCACCTTGGTACTTTTGTCACAACTCATGAAAAAATATTAATTTATTATTATTAACTAATCTCCATGTTGTGTTCAGAGTTCCTCAGCTTCCTGCCAATGTCTTATTTACCTTCCAATATGCCTCATTTCTTCCATTCCTCATGCCTCTTTATCCCCTCTGGGCTGTGACACTATTTCAGAATTTCCCTGTTTTTTTGGTAACGGTGATAATTTGGAAGATGACCATGCAGACATTTTGCAGGATGCCCCTCAGTTTCGGTTTGTCTGATGTTTGTCTCACTTTTAAACTAGGGTTATGATTAGGTGCCAGGAGAACCACAGAGGTGAAGTGCTGTTCTTGTCACATCATATCAAAGGTGGACGCTATCACCTGGCCCTATCACTGGGGGTGTTAACCTTGACCCCCTGGCCAACCACTGTGTGCCAGATCACGCCATCGTAAGGTTGCATTTTTCCCCTTTTCATATGGTATTCTTTGAAAGCAAGTCACCAAGTGTAACCCATTATGTCTGTTTTTAACTTTTCTGTTAACTTATCTGTATTTTTATTTTATTATAATAAAATATTATTTATTTATTAAATATTTATTTATTAAAATATTTATAAATAAATATTTTATTTAGGATTTACATTGTTCATAAGCATATGACTAATAAGGCAGCTTTTGAAAGAAAAAAAAGGCCTCTCCCTGGTCTGGTCACTCTCACCCTGTCCCACCATGGCTCTCTTTACTACAACAGGACCCAACTAGATCACCTTAATGTAGACTGGAATACGTGAGATGGGTTTTATCACTGTGGATGCTTATGGATTGTTCCTGATTGTTTTCAAGTTTAAGGACAAGGCTGTGTCCCACAATGGCTGATCCAACTGCCAAACCTTTAACTCCCTAATTTTAGGGGGGAAAGAAATCCATCAAAAATATTTGCCTTTGACAGTCTGAAAAGTAGGTCCTTTTTTTTTTTTTTTTTTTTTTTTTTTTAATTTATGATAGAGAGAGAGAGAAGGCAGAGACACAGGCAGTGGGAGAAGCAGGCTCCATGCAGGGAGCCCAATGCGGGATTCGATCCCTGGTCTCCAGGATCGCACCCTGGGCCAAAGGCAGGCGCCAAACCGCTGCGCCCCCCAAGGATCCCTGAAAAGTAGGTCTTGATAAGATATTCCTGGAGTTTCAAAAAATCTTCACTAAATAAAAGTTACACAAAATGAATTTATATTTGTTAGTTTATAAGAGCAACAACACACTCCTCTTTGTTTTAATTTATGAATGAAGCTTGTAAGCTTACGTTAGGTAAGTAATTTAACAAGATAATGGTCTCCATGTTTTTGCATCATCGCTTGTTAGGGAAAGACAATGAGAAGAGATAAGGACAGAGGAAAAGTACTATGAAGGGAAAAAGAAACAGAGCCCAAAGGAGGGGGAAAGGTACATACAGAAGTGGTGATAGAAGTTTCAGAACATACACTGCAAAGATAATAACATGATGGCCAATATTCCCATAGTAATAATAGCAGAAGCATTTTACTCTAAAGAGAAGATACAAATCTTTTATTGCCTAAAAACATATGAAATTCGCTGTTCTTATAAAAGATACTGTTCCACTTTCTCAGTTCCTCCCAAGCTCCTTGAAGAGCTGCCCATACTCACTATGTCCTCCTGTCGTGGTCCCTTCGTTCCTCAACCCTCTGTGCTGTGGCTCCTGTGCCCCTTCTCCATCAATCTGCTCTGCCAGTAACCTACCAGTCGTCACAGAAAGAGAGAGCGATGCTCTCAAGGCTCCCCCCTGCTTCTGGGGCCTTCGCCCACTTTCTGTTGCCCTGGTCTTCCCTGTCTCGAGTCGCCCACCCCCACCCCCACTCCCCTCCCTGGACAACCTCTGTAAGTCTCAGAACACAAGCCATCAGGAGGCTCAGAGACTGCGTCGCATCTACAGCTGGTGAGCCCATCTCCTCTGCCTCAGGCCTTGGCTCCTTCTTGGACTTGGAGCCTCTCTGTCCGTCTGCCAGTTGCACACGTCTTCCTGAGCTTTCCACTGACTCCTCCAACTCCTGATGGGAAATGGATCCCATTCCCCGGTCTGGGGTCATCACAGTCACTCCTGAGTTGTGGGATTAGAAGCCAGGCAGCTGGTAGCCAGAGAAGCACAGTGATTGTGAGGGAGGAGGAGATGCAGGCCAAGGAAGGCTGGTGATTTGCAGGCGAGATGATGCAAGGGTGACCTGACAGTGCCTGGTGTTGGGGAGCAGGAGCCAGGGGGTGGGAGGGAAGGGATGAGGGAAACTGGGAGGAGACAGGAGGATGCTGCATGCTCCTCAGGAGCACATGAGGAGGGAGACAGGACCAGAGAGGGTCAAGGATGGCCAAGGATGGGGATGGGGAGCGGAGTGGACACCTCCACCAGCAAGGGAAGAACAGTTAGCGAGGCTTCCAGTACAGCGACTTCCCCTTATATTTATTGCAGAATTCTTGTCCTTCACAGCAAAAGCTTGAAACCTTCAGGTCCCCACGAATCAGCTTCCAAGACTTACACTCAGTAGAGCAGTCCAGCTGAGTGTGGTTGTAGCGCCACCCATCTGGAAGAGAAGGACGTTCACACTCAGAGTCAGAGAGCCATAGTTGGAGTTCAGAGCAAGAGGACTTTCCCCACCCATGCCAAGCCTGGCTTCCAGACAAGGGGCACATCAGCCTCACCTTCCTGACACAGTGTCAAGAGGCAGGCACCAGCTCCAGCCAGTAGAGCCTGATTCAATGTCATTACCTCTTATATTGAAATAGAATATATCTCTGGTTCTGCATCCTGGGCCCTCCTCCACGGTGCAGTTGCCTTTGCCTGCCTTGCATTTGCCCTTCTTAAAAGTACTGCAGACCATACACGTTGTGGCTGGAGCTGTGGAGAAACGGACATGATCCCAGGGCCGAATGAACTCAGACCAAGATGTGCTAGGACATCTTAGGGGGGATCCAAGAGTTTAGGAACACAGCATGACTCTGAATAATTCTCCCACACACAATTTGGGGCAGGAAATATTCCCACTAGGTCATTTCCATTAGATATTTAAGGAAATGGGGTCTTCAACATAGTGATCTCAAAGTCTATTAAGGATAAATAAGGATATGTGTACGTCATGAGTGAATTGTAAGGGATGTGAATTATATCACACTAAAACAGTCTACCAAAAAAACACAACCTTCAACAAAAATATAAGATGTTACCTGCCGGGTGATGTGAGAGATACTAACAAGTGAGAAATAAGGATAAAAGGCATGGGTTCTAACCAGGCAAGTGAAATTTCCAACCTTGCAAGAAACAACACTGAGTGATTTTCTTTCATTTTTCCCTAAGAGCCTGGCTGAGCAGGCTTTTTATAACTGAAAGTCTATGAGTGGGCCTAAGAATTACACTGGCTTGAAGGTGAGGAGGCAGATTTTAGTTCCAAAGATTTCCTTGCTGAGCATCAAAAGTCATCCCAAGTTCGTACATATCCAAGTGAAGAGTGCTGTGAGAATATTGGTTCAAAATAAGCCATCAAACTACCTCTTCTGGGTGCATCACTGCCCCTAGGCTGCTTCTTATACAAAGTCTTGAGCTACCATTGGCTCTGCTGCTGAGGGCCATCCCAGCCAGCCCCAAGGCCCTCGGGTGAGAAGAGCCCTTGGCCCCAGTCCACCCCCAGGGAGTGACTGACTCCACTCAGAGATCTTAGGAAGGGACCTGAACTCTTTCCCTGGGAGTAGTTGGCGTGGGGACAGCAGACAGAGACCTTAAATCCTTGGTGGACAGATCAACCCAGAACCTGGTCCTTAACTTCGTTCCCTCCCAGCCAGCCCGGTCACCACCCCGGGGCTGCCCTCCAGCCTGCCTGCACATCCTCGCCCCCCCCCCCCCCGCCCGCTGGCCCAGGCCCTCACCCACTCCTTGGAAGAACACAAAGGGGAAGACTGCCAGCAGCAGGAGCAGGAGCAGGAACTTGTCCATCTCAGGTCGGGATGGCAGCAAGATGTGCGCGCTGGCTGGAGCAGGGGAGCACAGTGCCCAGGAAGGGCTAGGATGGGTTGCTCTAGAATCTGGACTGTGCTGTGCCCAGGCTGTGGGCAGAAGCTTCCTGTTCACACCCGCACAGGGGTATTTCACCACCGCCCAAGCCCAGGAGACCTAGCCCCATTGGATACTTCCAGGGATAAAGGATGTCCCCTGTGTCCCTCCTGTTCCCTTGAGACTGCCTCCTGCTGAGTGGGGGGACATGCTGCTTGGCCAGATCTGCGGGGCCCCTCGATAGTCCTGACCCTTCACTCTCTGGACATCCCACTGTGCCATGTCCAGGACCGGGGCTACTCATGTGGGTGGGGCTTTGCTAAAATACCATTTCCTCTGGGTCCAATGTCCCTTCTGACCACCTCCCCACTAGTCCCATGTCCCAAGCCAGTCCTCAACCTGGTGTATGCCCTGCTTCAGGGCTCAGGATGCGTTCATCATAGGGGTTGTCCATACATCCTCCTTCCCCTTCCTCCTCCCTGTGTTTATGCTCGTAGTTAGGACCAGGACCCTCTCAAACTCGAATCAGTGTTGACAGTGGTGGGGATCATCAGAATAGCAAACATTTACTCAATTGAAAGGGGAATGAGGAAGGAATAGAAAATGGGGAAACCAGTATAAGCTTCCAGTTATAAAATAAGTAAGGGGGATCCCTGGGTGGCGCAGAGGTTTAGCGCCTGCCTTTGGCCCAGGGTCTCCAGGATCGAGTCCCACGTCGGGCTCCCGGTGCATGGAGCCTGCTTCTCCCTCTGCCTATGTCTCTGCCCCCACCCCTCTCTGTGACTATCATAAATAAATAAAAATTTTTAAAAAGTAAAATAAAATAAGTAAGTCACGGGGAAGTAATGTTCAGCATGGTGACTACAGTTAGTGCTCTTGCATATTTGAAAGTTGCTAAGAAAGTAGATCTTAAAAGTTCTCATCACAAAAAGAAAAAACGACTTGTAACTAGGTAAGAGAACAGATGCTATCTAGACTTATGTGATCATTTCACAATATATATAAATGCCAAATCATTATGACGTACACCTGTTTTGTGTTGGTCTCAGCCCATCAATCGATAACCAGTGCTGTGGACGACCTGGCCCTTATACTTTCAAAATACCCCTCAGCAGCAACCAACAGGGAACTTTGAAAAATGGAAGCTGATTACCTAAAAGACCTAGACATTACACAACATACCTGGGGCTCCACAGTGAGGGTGGGGGTCGAGGAGGCAAGCACACCCACGTGTTTGCTTTTGTTGAGGTTGACTGTGGGGCTTAGGGTTTTGTGGGCTCAGTCTTTATTGGTAAGTTTAAAACATAAGAAGAGGAAATTGAAGTGTGGGAAGAGGGGAAGAAACAAGTGGCACAAATAGTTATCAAAATCAACCAAGATCTCTGACACAAAGAAGTCTCAGTAGAGCGAGGAGGCCCCACTCTTTATCTAGTGTGTGGCTGACTATGTGTTTATTCCGATGAAATGCCTCCTTGGGATGGATGTCTTGGTTATCAAAGCTTGATAACCAGGAACTTGAATTACTCCCCAAAAAATTATATAAAAACCAAAAAACATGGGACACCTTGGGGGGCTCAGTGGTTGAACATCTGCCTTTGTCTCAGGGCATAATCCTGGGGTCCCTGCAAGGAGCCTGCTTCTCCCTCTGCCTATGTCTCTGCCTCTCTCTCTGTGTGTGTCTCTCATGAATAAATAAATAAAATTTTTTAAAAAACAGAAAAACAAATATGATGTCATATGTCAGTTATACCTTGATTTCCAAAAAATAATTTTAAAAAGGCAGCCTGGGTGGCTCGGCAATTTAGCGCCCGCCTTCAGCCCAGGGCCTGATCCTGGAGTCTCGGAATGAGTCCCACGTCGGGCTCCCTGCATGGAGCCTGCTTCTCCCTCTACCTGTGTCTCTGCCTCTCTTTCTGTGTCTCTCATGAATAAATAAAATCTTTTTTAAAAAAATTAAAAAGAAAGTGGGGAAAACAAATTATAAACAAATCATCAGAGCTGCCAAAGAGCAACTTTGTTCTGCCATAGCATTGTTTGACTAAAGTCACTGTTCTGTGCAAACTTGAAGAATGTCATGAGGATGTGATATTGGAAAGGGACACGTTATCACCAGGGCAACTGAGGCAAAAAGAGTGAGAAGAGAAAAGAATGATCTGGTCAGGTCTCCTCAAGGAAACCTATGCTCTCCAACATCACCATGCTGCTTCCCAAGGGGAGGATGTCATGTGATGACCTGTCTATGTGGCTTGCTGGCAAGAAACAAACCTTCTTTTAAAGATTTATGGCATGTGGCTCCACTGCAAATTGTCCATGGGGGAGGCTATGTAATTACAGTAAAACACAATGGAGGTGGTAAATGACTGCAAACCCCCCTTGTGTATCTGGAATCACGCGGAGACGTCACTGGTTCAGTCTATACCAACGAAGGGCACCATCACCCCACAGAAGAATCTGCCGCCCTAGATTCCTGGCTGGCCTTCCTCAGCCCCTCTTCCTGGTAAAGCTTCCTAAACGCCATCCCATAATGTCTGTACATCAGGTGCACAAGGTCACCTTACGTGGTGGGGTTGTGCCGAGTGAAAAGTGGTGGAGGCTTCCCGACTGTTGAGAAGCAGGGGAAGGCTTGGGGCCCATGAGGCGCTGGGAGCACGATGGAAGCCGTGTATTACATTCATCTGAAGCCCACACGCGCCTCCCAGGACTCGTGAACTTGGCCGAAATCCAATAGTGAGTCTCATCTGTGCCTCTAGGCCAAGCTTTATTATTAATAAAGACCCACTGACTCCCAACATGCCCCAGTCCGGGGGACAAATTACGCAACCAGCCTACTCAGAAGTCACCAGGCACAATCTGTCTCCCAGTCCAGGAGCCTCCTCTTCCTCAGCATCCAGACAGCGGGCGTCCAGAGCCGCCACTTCCAGGCCCACGGCCGCCCCCCCCCGGCAGATCTCCCCGTGATGTGTCTAGGCCGAGACCCAACAGGGAAGCGCCCTGGCCAGAGCACAGACTCAGAAATCAGACCCATCGGGGTTTGAAGCTCGTTCCAACACCTATTGGCTATGAGACCCTGGCAAGTTACTAACCTATAATCCTTCAATTTCCTCATTGAGGAAAGAGGAACTATAATAGTACTTATGTCATTAGGTTACTGGTTCAATTCTTCATATTAACTTTCTGTTCGATTATTAACTAGAGGATCCAGTTAAGAAAAATGTAATTTAAAAATTGGGACTAGGAAATATCACAAAGTTATAGTTAGTGACACCTAGGCTCTGTCCGTGCGACCACCCCCAGCACACACACACTGACAAACACGTCCCTCCATAGGGTCTTGTGCTTCCCTCCCCCAGGATTATGCCCTGAGACAAAGGCAGATGTTCAACCACTGAGCCACCCAGGTGTCCCATGTTTTTTGGTTTTTATATAATTTTTTTGGGGTGTAACGCAAGTTCCTGGTTATCAAGCTTTGATAACCAAGACATCCATCCCAAGGAGGCATTTCATCGGAATAAACACATAGCACACAAAGGCCACGGCTACCTTGCCTCTCCCGAGGGCAGGCCCAGTCCCTGGGCCACCATCTCCCACCACGGACCTCTCCTCTCGTTCACGTCCTACCCTGGGAACCTGCTGCCACCGTCCAGACCAGTGACAAGGTGTAGCAGCGCTCAAAGGAATGCTACTGTATGAGGCAGTGGGCAGTTGCCAGCGCCCCTGGCCCTTCATCAGGTCCCAAACTAGCGTCGTGAGCCTCCTCATCTTCCCCCGTGTCTCTTGTGGAGTCTGTGTAGTGCCGTCCACCTGCACAGAGTGTGACCTGATGGAAGAGCCCCTTCTCCTGGAACATTGATTATGGACCCCATAGGTAGGACGCCTGGGCGGCTCAGTGGTTGAACATCTGCCTTCGGCTCAGGTCATGATCCTGGGGTCCTGGGATAGAGTCCTGCATCGGGCTCTCTGCTCAGCAGAGAATCTGCTTCTCCCTCTACCCATCCCCTCTGCTCATACTTTCTCTCTCGGGCTCACTTTCTCTCTCTCTCAAATTGAAAAAAAAAAAAAAAAAAAACTTCGAGGAGGTAGTGACAGGGAGGCCACGGGCTTGGGTTTAGATGTGGTGTGGAAGTGGCTAGTTTAGGGCCTCAGCGGACAGATGGGGGAAATGATGCAGTTAGATGAACTCCCGGGGGTTGGGGGACAAGGACAGGAAGGTGAAAAGGAAACTAGAACTTGGGGAAACTTTGGTGAGAAGAGTTGCGGTGACCCCGGGGGGAGGACAGCCCCTCAGGCCTGGCTGTCGCTGCCTTCCGGAGAAGGAGAACTTGACCTGTAGGAAGTGCTGCTCCTGTGTGGCCTGAGGCCTGCTTTGTGTGGGAGGAGGAAGGCAGTGAGAAGCCTGAGAGAGGATCTCACCACCCTTGCTGGAGGGAAGTGGAATTGGGCAGTTGGTGCCCAGAGCATGATGAGGAAGGATGAGTGGGGTGCAGGGCCGCAGGTGGACCGGGAGGGCAGACCTTGGACTTGTCCATGCCAGCAGCTTCCCTCCCCTTTTTTTTCAGAGGGTTGCAAACCCACGTGGGGGTGAGGCCTGGTCTTGTGGCCACTGAACTTAGCTTGGAGGGGCTGACAGCTCTGGCCCAGGGTGGTATGTAATGTGGGCTTGGCCTGGGACACAGTCCCAGGTCTGACCGAGGCCTGGCTGTGAGGTCAGACCCCGTGTTGGAGGTGAGGGTGGTCTCAGGAGCGATTGAGGAGGTAAGGAGCCACCTAAGCAGTCATTGGTGAGACACCTCATGTCACAGTCTGGGGGCTGCTGAGGCAGGATGTGGGTGTGTCTGCGGACAAAGCTGACCCACACTTTATCTCCCAGGTGGCAGTGCTCCGGTTTGGAGTTTTCCTGTAGGTTCGGTCCTAACTTCTCCTGTGAGCTCACTCTGTCCCTCCTCCTCCTCCCTTTGCCTTTCCTGGGGTTACCCATTCTCTTAAAGCATTGCTTCTGGAAACGTGGGAAGCCTGGGAAAGTGGCCAAAGGCCCTGAGACATTCGGTTGTGTTGGTAATAGAGGAGGAGGAAAGGCCCTCCCTGCTGAGCCTCAGGGTGGGGTGCGGTGGGGTGGTGCTGCCTGCGGAAAGGCTGGGGATCGAAGTGTACCTTGGGCGGCCCTGCAGCAATGGCCCAGCTCACAGTTACAAAGTGCCCCATGGACTGTGGTTCGTTACCGCAGTGTCCATCGTGGTGATCAGATGGCACCAGGACCAAAGGAGCCCTGGCTAGTGTGAGTCAGAGCAGTGCAGGGGGGGAGACCCCGACGGAGAGCCCACCTAAGCTGATGTCTGCAGATGGAATTTCCAGAGCCTGAGGATGTGCATGTTCTCCGACGTCCCGTTTCGGGCCTTGCTCAGGAAGCCCTGGATCCAGAAGGCCATTAAGATTTTCAAATTTTCAAATGAGCTGAGTTTTCAAAGTCCAAAGCAGAGTCATCGGGCCATCTGCAGATGTGTTGCTTTGATTGTGTTGCTTTGAGCACCAAGCCCCGGGCTCTTGAAGGCCAGCGGGCACCCCTCCTTTTCTGACGTGGAGGTTTTTGGATGCTGCATCTTCTAAATTGAGCCTCAGGTCATAACTACTTCTAGGCTACAAGCCTTGTTTCAAGAAGCTTCCTAAGCTGTAGGACATTCTAACATGTTGTAGGTGAATCTTGCAGATGGAACCAGTGACCCTCTCACCTTGCCACCTGCCTACCTACCTGTGCATTGGTTGGAGAAATTAGTGTGATGGTCTAACCTGTATTTTGGGAAAGTGTTCACATTTGAAATGCTTTGGGCAATACTTACCTGAAGCATACTGACAAATTGGAGTTTGGGGAGCAGTCATTGTGTTATGCTACAGTCTTGGATACAGCTTGGTTGTGGCCAAATTCTGTTAGAAATGGCAGGTCTAGTGTGGGCATTCCGATTGCATTGTAGTTGACTAAGCAAAGGGAATGGTTGGGGTACTACCAGTGATCTTTGATTCTTCTGTGTATTTTTTTTAATTTTTATTTATTTATGATAGAGAGAGAGAGAGAGGCAGAGACACAGGCAGAGGGAGAAGCAGGCTCCATGCACCGGGAGCCCGACGTGGGATTCGATGCCGGGTCTCCAGGATCGCGCCCTGGGCCAAAGGCAGGCGCCAAACCGCTGCGCCACCCAGGGATCCCCTCTTCTGTATATTTTTTTAATGTGAATTTTGCTCGATTTAATTTCAAAGTAATCTTCAAATGGGAGGACCCTGAGATGTGAGGGTTGGGGGTGGGGCACATGTTGGCACTGGGGCTGGGAAGGGTCGGGGTGAGGAAAGGGAGAGGGTTGGCTTGGTTAGGTATATGCTGCAGAGGGTGGGGGCGAGTAGGGAATATGGATTGAAGGGAATTCTGGCAAAAAAGGTCAAGTAGAGCTCTGGAATGTAAGAGACAACTGGGCAAAGAAAATACTAGTTAATGCTGGTTAAATTGTCTCTTGGAAGCACAAAAATTGCTTAGAAACATTAAAAAGTCCTTTAGAAGTCTGCTAAACGCAGGGAAAGAAGCAAAATTGTTTTTGCTTTGGGCAAGGTGGGGAGACTGAGAAGATGTAACTGAACTTCAATGCCAAGCACATGGAAGTCAGGGGAGGGAGTGTGCAAAATCACATCAGCTGAGTAACAGCCTTCACTGCTTCACTAGCTGCTTCAGGTGGTTTACGTGAAGGTGTGCGGTATGGGGGATCTAGAAGGCTTAGGAAAGACCTTAAATGCCCAAATTGTGAGCTTTTAACGTGTTTAAATTTAAAAGCGTAACCTTAAAATTTGGAGATTAGATCACATCTAACTTCAGATTAGATGTACTCGTATGGGTTTGTAATATTTCTATTTACTAGAGATTTTGTGATTGAAAATTCTGGACAAGTGAAAATACAATAACTTTTAAAGGAATCTTTTTTTTTTTAAGATTTTATTTATTTATTCATGAGAGACACAGAGAGAGGTAGAGACATAGGCAGAGAGAGAAGCAGGCTCCCTGTGGGGAGCCCAATGCAGGACTTGATCCTGGGACCCCGGGATCAGGACCCAAGCCAAAGACAGATGCTCAACCACTAAGCCCCCCAAGTGCCCCACTTTTAAAGGAATCTTATATAAGTTTTATAAACACACACACACACACACATCTTTAAAAATTAAAAAAAAAAAAAACCTTAAACCCCATATGTATAAACCACGGGGACGTAGCTCCCGAATCTCCCGTCTGGCTCACCCTACCTGCCCCCCACCCTCAGCATCACATCCCACTGCCACCACTTCCCTCTCCACCCCCGACACTGACCCCTAGTGCACTCCAGCCAGTTTCCACTCATTTTCCACTCATCACTGCTCAGCAGCCAGGATATCTCCAGTGTCTGTGGGCTTGGGGCAGGGAAGAATGGCCCCTGTGGGAGGAAGGATATGCATGTGGGGCAGAGAGCACTGGGGAAATCAAACTCTGAGTCTTTGTGTCAGTTTCTCAGATGACATCGGTGTCAACTTTCTTCCTGACATCTCAGGGCCAAGCAGGGAGATGATAAACCACCTGTTACTCACGTAGAGATTGGCGGCCTGCAGAGCGAGGAGCACGTTTATACTTTAACAGTTACTCAAGTTCATGCTCGGCAGCAACCAGAACTTGAGCTCTGTCAATTGCAACTACGCCTCCAGTTCAGGCACATTGGACGTAAGCAAAGTCAAGGCTCCTGGACGTGTTCTTGTCACGATTCCTTCAGTTCATACTCCGTCTTCATACCTGAACCCACAACCACCTTCCCAAGGTGAGTCATCACCACCTGCACCTCAACGGTGCCCGACTCCCTAGGACCCTCACCTCCTCCTCCACCCCTGTCTCACTGCAGAGCGCCCTGAGCCCCAGTCCCCCAAGGACCTGCCTCTGTCCATGGTGGGAGGCAGTGAGCCAGGAAAGAGCACAGGGAGCTCAAGTGTGGCCACGTGCCACATTCTCTGAATGTGTTGGGGTCCCAGCTGACATCATCAGGATACGGTTAGCACCAACTGTGGCCACGTACTCAACAAACACCTTTCCTCTCACTGTCTGTTCAGGGACCATAGCCCCCTGGCTCCTCTACTTCTCTAAAAATCAAAACACATTTCACCAACTGGGACTTTACTTTGAGACACTCTCCAAATGAGGAAATGCAGCAGAGCCCGACACTCCCTGGAGGAGAGGGGCAGGGATGGAGGAGCCCAGAGCTTCTCCAAAGACACTGAGAGTAGAAGTGCTGGGGCTAAGGGGCAAGTGTTGGTGCTGAGCATGGCTCTGCTCTGCCTCCTGCGTGGTGAGCGTTGGTGGGCCAGGAGTCTCGACATCGGGTGATCTGAATCATGCCAGGGATGCAGGTCCTGGAAGGATTACACTGATCACCCAAGGAAGGGTTGCTTCTCGACAGCCGTATACTACATTTTCATTGTCTCTTCACATAGCACGTTTTTCAAAAAATAAAATAAAATGCAACCAAGAAAGACTATAGTAGAGTGGCCAACTCCCTCCATTTGGCCCTGGGGCTTGACTGGTTTTGGCATCAAAGCCTCACGTCTTAGAAAACCCCTTTTTCCCAGGCAGATCCAAAAGGTTGACATTTATACACATGAGAATAAACGTGGAAGTATTTAAACTAAAATATTTATATTGATTAACCCTGGTTAGTGACTGAGCAAATCACTGGTTAATAGGCTACTGTTTATTTTAATTTTATTCTGCATGATCTTACCTACATTTTTTTGTCTACAGTGACCAAGTTTTAATTTGCTAAATAGGAACAGTATTTTAAAACAATACCAATTCCATTTATTGGTCTGGACTTTATCATCGTCAGGCCATCCGTGAATCCCTGAACCTCTGGGTTAGGACCAGACCCAAATCGACCCATAAAGGCCGGGGACTTTGCATTTGGTGTTTGTTGCTCTTGGTGGTGGGAATCTTATGGTGGTGCAGAGAAATCACGAGACCCTAGCCTACCAGACTCGCCCATCTTCTGTTTCTGTCCTTTCTGATTCTCCTTATTTTTTTAAAAGTTCGCGAAAAACATAATCTTGGGCAGCCTGGGTGACTCAGCGGTTTAGCACCGCCTTCAGCCCAGGGTGTGATTCTGGAGACCCAGGATGGGGTTCCGCGTCGGGCTCTCTGCATGGAGCCTGCTTCTCCCTCTGCCTGTGTCTCTGCCTCTCTCTCTCTTTCTCTCTCTGTGTCTATCTCATGAGTAAATTTAAAAAAAATAATAATAATAATCTTAACAACCTGAGCATAAAATATATACTTATTGAAGCTTCTTAATGAGAAAGAAAATGTTTTAAACTAATCATAAATAAGCACAAATGAATTAAAATGGGAAATGTTAAAAAATAGATTCAATTATAAAATAAACAATAAAAAATATCCTTCACTTCACATCAAGTATAGTTTTTAAAAAGGGCCGGGGGAAAGAAGGGGAAGGAGAAAGAGAGAAACAAAAGAATGGAAAGGAAAAAAGAGAAAGGAGAGGTTTGAAATTTGATAAGATGCAAAAAAGAAGGGAAGAGAATTATCTAAAGGAAAATCAAAGATACAAATAAAAGATAAAAAAATACAGATAAAAACAGAGATGCCGAAACCCATGAGATAGACTTCCTACACTGAGAGGAAAGAAAAATAGAAAACAAGAAATCCATCTTTGCCTACTAACATGCTAAATGTCTCTTCATTAAAAAAGTGGTCCTTTGCTTCCACGCTCCCTCTAGCTACCATGCCATGACCTCATTCTCTTCTCAACCTTTCCTTAAAACCCTTAATCTACTCTGCTTTCTGCCACCAATGCTCCCCGCGCATGCTCTGACCTCAGTCATCAATAATCACCAAGGTCTCCCTTGTATGTTTGGACCTTATTCCTATTTCTCTGAGCAGCCCTCCTCATTCTAAGGGTGTTTTCTTCACCCAACTCTTTAACTTTTCCATATCTTTACATCCCACAATTTTCTTGTCACTCATCACTTGGTTCAGTGGTCAACCACCTAACTCTCATGACTTTTGCATCATGTATGTCCTTGGTCCTCATGTAGCTGTTCATGGTCCCAAACCTCCCATCTCCAGCCATGAAAATCTTGGCACAAAAAGGTGGGTCCTCCATTTTTCCTCCCCTATATCTCATCTGTCACAGTCTTCTCTGTGTGTTCCTCACATGTTTCCCTCAGCTCAAACTTGTTCTTTCATACCTGAGCCCACAGCCACCCTCCCCAGACAGGCGGTCACCACCTCCACTCCTGTGTGATTTCACTTCCTTGACCTTTATCCATGCTTGAGAGCGTCCTGAACCCCAGCTCCCCACGTCTCCACCTCAGTCCATGATGGGAGAGACATGTACATGGTCTAATAGGACAAGATCAGGCTGGGTCTTCAAAGCCAAGCTGTGAGCTTTCCAGACTATTCAAGAAAAGAGAAGCCTGGGAAGTCACGTGCTAGACTAGAAGAAGCCTTGATGGCTGCAATGTTCAGAGAAGGTTATCGTGGACCTAAGCCACTGAGGGGTGACAGGGACCTTACAGGTCATCAGGCCCAACTTCTCCCACTGCTCCTCCAGGTTCCCAGCCTGTTCTTGTACAGAATTCCCTAGGCTTCCAAGCTCACCTCAATCCTTATCAGACCACCAGCAGTGAGTTGAGGCTGGATCAGAGTGGAGCAGGGTGGCTAATGGCACAAGCTCTGTCACCATTGGGTCTCAGCCCAAATTCTGACTCCAGCACTTACTGGTCTGAAACCTTGGCCCAGTTACTTAAACCTCTCTGAGAGCATCAGTTACTCCATGTGGCAAATGAGGACACTAATAGACCCTACCTGCAAGGGTTCTGCTAGGATTAAATAAAATGATGCCTTTTAAGCATTTGATATGTGTTACCTATAGTCTTATTGTCTTATTGTTAACTTTCTGTTTTGGCCGCACAGGCCTAAGAAAGAGGCGAAGACTGAACATGACCCTCCCCCAAGCTTTCTTCCTGTGTCCTTTTATTCTCTTGAGCCCTACTCTTCCCAACACAAGCAAACATTCCCCCCAGCCACACTTTTCTCCCCTCACATGACAGAACATGAAACCCTGCTAGGCCTCAGCCTAAGGGCCTACCTGGTCCCAGGGCTGTCACTCCCCACCTTACATTCCTTCGTATCCCAGATGTCCCACTTGGAGCAGCCACTGTCCCAGCCCAGGCCAAAGGGCAAGGTGGAGATGGAGACTAGGAATAGAAGGATTAGCAGCCAGCCCAGGCCAGGGGTTCCTCATCAGTTTCCAGATTATACCAGTGGAAATGGTGTCCCCTACAGCACTGGTCACAGCAGGACCACATCAGCCAACCAGGTGTGCCCTAGTGAAGGAGCTCAGGTAGTGTGGGGACAACCTCCTCTGCCATCCCTGTCAGAGCTCCTCCCCCACACAGCCACAGCCCTGGCCCTGCCCCCCATGATGTCCTCAGCCTGGCAATATGGGAAGGACTTGTCTGCTCTCTACCCTTCTCTGCTGTAGCCAAGACCGTTCCTGTTGTGTGTCAGGTATAGTTGGATGTGTGGATGGTTGGGGAGGATGAGGGGATAAATAACTAGGAGTAGATGGGTCAGAAATGCTTCCTAGGAGACAAGCAACCAAGAGCCTGAAGAATCAGGCTTTGACTCTGATTTGGTCTCCCAGCTGACATGAGCACACGGCCTCTCCTGCCCTATCTTGGGAAAGAGAAGTGTTCCAAGAGAACTCCTCCCCACCAGCTTTCCATGGGCCTTTGCTCAGATCTCCCTCCTGTGATGTCACCACCTGTTATAGACCAACCCTACTGCCTCTGCCCATTCATATGTTGAAGCTCTAACCCTGCATGGGAAGGTACTTAGAGATAGGCCTTTGAGAGGTAACTAGGTTTAGATGAAGTCAGGAGATGAGAGCCTTGAGGATGGAATTAGCACCCTTAGAAGACGAGACACCAAAGAGCCTACAGATTGTCTACTTGGAAAAATTCAGGTCCTGAAGCAACAGACAAGCTGCTGGGGATGGGAGAAGCTGTGCTCCCCATGCTAAGTGCCTGGTGCTGAAAGCAGAAGTACGGGTTCCTCTCCATCCCAAGCCACCTCCACCAGCGAAGTTATCTGAAGGGTTTTGGAGGGTCCACTGGTCTGCAAGGGCCACCACAACAGAGTGCCATTGACTTGGTGTATTAAACCACAGCCACTTATTTCTCATGGTTCTGGAGGCTGAAAAGTCCAAGATGTAGGTGTCAGCAGGGTTGGTTTCTGGTGAAAGCCTCTTCTCCTAGCTTGTAGGTGACTGCCTTCCCGCTGCGCCCTCATGTGGGCTTCCCTCTGTGTGCATGAGAAGGAGAGAAAGAGAGAGATCTGGGGTCTCTTCCTCTTAAAGGACACCAGTCCTATCAGATTAGAGTCCTACCCTTATGACCTCACTTAATTATCTCCCTAAAGGCTCTGTCCCCAAATACAGTCACATTGTGGGTTATGTCTTCAACATGAGAATTTTGAGGACACATGATTCAGCCCCTCAGAGAGATTGCTCTCCCCTCAGAGGGATCGCTGGAGTTTAGGGAACAAAGATGATTTTGTTTCCTCAGTTTCCCACAGGTTCAGAATAAAGTCAAGGCCTGAAGTCCTACATGTGTTCAGGGCCACCACTCAAGATCACATGCTTCTGGATAGTCCTCTTTTTTGTGGGGTACATTAGTATATAAAATACCACACCACATTTGAAAAAAGGTTTGAAGGCTTTTATACCAAAATATCAACAACGATTACCTCTGGATGATGTAATTATGGGTGTTTTTTATTTTTCTCTTTGTACCTAGAAAATCATTTCTACAATATAACAAAGGCCACTTACAAAGCATGTCTCCACCATAGGTGGCCCCTTTCTTGACACTCCTGCAGACGGCCAGCTCCAACTTGATTCAGGCTAACTGGAACTTGGAAAGGTAGGTCTGCTTGTAGCTGACTTTCATGTTCATTAGATCCTCGAGGTAGTTTTAATAAAGAGGATTTAGTCGAAGCTACTACACTTGCCACCACATGACCTAAAATCTTCCTCATCCCTTCTTACATTTCTAGGTCCTATTTTTTTAAATTCATCATATTGTCTTTTAAATATATTATTGGATTTTCCATTTCAGGGGTTGGCAAACCTTGGCCCACAGCTACAGTGGCTTATTTAATCCAGCCTGTGTACAGCCCACCAACTAGGAATGGTATTCACTACTATTTTTCTCTTTCCCTTAGCTGGCCGTGATGTGCAAATGAAGGATATTATTAATATTTGTTTTTCTTATTAAATATATTTTAGAAAAAAATGTATATATATATTTTAGCTTCTCTGTTTATGGTCTAAAAACCACAAAACAGGGCAGCCCCGGTGGCTCAGCGGTCTAGCACCACCTTCAGCCCAGAGTGTGATCCTGGAGTCCCAGGATCAAGTCCCACATTGGGCTCCCAGCAGGGAGCCTGCTTCTCCCTCTGCCTGTGTCTCTTCCTCTCTCTCTTTCTGGGTCTCTCATGAATAAATAAATAAAATCTTAAAAAATTAAAATAAAAAAATAAATTTAAAAAAATGTATTTAAAAATAAAAACCACAAAACATTTTCTATTTCTTTAATTCTAAAAACCCTAATAAGCTGTCAATTAAGATTTTTGTAAATAGTAGGATACAGAGAGAAAATGGGGGGGGGGGGGAGAAGAGCAAAACAGTGAAAAAATAAACCAGAAAAAGATACAAATTAAAAAAGCAAAGAAAACAAAACCCAAGAACAAAGGGATACAGTGAAAGACACAAAAAGATGAAGAGAGTCCTCTGGTTCTATTTTGCTTGAAAGTGTCTTTGTTTACCCACAAGCTAAAATCTCTCCCAACATGTAACACGATGAGCCCCGGTCCTATGTCCCTTCTAAGGACTATGCCACTCTCTGATTCCCTTCACTAGCTTTTTGGAAGAGTTGGCCTTACTCCTTCGTCCACTGGAATCCAGTCCTTCTCACATTCACTCGTGACCTGCAATCACCAGATTCAATTGATTCCCGTCTCTCACTCACCCATTCCAAGCATCCGTTCTCCGTTCACCTTCTCTGCTCCCTGGAGTTCCTGTCCATTAGAATCTATAATACTACCCCTTCTTGGTGCTCCTCCTGCCTTCCTGCCCATTATCTCTCACTCCATCTTAGTCTCCTTTATCACCCCACCCTTAACACTGACATCTCCTGGGGTTTCTTCTTTTCTCATACAGCTTTTGTCACAGAATTCACCAGAAAAAAAAAATCTAATTAACTTTCATAATAAGAGTCATCAAATGCTATTGGGATGTACTTAACCATCTACTGTACAGGCTGATGATCTCAAATCTTTTTATCTCTGGTGCTGACATCTTTCTGCATCCTCAGACCTCTCTATCCAGTTTCTTGGTGCCATTGCCACCTGGCTGTTTCTCTGGCCCATCATATTCATCGTAGCCTACACAGAACTCATCATCCTCCCATGCAAACTGCTTTCCCCCTCCTAAATTCCCAGTCTAAAAGCCTTTGGTTACATCCAAACCTAGGAGTTTGGTCTGTCCACCCTTCTAGCCCCCATCCAATCTATCAGTAAGATTTCCCCTGCTAAGCATTTTGTAAATCTATTATCTTCTTTTCATATCTACGAAAACAGTTCCAATAGCTTGGCGCTCAAAGTAACCAATGACCTTCCGCCTACTTCCTTTCCAGATTCCTCGCCCACTTTTTCTTGCTTTTTACTTTATCCTTGAGTAATTCTGAACAGCTTGTGGCTGTCCATGTACACCTCGCCTAGTCTTCATTGGTCTTACAGTATCTTTTTCTAGAATGTTTTCCACCCACTCTTCCTTCAGCTGGCTCTAAACAATCCTCACAGAATTCACCCAACAATCACCTCTTACAAACCTAGAACCCCCAAACTAGCTTAGGTGCCCCTGATCTGTGCTCCCATAGCATCCCGACACATACCACATTGTAAGGAAATTGTTTGTGCCAGACGTCCTAACTGAAAGCAAGGAATGTATCTTACTGCTCTGACAGTGTCCAGCACTTCACAGGATATCTGGCAGTAAATACCCAGAAAGGTATAGAGGAAAATTGTGAGGTCTTCTGCCCCAGACACAGTGTGGATACATAGATTATCATTTTGGAAAGGATCTTAACCTTGAGAAATGTCTATTGAATGAAAAGCTACTCTTTACAGATCATCCAAACTATTCCTCTCTTCTGCAAGATTTCATCTAAAATGAAGAACTAAGGGATGCCTGGGTGGCTCAGTCGGTTAAGTGTCTGCCTTCAGGAAAGGAGAAAAAATGAGTGGGAAATATCAGAAAGAGAGACAGAACATGAGAGACTCCTAAGTCTGGGAAACAAAGTAGGGGTGGTGGAAAGGGAGGTGGGTGGGGGGTAGGGGGTGACTGGGTGACGGGCATTGAGGGGGGCACTTGATGGGATGAGCACTGGGTGTTATTCTATATGTTGGCAAATTGAACACCAATAAAAAATAAATTATATTTTTAAAAAAGTGTCTGCCTTCGGCTCAAGTCATGATCCCAGGGTCCTGGGATTGAGCCCCACATCGGGCTCCTTGCTCAGCAGGAAGCCTGCTTCTCCCTCTCTCTCTGCCTGGAGCTCCCTCTGTGCTGTCTCTGTCAAATAAATTAATTAAATATTTAAAATAAAAATAAGAAGAACTAAAATAAGATCCAGACCTCTATGAGACAGCATTAGTGAGGAAGTAACATCCTGGCAAAGTCAAGGGATGAATTGGAACCGTGTTTGGGGATCTTCATTCTTCTCTTAAAGAAGAGAGTTAAACATGAATATTGAAAACCACAGTAGATTCTTCTATGCCTTGTCTTACTTTTAACTTTTGGAGGGAGGATAGATAGTTAAGAGGCAGCAACTTAACTGATTTGTTGGTTACTTCCGACCTCCCTTGGTAACCCCAAAGAGAAGCCAAGGTCAGACGATTCTGGGTCCTTCACAAACCCTTTGGATGGCACCAGGGCACAAAATGTCATTACATCACCAAGGAGACAGGCATGCTTTCCCACAGTTAGGGTGAGTCAGCGTGCTTTATTTTGTGTTTCTCTTTCAGCTTTTCCCACCAACCCACCTATGGAAACAGTTCACATCTCTTAGTTACAAGATCCCGTGTTCACAACTCCCTCAGATAAAAATATGCTGGAAAAGCACTAAAAATTAATTCATTTTGGTGAGTAGCACTATTTAACATTCTCTAATGTGTTTTATCAGACACCTAAAAAATGATCTTACTTGTTAATATCATGTGATCTCTCTGCCCATCCTCTAATCAAGTTGTCCATAACTGTAAGACCTAGTGTCTATTTAAAAGCTGAGATGTGCTCTTGAGCAATTTTCTCTTACTTCAGGACATTCACTACGTTTTTATGCTTCCATTTATAGAGTATTTTTACAGGTCAGGCAATGCATTAAGCACTTCGCATGCATTACAAGTAATTGCCCTTCCCCCAGAGCACACTGTGACTTGAGCCTCTCTCTGCCCCCAACTCCTTTAAGTCTTCTCTCAAATGATACCTTCTTGGGGATGTTTAACTTAAAAATTGCAATTCCCTCAGAATTCCTTATCCTTTGTCCCAGATTTTTTTCCCAAAAAATGCATTTTGTTATCAATTCATCTATTGTCTGTCTCTTATAGTTATGATATAACCTCCATGAACGCAACGTCTTTGTTTTGATGCTTGTTTTTTGCTTGAGTTTTTTGAGAGGGCGTTTCTTTTCTACTTCTGAATCCCTGGCACCTAAATCCCTGGGATGTGTTTCTAGAATGAATGAAGAATCACCGCAGTCACCTAAAGTTCACAGATGAGATAACTGGAGGTCACAGATAAGAAGTAGCTTACCAAACAGATACTAGAGCCAGAGCTGGATCCAGGTCTATTTGTCACTACAGCCCAAGCTTGTATCCACTACATATACTTCTCGGCTCCACGTGTCTCTCTACCACCTCATGTGTGTCTTTTCCTTGCTCCTTTCTGCATTTCCATTTCTTTTTTTTTTTTTTTAAGATTTTATTTATTTATTTATTTGAGAGAGACAGAGAGTGAGCACGAGTAGAGTGAGGGGCAGAGGGAGAAGCTGACTCCTTACTGAGCAGGGAGCCCGATGCGGGACTCAATACCAGGACTCTGAAGTCATAACCAGAGCCAAAGGCACTTAACCAACGGAGCCACCCAGGCACCTCCGCATCTCCATTTCTTTTATTTATCTTTCCACTTCCATATTTCTCTCCTTCTTTCAGTTTTTTACTCCTCTGAATTCTACTTCTCCTGAGTTCCTCTGTTTTGACTATTTTCCCCCTCTACCTCTCTATCGGAGGAGGTTCAGAAATAGGACTCTGTAAGATAGTTCAAGAGCAATTCATCCTATGGCCACCAAGCACATCAAAAAAATGCTCCACATCCCTTGCTATCAGGGAAATACAAATCTAAACCACAATGAGATACCACCTCACACCAGTGAGAATGGCGAAAGTTAACAAGACAAGAAACAATCAATATTGGAGAGGATGTGGAGAAAGGGGAACCTCTTGCACTGTTGGTGGGAATGTGAACTGGTGCAGCCACTCTGGAAAACTGTAGAGGTTCTTCAAGAAGAAAAATAGAGCTACCTTACGACCCAGCAATTGCACTACTGGGGATTTACCCTAAGGTACTGATGTAGTGAAATGGCAGGACACCCGCACCCCAATGTTCGTAGCAGCAGTGTCCTCAATAGCCAAACTGTGGAAGGAGCCATGATGCCCTTCGACAGATGAATGGATAAAGAAGATGTGGTCTGTGTCTACAATGGATATTACTCAGCCATGAGAAGACACGAAAACCCACCATTCACTTCAACGTGAATGGAACTGGAGGGTATTATGCTGAGTGAAATAACTCAATCGGAGAAAGACAATTATCATATGGTCTCACTCATATGTGGAATATAAGAAATAGTGAAAGGGACTATAAGGGAAAGAAGGGAAACTGAGTGGGGAAAAATTAGAGAGAAAGACAAACCATGAGAGACTCCTAACTCCGGGAAACAAACAAAGGGCTGCAGAAGGGGAGGTGAGTGGGGGAATGGGGTGACTGGGTGGTGGGCATTGAGGAGGGCACTTGATGGGGTGAGCACTGGGTGTTATACTATATGTTGGCAAATTGAATTTAAAAAAAATTTTAAGGAATGCCTGGATGGCTCAGCAGTTGAGCGTCTGCCTTCAGCTCAGGGCGTGATCCCTGTCTGGGGATCGAGTCCCACATCAGGCTCCCTATGAGAAGCCTGCTTCTTCCTCTGTCTATTGCTCTGCCTCTCTCTCTGTGTCTCTCGTGAATAAATAAATACATAAAATTTTTAATAAATAAAATTTTAAAAAATCTTTTCAAAAAGAGCAATTCATAGTGATGTATAGTCCCCAGTAATACAAGTACAAAAGGTTGGTTTCTATGTCACTTTTACAGGGGTTTTTAACAGAAGAATAACCATTGTTTAATGTTTAAATGTACCTGATGTTTGATTTAATAGCTATCCCAACATAGGTTTAACATTTCTCCTGCTGTTGGACATCTAGATCTTTCCAAATTGTTGCTGGTAAAAGAAATGTTATAATAGATTTTTCCTGCATATGGTTTTTCTCTTTTCTTTTCACCTATTTTAAAGAGATGACATAAACCATACATACATGTGATTTTAAAAAGTTGCACTGAGAGAATGTTACCTCCTGGGGGACGTAAGACAGTCCTCCTTTTTAGCCCGCTTTTTAAACAATAATTAGAAGTCCACCGATAAGCAAAAGTGCTTTTGTGGGTGTTGTGGGATCTAATACAATATGTCAAGAGACCCTGGTGGAGTCTCATCCACCTGTGTATGTGGTAATAGGCAGACAGACTTCAATACAGGCTGCAGAACCTATGGAGCCAGCAAGCCTGCCCAGACTCACCTTGCCTGGGTCAAGGGGGAAAAGTTGGAAGGTGCTGACCTGGGAAGATCAGCATCAGAGAGTTTGCAGATGTTCAGCCACCTGTAGGGGAGATTCTAGTACCTCATTGGATCCAAAAAATTAAAGTAGGAATTTGGTTGCAGCAGAAGCAACAGTGAGAAACTTTCCCAGCATCGCCTTCCCCTCCCAAGGAAGCAGCGCTTGGGGCTGATCTACCCAACAACGACAGCCTCCCATGGCCAGTAAAGGGGACCAGTCAGTGAGTGCCTGGCTACCCCAGTTGTGCAGGACACAGCTGAAGAAACTTGTTTCTCTTCATCAGCCCCCAGCACACCAGGTGAGACCTCCACGACTGAGGTGTAAGAGGATATTGGGAAGGAGTCAGATAGGAATTTCAAAAGACACTGAAGGGACTGCAGTCAGTAGGAAGTCTACCCAAGAGCCTCTGTGAGTAGCACACCTGGAGATCTCCGTACTGAGTCTGGGCACCCCTAATGCCCCAGGTGCTAAACCCACACCTCCTCCCACTCTGCGGCCAGCTCCTTGTACCCACTCCTGTGTGCTGCACAGGCGAACGCTCCAGGAGACAGGACAAACAGCCTAGAAAACAAGCTTTAGTCTAAGGGTGAAGAAGAATCTACAAACGTGAGCTGTAGCACCACCTTCTGGAAACCAAGAGAGGGGTTTCCAGCCGCCAACCTAGGAGTTTTAAGAACCAGAGAAGACACAAAAACTTAAGAATTCTCCCATGAGACAGAGCAAGAAGGGTGGAAAAGATATACCAACACAAAGACAGAAAAATCCATATAATAACAGCATGGAAGAGAATACATCTGAAAGTCACTAACAAAGACTTAAGGAGATGTTTGCTACTTCAAATATGAAAGCATCAGTGCAGAACTACAGGGAACATTAAAAAAAATCAAGGAAACATGTCATCACAGAATAAAATAATAATAATAAAATAATAATTCCCCAATAACTGGCTCAAAGACATAAAATTTTGTGATCTAATTGGTAAAAGAATTCAAAATTGCTGTCTTGAAGAAACCCAACAAATTAAAAAGTCAGAAAGACAATTCAATGAAATGTTTTTTAAAAATACATGATCAAAATGAGATTTTTTTTACAAAGAGATAGAAATCATATTAGAAAATCAGATTCCAAAGCTAAAGAATTCAATTAATGAGAAATTTCATAGCACCTGCATGCAGTGAGTAGACCAAACAGAAAACAGAAGTAGTGAGTTAGAGGATAGGAATTTTGAAATAACCCAATTAGAGGCAAACAAAGAAAAAAAAAAAGAAGGAAAAAGATCAAGGAAAGTCAATATGCTCTATAAGACTCCATCTAAAGGACAAAATTTAGAATAGTTGGATTTCCGAAAGAGAAGATTGGAAAAGGAGAACAGAAATTTTATTTAAAGAAATAATAACTGAGAACTTCCCAAGTCTGGAGTGAGAATTGAACATCCAAATACAGGAAGCTAACGGACACTCAATTGTCTCAATGCAAAAAAGACTTTTTCCAAAACATATTATTCTCCTATTTAACATAGTACTAGAAATCCTGGCTAAGGCAATTAGGCAAGACAAGGAAATCTGTAAAGAACACCCAAATGAGAAACAAAGATGTAAAATTGTCATTATTTGCAATTGATATGATCTTATATAGAAAATCATAAAGACTCTTCAATTTATTGTAATGACCTAACAAATTTTGTAAAGTTACAGGACACAAAATCAACATACAGAAATCAGTTGCATTTCCACACAAGAACAATGAAACCTATGAAAAAGAATTTTTTAAAAAGATTTTATTTATTTATTCCGGAGAGACCCACATGGGGATTTCGAGAGTGTTGGGTTTCACAGAAGGGTTTTGTACCCAAGGGGCTGGACTGCCCTTCCCACTGCTCTCACATTCCCTCCCCTTCTTTGCTCCTGAGCCCTAGGAGCCTCGGGCCTGGCCAGAACCTTCGTCATGTCACTAGGAGGACAACTGTCTTCTCGTCCCCCATCTCTGTGCTGGTCCTTCCTCCCAGATTTACCCACTCAACCGTCTCTCTACAAAAACAAGGCTCTCAGCTTTTAGAAATGGAAATGATTGAAGGTTCTTTGTCCTCCCTCAGCAGCAAGACGTCAATCAGCCTCAAGACAAAGCCAGGTCACTTGGAAGTCACCGTTTTCAGTGCTTCCGTTTGTCTCTGTCACAGCATCATTTTCATTGAATGAAGCTATAATCCGTGTTCCTGCCAAAGTCTCCGATTCCTCCAAAAGCTTTCTCTCCAGAATTCAGAAGGGAGTCCTTGAACTCCTACCATGGGGAAGGCTCTCTGCAAACCTGAGGTCCACCTGTAGGAGGCAGCACAGGGCAGGGTCCGACTGTTGCCACCACAGGACAAGCTGGGGAGCCTCCTTCCCACCCCCACCTTTTCTGAAGCTTGCCAGGCTGCCCAGTCCCAGCTGGGACTCCTGACCCGTGAGACTGCTCCCAGATGCCGCAGGGGGTGCCGCCCACCCTGCCCTGGTTTGGGAGGCTGGGTCTCAGGGGTGATCTCAGAGTTCTTTTGACAATTGTGCATCTGGCTTCTCTTGATTGCCCAATTCGGTGGAAAAGACAGACATAAAAATGGGGGCACCAGAAATAGGCGCTGTAGTTTCCACAACCTGGCGCTTGGTCTAAGACCGGCGAAGCTGTGACTGCCCCAGAAGTAGACCTAGAGCTTCCACTGGAGGCTCCGGGGCCTCCTCCGGGGCACCTGGTGACCAGTTGGGGATAAGTGCTCAGGAGGAATGGGTTCCCAGTGCTGAAGGTGACCTGCTGTAGGTTGTGCCCAAGGGATGACATATATGTAGGAATTTGATTTTTTTTGGACAGATTTTATTTATTTAAAGATTTTAATTTATTTATTCATGAGAGACACACAAAGAAAGACACAGGCAGAGAGAGAAGCAGGCTCCATGCAGGGGCCTGACATGGGACTCAATGCCGGGTCTCCAGGATCAGGCCCTGGGCTGAAGGTTGCGCTAAACCACTGAGCCACTGGGGCTGCCCTGAACAGATTTTATTTTTAAGGAAGCTCTACACCCACTGTGGGGCCCAGACTCACAACCCCGACATCAGGAGTCCCAGGCTCCACTCACTGAGGGCCTCACGTGCCCCACCCGGGAATTTCATAGTTTTAGTCATCCAGGAATGGAAGCGTGCTTATCACTCGAAGCTAATTTTCACATTATTTTCACATCACATTTCAGGATCCGTGGTGCCTGGAGCCCAGCTGAGCTCGCAGAAGGCTCTGCCCAGAGCTGAGCCTCTAGCCTTTCAGACCACACCTGCTAGGATTTGAGTGGAAAACCCCAGCCCTTAATCCTGTCCCAATTCCAAGGGGGAACGTCAGCGGCAGGGAGCAAGTCCCAGCCCCTGTGGGTGGGGCCGGTCTGCTGCTTTGGTCCCTTCCCCAGTGGCAGGTGCATGGGAATTGGGGGGTGGGGTGCACCCGGGGCCTTCTCTCGGCCGGGACACAGTAATATCCCCTGTTACCACCCACACATAGGTGCACCTGTCTGTCTCCTCTTGTGTGGATGAAGGCTTTCCCTGATGGGATTCTTGGAGGCCAAAAAGCCATAAAAGCTGGTGTGCTTGCGTGAGCACTCGGAGCTCTCAGAGCACCTGCCACCAAACCCAAAGATTCCTGAGTTCAGATGAGCTGATTGTGGAACCGGTCATATTGGCCGTAGGTCACACCAACCTCAAGAAATTTCTGTGTGAGGAGGAGCCCCAGAAAACACTGCACGGTCCCTTTAGGGGATTAGATCGGGTCTCAGAAACCCAGACGGTGAGCAAAATAGATGCTTCAACTCTAAAGGCTCAAATGAGCCTCCTTCGGGCACACCTGCTGAACTTCTGCCTAAAACTATGGTCCTGGAAGCGACACCTATCTACGAGAGTGAAAAAATGTGACTACATCCTGAAACCTCGTTTTGGTAACCGTCCCGTTGAGGGACCCAAGTATGGTACTCTGCACCCATTTGGGACCAGATTTGGGCTGACGGAAATGTGGGTGGAACTGCATTGGCGGCTAAGTGTCCAACTGAACTGCTGCCAGCCTTCAGGACAGTGACAGGCCGCTGGGAAGAACTTTCCCGAATGTAAGAAAATGTAAGGAGTGCACCTTGAAGTCGGGCTTCCAGAATGAAGCAAACAGGTTGCGATACCTATTTTACTTGGCATAAGGAAGCTTCCAAAAGGCCTCAGAATTCCAAAGTCGTTTCATTGAGAGATTCCTGCAACACCCCCACGAGAAACTACAGACAGGGCTTGTTCAATCCGGCCAGCAAGTGTTGCTGTTTGTCCCACCTGTGACTACAAAGTAGGTGTTGGAGAAGACGGTGGAGGAGTGGGGTCCCCAAGTCACCTGTGCCCGCCACCTTACCTGGATAACTTTGAAACCATCCTGAAAACCTACGAATTCCACCTGAGATTTAAAGAGAGAACAGCTGGAACGCTATAGAGAGAAGGGTTTGTGCCTCTAACAAGGTAGGAAGGCGGGGGGAAAAAAATAAAGAATCCAGTGGGGACTAGGGGTGGTAGAAAGGGAGGTGGGCGGGGAGTGGGGGCCACCCGCACTGAGGGGGGCACTTGATGGGATGAGCACTGGGTGTTATTCTATATGTTGGCAAATTGAACACCAATAAAAATAAATTTATAAATAAAATAAAATCACAACATGGGAAGTGTGTAAAATGCAGAAAGACGAAAATAAACAAACCATCTGTGGTTCTACCACTTGGAGAGAAAAATAAATAAATAAAAAATAAATAAAAAGAAAAACCACTCAAAAAAAATAAGAAAAAGATAAGAAAAAAAATAAGAAAAAAAAAAATAAGGAAGAATCCAGTGGGGGAGGCCCCGCAGGAGCCGGTCAGGGGGGGCAGGAGCCCCGGCCAGGAGAGCCCCGGCCAGGAGAGCCCCGCCCCAGCGGAGCAGGGACTTTAAACATCCGCCCGGGATTCTTCCCGGAGGGAGAGGCGCCTGTAGGGAACCCGGGCAGGACCACAGGAGGGGCGGGGTGGGGGGCTCCAGGCTCCCGGGGTCACTAGGAGAGGAGGGTCCCCGGGGCGAGTGGTAAAGGGCTGGAGCCCAGGACTCGGGGTCCACGGCCGGGCCCCTGCACTCCCCCGCGGTGGGCGGAGGCCGGGAGGACACAGGACCGCGAGGATGCTCCCGCCCGGCGCCCTGAGCCGTGCAGGTCAGCGCCCGTCCCCCGCCCCCGCGGAGCATCCAGGCCCCTGCGGACTGGGAGCTGCGGGAGTTACTGCGGGAGCAGACTCCAGGGCTGCAGAGCTGGCCGCAGCCAGTGGGATTGGCCCTCCAGGTGTCACCCTGTGCCCGGGACCGAGCGGGGCCGCCAGGGAACAGGGGCCTCACGGGGTCAACAGCTCCCCCTGAGCCGTGCACCTGGCAGGGGCGGGGCAGCTCCCACAGGTGCACACACAGGAGAGTCAGCACAGCAGCCCCTCCCCCAGAAGACCCGCTGGAAGGACAGGGGAAGAGCAAGTTCTGGACCGGGCAGCGCTGGGAAGCTCCAGGGGAAGTCGAGGGATTTACAATATATAGAACCAGAGGGTGCATCACCTATTTTTTTTATATATTTTTTTCTTCCTTTTTCCAGTACAACTCGTTTTTATATCAGACCGTAAATTTCCAATTTTTTTTTCTCCTTTCCCACCTTAACTACAATATTTTACTACCTCTTCATTTTTAAGATTCTTCCTTTTTGACTTTCCTATTTCTACAATGACAGGTCCTAGATATATTTTCCACTTCTAGATTCCCTTCAATATACTCAACGTAATTTGGGGAGATATACAAGATGTTTTTTTTGTTTTGTGTGTTTGTTTGTTTTTTTTTCTCTGCCTCATTTTGTTCTACAATGGCGGAAGTTAATGGCTTCTAAAACATGACCAGTAAGCACCCAGAACCAAGTGGTATACCGTGCTGGTTCATTCTGTGAGATTCCTCATTCCCATTCTTAGCCCCCTCTTTTATCTCATTTATGTTTTGGTAGTCATTAGGGCCTTCTACAACTATTTTTGGTTTATATACATTTGGGACTGAGCATCTTCTAACATACAGAATTTAATACACTCAGAAACAACAGGATCACCCTCTAGAACCCCTCAGGTAGACTACATTCTCCCTCCACTACAACTTGGTCACCACCACCATCTCCCAGTCCCCCCCCCCCTTTTTTTCCTTCTCCTTTTCTTTTCTTTTTTTTCTTTTTTTTTTTTTATCTTCTTCTTTGGGATCCTTGGCCTTTTATTTTTTACTACTTTGTTTTAAAATTTGTTTTTCACTTTAGTGGTCCTTTTGTTTTATATCATTCTGATCTTTGTTTTCAATTTCTGGTCTCTGACCTCCGCAGAATCATCTAGGGTGAAATTTACTTAGGTTGTGGTTGATAATCTTGACTCAGCCCGCTCATACAGCCACTCTGCACTGAGCAAAATAACTAGAAAGAAGAACTCACCACAAAAGAAAGAATCAGAAACAGTACTCTCTCCCATGGAGTTACAGAATTTGGATTACAATTTGATGTCAGAAAGCCAATTCAGAAGCACAATTATAAAGCTACCGGTGGCTCTGGAAAAAAGCACAAAGGAATCAAGAGACTTCATGACTGCAGAATTTAGATCTAATCAGGCTGAAATTAAAAATCAATTAAATGAGATGCAATCCAAACTTGAGGTCCTAACGACAAGGGTTGATGAGGTAGAAGAAAGAGTGAGTGACATAGAAGACAAGTTGATGGCAAGGAAGGAAGCTGAGGGAAAAAAAGAGAAAAACAAAAAAAAACCATGAAGAAAGATTAAGGGAAATAAATGACAGCCTCAGAAGGAAAAATTTATGTATAATTGGGATTCCAGAGAGCACCAAGAGGGCCAGAGGGCCAGAAAGCATATTTGAACAAATCATAGCTGAGGACGTCCCTAATTTGGGGAGAGAAACAGGCATTCAGATCCAGGAGATAGAGAGGTCCCCCCCACAAAATCAATAAAAACTATTCAACACCTCAACATTTAATAGTGAAACTTGCAAATTCCAAAGATAAAGAGAAGATCCTTAAAGCAGCAAGAGACAAGAGATCCCTAAATTATATGGGGAGAAATATTAGATTAACAGCAGACCTCTCCGCAAGACCTGGCAGGCCAGAAAGGGCTGGCAGGATATATTCAGGGCCCTAAATGAGAAGAACATGCAGCCAAGAATACTTTATCCAGCAAGGCTCTCATTCAGAATAGAAGGAGAGATAAAGAGCTTCCAAGATAGGTAGAAACGGAAAGAATATGTGACCACCAAACCAGCTCTGCAAGAAATATTAAGGGGAGCCCTGTAAAAGAAAGAGGAAGCCCACAGAATCCACAAAAACAGGGACTGAATAGGTATTACAATGACACTAAATTCATATCTTTCGATAGTAACTCTGAATGTGAATGGGCTAAATGATCCCATCAAAAGACGCAGGGTTTCAGACTGAATAAAAAAGCAAGACCCATCTATTTGCTGTCTACAAGAGACTCATTTTATTTTTTTTAGGATTATTTATTTATTTATTCATGAGAGAGAGAGAGAGAGAGAGAGAGAGAGAGAGAGAAAGAGAAGCAGAGACACAGGCAGAGGGAGAAGCAGGCTCCATGCAGGGAGCCCAATGTTGGACTCGATCCCTGGTCTCCAGGATTACATCCTGGGCCGAAGGTGGCACTAAACTGCTGAGCCACCGGGGCTTCCCGAGACTCATTTATTTATTTATTTATTTATTTATTTATTTATTTATTTATTTATGATAGTCACAGAGAGAGAGAGAGAGGCAGAGACATAGGCAGAGGGAGAAGCAGGCTCCATGCACCGGGAGCCCGACGTGGGATTCGATCCCGGGTCTCCAGGATCACGCCCTGGGCCAAAGGCAGGCGCCAAACCACTGCGCCACCCAGGGATCCCCCGAGACTCATTTTAGACCTAAGGACACCTACAGCCTGAAAATGAAATGTTGGAGAACCATTTGCCATTCAAATGGTCCTCAAAAGAAAGCAGGGGTAGCCATCCTCATATCAGATAAATTAAAGTTTATCCCAAAGACTGTAGTAAGAGATGAAGAGGGACACTATATCATACTTCAAGGGTCTATCCAACAAGAGGACCTAACAATCATGAATATTTATGCCCCTAATGTGGGAGCTGCCAAGTATATCAATCAATAACCAAAGTAAAGACATACTTAGATAATAATACACTAATAGTAGGAGACTTCAACACAGCACTTTCTGCAAATGACAGATTTAAGCACAACATCTCCAAAGAAACAAGAGCTTTAAATGATACACTGGACCACATGGATTTCACCCTCACAGACATATACAGAAGTTTACATCTGAACACAACTGAATACACATTCTAAGTGCACATGGAACTTTCTCCAGAATAGACCACATACTGGGTCACAAATCAGGTCTCAACCGATACCAAAAGATTGGGATTCTCCCCTGCATATTTTCAGACTATAATGCTTTGAAACTAGAACTCAATCACAAGAGGAAATTTGGAAGAAACTTAAACACATGGAGGTTAAAGAGCACCCTGCTAAAAGATGAATGGGGCAACCAGGAATTTAGAGAATTAAAAAGATTCATGGAAACTAATGAAAATGAAGATACAACCATTCAAAATCTTTGAGATACAGCAAAAGCAGTCCTAAGAGGGAAATACATCACAATACAAGCATCTCTCAAAGAATTGGAAAGAACTCAAATACACAAGCTAACCTTGCACCTAAAGGAACTGGCAAAAGAACTGCAAATAAAACCTAACCAAGCAGGGATCCCTGGGTGGCGCAGCGGTTTGGCGCCTGCCTTTGGCCCAGGGCGCGATCCTGGAGACCCGGGATCGAATCCCACGTCGGGCTCCCGGTGCATGGAGCCTGCTTCTCCCTCTGCCTGTGTCTCTGCCTCTCTGTCTCTCTCTGTGTGACTATCATGAATAAATAAATAAAATCTTTAAAAAAAAAAAAAAAACCTAACCAAGCAGAAGAGAGTTAATAAAGATTCAAACAATAAATAAATAAATAATAAAGATTCAAGCAGAACTCAATGAAATAGAGACTAGAAGAACTGTAGAACAGATCAGCAAAACCAGGAGTTGGTTCTTTGAAAGAATTAATAAGATAGGTAAACCATTAGCCAGCCTTATTAAAAAGAAGAGATAAAAGACTCAAATTAATAAAATCATGAATGAAAAAGGGGAGATCACAACCAATACCAAGGAAATACAAACGATTTTAAAAACATATTATGAGCAGCTATACATCAATAAATTAGGCAATCTAGAAGAAAAGAATGCATTTCTGGAAAACCACAAACTGCCAAAACTGGAACAGTAAGAAATAGAAAACCTAAACAGGCCAATAACCAGGGAGGAAATTGAAGCAGTCATCCAAAACCTCCCAAGACACGAAAGTCCAGGACCAGATGGCTTCCCAGGGGGAATTCTATCAAACGTTTAAAGAACGTTTAAACAATACCTATTCTACTAAAACTGTTCCGAAAGATAGAAAGGGCTGGAGTACTTCCAAACTCGTTCTATGAGGCCAGCATCACCTTGATTCCAAAACCAGACAAAGACCCCACCAAAAAGGAGAATTACAGACCAATATCCCTGATGAACACAGATGCAAAAATTCTCAACAAGATACTAGCCAATAGGATCCAACAGTACATTAGGAAGATTATTCACCAAGGCCAAGTGGGATTTGTCCCCCAGATGCAAGGCTGGTTCAACACTCATAAAGCAATCAACGTGATAGATCACATCAACAAGAGAAAAAACAAGAACAATATAATCCTCTCAATAGATGCAGAGAAAGCATTTGACAAAATACGGCATCCATTCCTGATCAAAACTCTTCAGAGTGTAGGGATAGAGGGAACATTCCTCAGCATCTTAAAAGCCACCTAGGAAAAGCCCACAGCAAATATCATTCTCAGTGAGGAAACACTGGGAGCCTTTCCCCTAAGATCAGGAACAAGACAGGGATGTCCACTCTCACCACTGCTATTCAACATAGTACTAGAAGTCCTAGCCTCAGCAATCAGACTGCAAAAAGAAATAAAACGCATTCGAATTGGCAAAGAAGAGGTCAAACGCTCCCTCTTCGCCGATAACATGATACTGTACCTAGAAAATCCAAAAGTCTCCACCCCAAGATTGCTAGAACTCATACAGCAATTCGGCAGTGTGGCAGGATACAAAATCAATGCCCAGAAATCAGGGGCATTTCTACACACTAACAATGAGACTGAAGAAAGAGAAATTAAGGAATCAATCCCATTTACAATTGCACCCAAAAGCATAAGATACGTAGGAATAAACCTAACCAAAGAGGTAAAAGTTCTACACCCTAAAAATTATAGAACACTTCTGAAAGAAATTGAGGAAGACAAAGAGATGGAAAAATATTCCATGCTCATGGATTGGAAGAATTAATATTGTGAAAATGTCAATGCTACCCAGGGCAATTTACACATTTAATGCAATCCCTATCAAAATACCATGGACTTTCTTCAGAGAGTTGGAACAAATAATCTTAAGATTTGTGTGGAATCAGAAAAGACCCCAAATAGCCAGGGGAATATTGGAAAAAAAAAAAAAAAAAAACAGACCTGGATGCATCACAATGCCGGATTTCAGGTTGTACTACAATGCTGTGATCATCAAGACAGTGTGGTACTGGCAAAAAAAAAAAAAAAAAAAAAAGACACATAGATCAATGGAACAGAATAGAGTATCCAGCAATGGGCCCTCAGCTCTATAGTCAGCTAACATTCGACAAAGCAGGAAAGACTATCCACTGGAAAAAGGACAGTCTCGGGGCAGCCCCGGTGGCGCAGCGGTTTGGCGCCGCCTGCGGCCCAGGGCGTGATCCTGGAGACCCTGGATCGAGTCCCCGCGTCGGGCTCTCTGTATGATGCCTGCTTCTCCCTCTGCCTGTGTCTCTGCCTCTCTCTGTCTCTATGAATAAATAAATAAAACCTTTAAAAAAAAAAAAAGAAAAAGGACAGTCTCTTCAATAAATGGTGCAGGGAAAATTGGACATCCACATGCAGAAGAATGAAACTGGACCATTCTCTTGCACCATACACAAAGATAAACTCAAAATGGATGAAAGATCTAAATGTGAGACAACATTCCATCAAAATCCTAGAGGAGAACACAGGCAACACCCTTTTTGAACTTGGCCACAGCAACTTCTTGCAATATACATCCATGAAGGCAAGAGAAACAAAAGCAAAAATGAACTATTGGGACTTCATCAAGATAAGAAGCTTCTGCACAGCAAAAGAAACAGTCAACAAAACTAAAAGACAACCTACAGAATGGGAGAAGATACTTGCAAATGACTTATCAGATAAAAGGCTAGTGTCCAAGCTCTATAAAGAGCTCTATTAAACTCAACACCCAAGAAACAAAAAATCCAATCATGAAATGGGCAGAAGACATGAACAGAAACTTCACCAAAGAAGACATAGACATGGCCAACAAGCACATGAGAAAATGCTCTGCATCACTTGCCATCAGGAAAATACAAATCAAAACCACAATGAGATACCACCTCACACCAGTGAGAATGGGGAACATTAACAAGACAGGAAACAACAAATGTTGGAGAGGATGTGGAGAAACTGCTGGTGGGAATGTGAACTGGTGCAGCCCCTCTGGGAAACTGTGTGGAGGTTCCTCAAAGAGTTAAAAATAGACCTGCCCTACGACCCAGCAATTGCACTGCTGGGGATTTACCCCAAAGATACAGATGCAGTGAAACGCCGGGACACCTGCACCCCAATGTTTCTAGCACCAATGTCCACGATAGCCAAACTGTGGAAGGAGCCTCGGTGTCCATCGAAAGATGAATGGATAAAGAAGATGTGGTTTATGTACACAATGGAATATTACTCAGCCATTAGAAATGACAAATACCCACCATTTGCTTCGATGTGGATGGAACTGGAGGGTATTATGCTGAGTGAAGTAAGTCAATCAGAGAAGGACAAACATTATATGGTCTCACTCATATGGGAGATATAAAAAATAGTGAAAGGGATTATAGGGGAAAGGGGAGAAAATGAGTGGGAAATATCAGTGAGGGAGACAGCACATGAAAGACTCCTAACTCTGGGAAACGAACAAGGGGTGGTGGTAAGGGAGGTGGGCGGGGGGATGGGGTGACTGGGTGATGGGCACTGAGGGGGGCACTTGACCGGATGAGCACTAGGTGTTATACTATATGTTGGCAAACCTAACTCCAATAAAAAATATATATATTAAAAAAGAACTACAAAGTACGTCTGTGATCAGAAATTGGCCAGATTGCAGAGCCTGATAGCAGTAAAAAAAGTTGAAGCAGAAAGAAAGTATGTGTCCTCCCCTCAACTAAATTGGAGCCAGGTACCCGCAGGATCAGGAATGCCTCCCCAACCTTCCTGGGGCATTTACTGAAAAAGAGAATGTAGCTACAGGGTGAGCCCACCTACGAGAACATTGAAGCTGCAACGCAATTCCTGGAGCAACTGAGAGTCCCTGGCCTCCTCTTACAAATCTTTGCAGCCCTGGAATGCAGCTCTGGAGGCAAGCCTAAGTTGCATATTACATGATGCCATTTTAGCACTTGGCCGGCCAACGTCCCCTGTTTACCCCAAAGGGCTGGGAATCTGCGCTCTCGCTTGGGGCCCTGAGACGTCAATGTCATAAATGTCACAGGACAAACTTCAAGGAGGAGATTACACCATAAGTCGGAACTCCTTCTGGAACCTGGGCAACCGGGCAACCCTGAAGAGGGAGTGTGTGGTCTCTGTTTCGTCTGTCTGTGGGTCTGTACACCTGTGTTGTGGATGCCGGTATTTGCTGCCTCCACATGGAATCACCAAAGTTCATTCTCCAAGAACACACGGGAGGGACGTGAAGAAAATCCAGCACTTACCCGAATTAAGACTTGGTAGAAATCCTCAGGGTGATCATGGGAACCGACCCCACGACTTTTCAGGTTCATGTGCTCTGGGATCATCTTTGGCAAAGAAAAGGTAGTTTCCGTTTGGTTGGATGGAAACAGGCCCGTCTTCAGACTTACCCGCGTTAACTACCACGCAGATGGTCAGACAGGCTCATGTTCTCTCTCAGGTGATTTGTCAGTATTGAGAACAGCCTGGAATGATGGCCGGCTTGTCTCAGGCCTCATGAAGTTGTTGTAGTGGCCTAACAGAACTACTAAGAACAAGGAAGTTCAATAGATAGAGAGAGCACAGGGCGCCAGGGTGGCTCGGCTGGTTAAGAGTCTGCCTTGGGCTCAGGTCATGGTCCTGGGGTCCTGGGATTCAGCAAGTGTCAGGCTCCCGGCTCAGGGGGAGGCCCAGGCATCGGACCCGTGACCCTGCAGGTGCTCGGCAGCCCCGGGCAGGGGCCCAAGGTGGACGGCGCAGCCCTGAGGAGGGCCCCCGCTCTGGCCCCCGGAACCTCTTCCATCTCATTCCCAGTCGGCCAGCCCCCCCACTCCTCGCTGTCCCTCTCGTTTCCTGGAACCCACCACACCGATTTTCTCTCACAGCCCCTGCACTTGCCCCTCTATCTTCCTGGAACCAGTTCCCCAACTTCTCCCAGGTGTTGAAAGGGCCAGCCTTTCCTTCTCCCTTTAATTTGCCCACGTGTGTGAGTGTGAGTGACCCCCCGAGAGAGCCTCTCTGGCCGCCCCGGGTGAAGGGACAGCCCTACTGGCCCCCACCTGCCAGCTCTGTGTCCTCGGGCCACAATCTTCCTGTCACCAGGATCTGAGATCATCTCCCTCCCGTGTCCTTTGTCAGCCGCTTCCCCCATTTCTTTGCGGCCTTGAGGACATAAGTGCCATGCATGTTTCATTCCTCCCTCCTGTCACTCTGTCCCTGACATCGGGGACAGCCTGGCACACAGCAGGTGCTCAGGGGGTGTTGAGTGAAGGCAGGGACCAGCTGCTGCCCTCTTAAGGTTGGAGAAGAGAGAGAGCTGGGGCTTGGGCCAGACGTTGGCAGTGACACCTGCGGCTCCCTCCGCCCTCCTTCCTTCTCCTTTCCTGAGTCCTCCCTGACTTACCCCCCCTCCTCCCTCTGATCTCATCCTACCCTCCTCCATCCCTGGGAGTCGAGGGGGATCTTGTCTGTGCTCCTCCCAGGTATGAGCCAAGCACCCAGAAATCCCCTGCTAGACAGAGCTGTGCCTTCCGGGTGGCAAGCCATAGTCTGCCCACCCACCCCCACAGCCCCAGGAAGGAGGAGAAGCCTCTGACTCACTATGGGGCCAGACGCCTGCCCAGCACCCACACCAGGTGAACAGGGGGCCAGGCTGAGTGCGTGTCCTCACCCCAGAGGCTGCCTGCAGGGGGCGGCCTTGCTCACTGCGTCCTGACCCTGTGAGAGGTTTAAACTCCTCCTCCTGCCCCCACCCGAATCCTCAGGTCCCTGAGTTCACGTGTGAGGATGGAGAGGGCCCAGGGATAAGGTCACCTGCTGCCACCAGGATGGAGCAGAGCAGAAGCATCACAGCTGAAGCTGGAGGAGCCTGAGATGCTGACCGCCAAGGGACACGCAGGTAGGGACACCTCCGGAAGGCTCCCTAAGTGAGGCTCACGATGGGCCTCTGGACAAGCTCTCCAGCTGTCACAGGTGTGAGTCAGGCAGCCACAAACACGACAGAGGTGGCCACATGGCCATTGTCTGTGTTTTCTTCCCTTGTCCTTTTTGGGTTTTGTGGTTGTCGTTTTGAGGAAGCAGAAACCCTGGACATAAAGGCACAGCTAACACTAAACTGTTTCTCCATCTCTCTTTGTTGGTTTGTTGAGTGCTGCTAAGGGCTACACTTGGAATGGGCAGCCCTTTGCTTTGGTAAAGTCATTCCCCAGATGAGAAAATTCATCCCTGATATCTTTTTTTTTAATTTTTATTTATTTATGATAGTCACACAGAGAGAGAGAAAGAGAGGCAGAGACACAGGCAGAGGGAGGAGCAGGCTCCATGCACCGGGAGCCCGATGTGGGATTCGATCCCGGGTCTCCAGGATCGCGCCCTGGGCCAAAGGCAGGTGCCAAACCGCTGTGCCACCCAGGGATCTCTCGTCCCTGATATCTAATAAGGAATTCCCAGGAAAGAGAACTCATTGGCTCCACTGGGTCAAGTGTGTCCACCACTGTCACAGTCAATTCAGACCAGAGGAGGGAATCTTGTAAGCGTCACATGGTATGGCCTTTGAGGTTGCGTGTCTACACCCGCTCTTCCACCTAGCCCATGGCAAGCTGTGAGTCTAGCCGTGACCCATGAACACAGAGGCAGCGAGAGCCAGCCTGAGACCATCACCAGCTGATAACCAAAGTTATAACCGAGTCTTTCTCAGAGGAGGAAAACTTTATGAGGAAATGAATCTCCCAGTGGATGAGAAAACTGCCTCCACAGCAGGCCCGGGGACCTCAGGATGTGTGCACTTGGCTTCAGAGTGTGCGCAGCATCTACCAAGGACGCACGGGGACCCGAGTCCGTGTTGTGCCCGGTGCCCTCGCTAAGCCTGACAAAGACGAGGGGGCACAGCTAATGACTCTGGCACAGCTCCATTCCCGGCTTCAAAAGTCATGGCTTCTGTTCCTGTGCTCAGATGAGCCCTGGGAGAGGGAGTCTGGGGGACGTGCCGGGGTCCTAATGACGCAGGAAGCCGGAGAGACAGCAGTGAGACTTCTGATTCCGTCCAGCCCTCAGCCCTCACGGATGGGTTTGAGTTGGAAGGGTCCAGAAGCCGCCACCCCAAAATACGTCATGTGACATAGGATCATTTTGAGCTGGAAGTCACTTCTAAGAAACAAGGAAAACCCTCTGGCCTCCCTGTCTCCTCAGGGCCGCAGCTCTAGACTCCAGCCCTGAGGAATCTCCCAACAGTCCGGACTAAGTAGGCTTTCCGTTCCTTCCTCCGTGTGTTTACCTTCCCCCCATAATTCGCCAGCCCTGAAAGTATCAACCCCCTTTCTTTCATTTTGTCTCTTCTGTACGAAATGCTGCTTCTTTGCTAAGATGCTACAGAAGCGTGGTTGTGATCACTCACTTTCTCATCCCTGGTGACTCCCACGCAGGGGGGTGACCGATGCTGGCGTCAACGCGCTCTGTTTGGCTTTCCTCTTCCTCACCTGCCTTCTCCCAGTTTCTACCAGTGCCTCTCCCGAGGGCTGGCTGCTTGGGGAGAATGAGGACATGACACCACTGACAGCCATACAGGGGGTCACTGTCGCCGGGGGTGGGGGAGACACAGCAAGAGAGCCCTGAGACCCCCCCGGAGCACCCTGGGTGCCTCAGACAGGCTCAAGAGACACGCTGGGCTCCAGCCTCCATGTGGGGGAGACGGAGAGGGTGAGGGTGGGATATCTGGTCAGGTTCTACATGTATGAGCGTATGGTGCTCCCTAGTCCTCGTTTGCTGGGTCATTCTTTCCCTTGTAAACAGAGGCCAAATGTGGGTGCAGGTCAAGGGTCCTGAACAGTCGGGGGTGGGGTGGGGTGGGGGTGGGGGAAGGAACCAGACTCTATCCACCATGTTCATCAGGGCATCTGAATTTTCTCTCGGGCACACCAGATTGCACGGCAGGTGGCAAGATTACATTTCTTACAAATTGTTTGGAGTCAAGTAATAGTGGAATGCGGGCAGAAATTATGTACATACACCGCTTTGAGTTCCGGCCACAAAAGCCCCAGTGTGACTCCCCACGGTGGAGACCTCGGAGGCCATGTTAGAGACGGCGGCCTAAAAAGTTCAGAGGAGCTGGGTTGTCTAAATAATCACCACCACCTCATTGAACTGTGAAACGCGTTAGCAGTCATTTATTATTATTACTGTTTTAAGACATCAACATTTCAGAGATTCTTGTTACAGCAGCTCACCACCACCTAAGACATCATTTACAGCCAACTCATTGCCTATGCTTTTGAGCTTCTGAGGACTCTCCCTCTTCCTTCAGTTGGCTGCCTCCAGAACACCCAGAATCACAGACCCCACAGTATCCCACAGACCCTGCCTTTTTAAAGTGAAAATCAATGTGACTCGTCATTAGGATTTTGAAAGGAAGAAATCATGCTTGGACCTACTGGTGCCCACCACTCTTCACCCAGGTTGGATGTTAAAGACTCTCCCGGTGACATCTCACAATGAGGCAAAGAGAAGGGTGACTGGGCCTAGCACACAACTAGCAGGTTGTGTCAGGTCCCCTCTGGGGAACCTGTGGTCAGCGCACAGTAGTTGTAAAGATCGTGAGAGTTGAAAAGTGTGTTGAATCAGCCTCCTCTAGCAGGTTAGGGCGAAGCTGGGCCCCATCTTTAGAACTTGTTGCAGAAAGATGAGTCATTGCAACATTTCTCCTCCAAATTAACATCCGTACTAAAGATCGTCATAGGGGAACACACGCTGCTACAACCTTGGTATCCGTACGAAAGGATGTTATCTGCAGAGAGGCAGAGAAGGGGGCAAGTGAGACCCCAAAACCTGGGTTTCAAGACCCATGGCTGTGGGGTCCAGCAGGTCCTGGCAAGCAGTGCTTAATCAATATTGCTGAATGGATCAGTGATAGTTGTATCAACAAATTAATCAAGGAATGAGAGAAGCTGGAACCTTCCATCAAGAACTGCTAGCTCTGGTAGGGAGAAGTATCTGCCTCTCCGGATTGAGAAATTTGAGATAGGGCCCCCTAGTGGGTTCTCACAGGATAGCTGGAGGGGCTCTGTGTCCTAGGGTTCCCTCCCCACACAGGAGAGGGCAGGAAGGGGTGAATAGGAATTGCCCATATCACCTTCCCCAACCCTCTCTCCCCACCTCTACCCTGTGGCTCCCCCAAACACTACAACACTCAGGTCCCACTCAGTGGGATTTTATTTTTTTTATTTTTTTTTTCAGTGGGATTTTAGCAGCCCTTCCTGTCACCCCAGGAGCTAACAGGAGATCCTATCTTCTTCTTTTGCAGGTACCTGCCCCGTTAAGAGCCATTGGCAGCCAAGTACCAGAACCAGATGATGCAGATTCACACATTTAGTTGAAAAAAGACAACCAACCCCTACCTATACTGGTGCTGCTGCCAGGGTTCCTATGGCTCCAATTCCCTGGGTCCAGGAGTCACCTTGCCTTGTCCTGGGGCCCCCAGCTCCACGTGGTCCCATGGGGGACTCATACCCCTCCCAACCCTGCATGCCCACTCCTAGCACCCAACTTCAGGCTAAGGTCACCCAGGACACTCCACAGGCCCACCTACCTTTATAGACCTTCCTCAGAAAGCATTGCTGGTTGCCTTCAGCCTGGCAGGTACTTTTCCCATCCTCGCAAACCCCATTGGCATTGACTTGTTTACACTGGAAACATTGCAGAGCTGGAAAGAGAAAATGAGCATCCTGAGGCTCTCTGGGCCCTGCGTTCCCACGGGTCAGGAGCGAGCACACCCTCTGGGCGACTCCCAGCCTGGACAGTGGCCGGTTCCCAGGCCCGATGACGTGGCTGAAAGCTGGGGATTTCTGGGTGCTTGGCTCATACCTGGGAGGAGCACAAACAAGATCCCCCTCGACTCCCAGGGATGGAGGAGGGTAGGATGAGATCAGAGGGAGGAGGGGGGGTAAGTCAGGGAGGACTCAGGAAAGGAGAAGGAAGGAGGGCGGAGGGAGCCGCAGGTGTCACTGCCAACGTCTGGCCCAAGCCCCAGCTCTCTCTCTTCTCCAACCTTAAGAGGGCAGCAGCTGGCCCCTGCCTTCACTCAACACCCCCTGAGCACCTGCTGTGTGCCAGGCTGTCCCCGATGTCAGGGACAGAGTGACAGGAGGGAGGAATGAAACATGCATGGCACTTATGTCCTCAAGGCCGCAAAGAAATGGGGGAAGCGGCTGACAAAGGACACGGGAGGGAGATGATCTCAGGTCCTGGTGACAGAGGAAGATTGTGGCCCGAGGACACAGAGCTGGCAGGTGGGGGCCAGTAGGGCTGTCCCTTCACCCGGGGCGGCCAGAGAGGCTCTCTCGGGGGGTCACTCACACTCACACGTGAGCAAATTAAAGGGAGAAGGAAAGGCTGGCCCTTTCAACACCTGGGAGAAGTTGGGGAACTGGTTCCAGGCAGATAGAGGGGCAAGTGCAGGGGCTGTGAGAGAAAATCGGTGTGGCGGGTTCCAGGAACGAGAGGGACAGCCGAGGAGTGGGGCCGCTGGTCGACTGGGAATGAGATGGAAGAGGTTCCGGGGGCCAGAGCGGGGGCCCTCCTCAGGGCTGCGCCGTCCACCTTGGGCCCCTGCCCTGGGGCTGCCGAGCACCTGCAGGGTCACGGGTCCGATGCCTGGGCCCTAGGATTTTGGGCAACTGTCAAAGGACTCTTCCTTGGGCTTCTTTTTCTTCTTGTTATTTTCATCCTGTTTTGCTGTTTTTCCCAATGTCTCAGTGCCTGGTGCCAAAACTCCTCCCCTGCCCCCCATCAAGGCCACAGCTGACCCTCCCCACCCGAGGGGACACCCGCATGTTACCCACTCGTGACACAGCTGCTCGGCCTTCCTTGACTGCGGGGCTCCTACTAAATCCTCAGCGGGGCCCCCGGGACCCCCAGGTAGGGGCCTCTCTGCACCTGCTTCAGCAGGAGGAAGCTACAGAAGAGGAGCCCCTCTGCGCACAGCAACCTCAAAGATTTAAGGGTCAAAGCTGTCAGAGGGGGAGGTGATGGGAGAAGGAAGCAGGCAGCGGACTCTGCTGAGGCTCACTGTCCCCAGGCCTAGCTCTCGAGGCTCACAGAGGGTAACTCTCCTGCAGCTCCTCGAGGCCTCCTTCACTGTGTGACCGCAGCACCCCGGCTCTCTCTAGCGTGACTTCCCTCCCACAACCCTTACCCCCCTCCAGGTATAGGTTAGCAATCACCTTGCAAACACACAGCTTGCTGCTCCCCATCTGAAGGGTCTCCTGACCACTGTTTTAGGGTAAGAGCAGCCCTGCCTTAACCGCAGTAGCCCCCCACTGGGGTCTGGAGATCCCACTTGTAAGGAGCACAAGTTCCTTGGAGACAGAAGCTGACCCTAACCCCCACTAACTAAAAAGTATATAATCAGTCACTCCTCACAACACCCCCTGCAGCTCTTTCTGCCCGTGGGGCCTGTCCCTGGGTTTTAATAAAAGCACCCTTTCTGCACGCAAAAAAAGAGAAACGCACAAATGCACAAAAAAAAACAAAAAAACCCAAAGAGATGGGCCATGAGTGATTTCAAACACATAGGCAAAAAAATTCTTTTGCTTCCTGATGAGTAAGTGTAACATCGATGACATGCAATGGATACTATTTTAGATATATCAGGGTAAATAAAATACATTATAAAAGTTAATGCTACACCTTTCTTATTTTTCGAATGTATCTACTCAGAAACTCAAAACGCCATCTGTAGCTGGCTTTATATTTTAACTGGACAGGACAGTTTCAGCCGCCATAGGAATTGAGATTTTACTCGAGAGAGAAGGCCACTGGAGGTTTAAAAATGAGTGAGGGACGCCTGGGTGGCTCAGCGGTTAGGCTCTGCGTTAGGCTCAGGGCGTGATCCTGAGGTCCCAGGATCAAGTCCCACATCAGGCTCCATGCAGGGAGCCTGCTTCTCCCCCTGCCTGTGTCTCTGCCTCTCTCTCTCTCTCTCTCTCATAAGTAAATAAAATCTTTTAAAAAATAAATAAATAAAAATAAAAATGAGTGACACGCACTGGTTTCTGTGTTGCAAGCTGCCTCTGGCCGCTGTGCAGACGATGGGCTTTTAAGAAGGAGAGAATGCAAGAGGCCCAGGGGAGAGATGGCACTGCAGTCGGCCTCATCTGCCTCCCCCTGCCTCACAGCCTGATTCACCCGCACAGGCTGTGGGCTGCTCTTGCACACACCTGCGACTCTGACTGGGGCCCACGGGGCACACTCGCCTTGCAACACCCGTATGCTGGGGTCCTACAGAGTCAAAGCCCCTGGAGGTAGCCCTCTCCCAAGAGCAAGTGGGGAGTTGGTGCATAAGTACACCGACTGAGATGGGACGGCTTGCGGCCTTCTCAACGCTGAGCTCCAGAATGTCCCAGTGGGACTGAGCCCCGGGCTTCGGGTGCCCACCTGGCATCTAGCTCAAGGATGCCTCCTTCACCTGCTCCTTCCTTCAGTGTCTCGCTTCCTCACTCCCTTGCTGGAGTTTCCTGGGACCCCTGTCCAATCAAATTATTTCTACTCAGATCTGTCCCTCAGATCCAGCTTCTGGAGGAACACAGGGCAGGAGGATGAATTTTTATTTAGATCAAATGAGTGTTTTCTCAATTAACTTGCCATATTTGGTATTCTGAGCCTTCTAGTGCACATACCCTAAGAGAAACCTGGACTACTTCTATGCTGATTCCACTGGCAGATGGAGAATGTTATAAACAAATCATATCAGCGGCCAGTTAATGCCAACAATCATTTCATTCTTCACTCAATCCATGGAATCAAGTAAAAGCTGTGGACACATATTCCGTAGATGGTAAAACATCTGACTTTTTGTGAATGCTGTTGTAAATTCAGTGTCAAAGTTCACACCGAACATAAAATCATTTCTTTTGTGGTGATAGTATAACTGCAGAACAAAATGATTATATCCTGTGTTCCAACAATTGTACAACACAACCCCTACACACACACTATACAACTACAGGGCATGTAGAAATGACTTTTTGCTAATTAAGTATGTACACACACACAGGTAGGATAACTGAATTACAAAAGTTTTCATTGAAGGTGATGAGGAACCTACATTGCTCTCAGCAAGCTTTGCTGGAAATGGTTAAGCTTCAGAAGAATTTTTTTTAAAGATTTTATCCATTTATTCATGAGAGACCCACAGAGAGAGGCAGAGACACAGGCAGAAGGAGAAGCAGGCTCCCTGCAGGGACCCTGATGGGGGATTTGATTCCAGGACCCCGGGATCACGCTCTGAGCCAAAGGCAGATGCTCAACCACTGAGCCACCCAGGCACCAAAGCTTCAGAAGAGTTAATTTATGATTCAATCTAAGTGTCCACAACGGCATGGCACCCTAAATTCAGTTGCTGTTAATAAAGTGTCTGACTGCGTTTTTGGATGTTTGACAAGTGACAGATCTTGTCGCATCCCTTCTGCCCCACATCTGGGCCCTGGTGCTCCTGCAATTGGCATGGGCGGGAGGTTCAAAACATTCAGACCCTCACCGCAGGCAGGAACACGCCCCTGGCCCTCTCCCAACCACCATGTACCTCCCGAGCCAGTCTCCCTTCCCTGCTCCTCAGTCCATTGAGACACCAATTGGACGCAAGTCTTGCTTTTCCAAGAAAGCCTCAGCAGGTAAGAGGAAAACCTTCTCATTTCTTCTGGGTGCAGATGTGGCATTGTGGGTCCAGACATCGGAACCACCTTTGGGGTGGGGGCCACCCTGATCCCACAGGATAACCCAACAGCAGAAATGTTAAAGTGCAACAGAGAGTACCAACACATATCAGCCTGAAAAGTGTCTAAGTACATGATGCTGTGGGGACAAAAGTTACAAGCACGAAGACACTGAAATGTGTCCCTAGAAAAATAGGATGTCCCGGTTAAAGAATAACCCACGCGGTCATCTTACCTGTTGGGGACAAGTCAGGACAAGGCAGGTAGATCTAGAGTCAGGGAGAGAAGTCCCACCTGGAGCTGGAAAGCACCACTCCCCCAGATCCCGGATCCTCGTCAGTCCCCACTGCCCTCCACTGCTCCCCAGCGCCTCACCTTGGAGCAGGTCCAGCTGTGAGCACAGGATGAGCAGCAGGTGCAGCAGCAGCAGGCAGCGACCCATCTCCGCGTTTGGTCCCGGCCTCAAAGATTGGCAGAAGCGGGCCGAGGTGCAGGTATCTGGAGCCGGTGAGAATCGAGGCTTTATGAGTGCGGGCTGGAGGAGCAGCCAATGGCAGCCCAGCGAAGGCTCATTTCCCCAGGATACAGTGAGGACAGATGAGGACAGAACACCTGAGGAGCCCTGCCTTCCCCCAGTGATCCTGGCCACGCTCACCCCACTGACACGACCCCAAGGGAGCCAACTCAAATAAGAAGGCATCGCTAGTGTATCTCAATTTCCCAGTCAAAAATGGAATAATAAAGCCGGACTTACATAACTGAAGATGTGAGATTCAACTGAATTAGGAAACGTGTCCCCACGTAAAGAAGTTTGTCCTGTCCAAGGGACGGACCATTGAAGAATGGTGTCAATAAACACACCCGCCCTGTTGAAGATGCTCTCCTATTCAATAAACACATGCTTAGACTTTTGAAAAAAATGCGAGGCCAGCACACAACAGAACACAGTAGGTTTTGGTGGTGGTGTTGTCTCAGGTCTTAGAAATGAAACACACCTGCTTTGCTTTGTCACGTTTGAGCCCAACAGGAGCAGAGGAAGGCATTTCCCCCAAAATCTTGACAGGCTCTGCTGCAGGTAACCCATAGTTGGTTTTCGTTTTTAGCTTTTTTTAATCTCACCGTTCCCTTTTTAAGTAACCTTTTCTTTTCTCTCGGGGCTGCTAGATTACCGTGGGTGGCGGGATTCCTTTCCAGAATGGTGTTGGGAGGAGCACTGCACACCCACCTCCACCCTACTCACTCATAACAAGTGAAAAGTGGTTTTTAAACCAGTGTTTCAAAACCCTGGGAATCACCCTAGAGACATCCAACAAATTCAAACGGGGGAGCTCTCTCTACCCCAGGGCCTTGTTGAAAGCATGGAGCCTTTAGCCAGCAACTAGTGGAGGCTCGGAGCTTGCTTGGAGGCCCAGAGGCAGAGAGCTTAACGGAGGGAAGAGGGGAAGAGACAGGCCGATAGTGTCCTGCTCACCGCCCTCCCCGGATCACAGGGAGCAGCACACAGCTGACTGCACACAGCTGTCTGCGGGGAGACAGCGGATGTTTTACCCCGGGAGCAAGTCAGCTTCACTAAAACCGTGCAGGCCAGTCCCTAAAGATAGTCAAGAAAACAACCCAAATCCCTGGGAGGCGGGCCCAAAGAGCAGGAACCACTATCCAAGTTGCTACAATAATTTACCTAAAATGTCCAGTTGCATCCAAACCCTGTGAGGCCAGCAGAGCCCCGGGAACATGGGGCCCACACCCAGGAAAGAAATGGTCCCAGAAACCGTCTGCGATGGGGGTGTGGGAATGTTGGTAAGGGGTTCAAAAGCTCAGTTACAAGAGGACTAGGTGCTCCCGACAGGGCTGCCATGGAGGGCTTTGAGGGTTGATCTTTCCCTGAAAGCTAATCGGGGAACTTCGATCTTTTTAACGTCCCTACTGGCAGAGCCATGGATTAAGGACTTGTGATAACATTTTTAATGGTTGACTTCTTTTTTATGATCTGCTTATTTGCTGTTGGCCACAGGAGACTGTCATAAACTAGACTCCTCTCCTCAGACACCGAGGGCGGAGTGGCCTGGTGTGTTCCCTCATCTCTGGTTTCCCGACGCCTCCGCATTGTCGGGATTTCTGTGAGCCTGACCACGTAGCCCCCTATCTCTGTCTCCCTATCTAGCCCCACCTGTCTCTTACTCATCACCACGCACAGAGCAAAAGTAAGCATGCCAAGTGATTAATTAGCTGGATGTGGTAATCATTTCACAAAATACGTGTGTACAAAATCGTTACATTGTACTCCCTTAAATGTGTATCATTTTATTGTCAATTATCCCTCAGTGAAGGTGGGGGAAAGACACTCCCTGTGGGACAGGCTGATGTCTGGTTCACCCGAGGCGGCCCAGAGGCCCTTAGGGACGTGTTCAAGAGCTAGAGGAAATCAATGGCTCGCCCAGCAACACACCAGCCAGGAGACAGACGTTATGAAAAAGAACTGAATGGAAATTCTGGAGGTGACAAGGTCAGCTTCCATGAAAAAGTGGGAAGGATCAGTGGTCCATCTGACTGGCTGAAGAAAGAAGCAGAAATATTCAACAGGTTGACAGAGATTATGCGACCTGCGGAAAAGAGGGAAAGAAAGCAGCAGAATGAACAGGCCCCCGCGAGCCCCAACACTGACGCGTGTGGAAGGACCAGGAGGCGGAAGCGAGACAGCAGCCAAAGATGCGGCCACAGACTCAACGGCTGAAGGTGCCCCAGACAGGGTGGAAAACACGAATGTCCATGTCAGGGATGGTCAGCTTTACACGGCCACTAGGGAGGCTCTGTCCCCAGTTGATGAGTCACATGCTAGTCCAGGTGTCGCCATGAGGACCCTTTGTACATGTGGACAATCAGTCGACTGTGGGGAAGGGACATTGCCGTCACTAACACGAGGGCAGCAAAAACAGTGTCCTGGGGAAGAAGAAACTCTGCTTGAGTGTCCAGGCTGCAGGTGCCCTGCCCCAACATGTGACCTGTCAACCTCCCTGATCATGTGAGTTAATTTCTAGAAACAAATCTTTTAAGATACATATGTATGTGTGTATACATACACACTAGGGTACATACCTATGTGTGTACACGTGTCTGTGGTGTGTAGTCTGCACTGTGTACTATGTACCGGACAGTGCATAGAATCCACATGGTGGCTCTCAGACGACATCCCTGTCCTAATCCCTGGAGCCTGCAAATGTTATTTCCTTGCACAGAGGGGCTTTACAGATGCCATTAAGGATCTGGAGATGGGACATGAGACTGGATTTTCCGGGTGGGGCTCGAGTAACCATAGGGTCCCTAGGAGAGGAAGGCAGGTCAGTCAGTCCGTAGTGGGGGATGTAGTGATGGGAGCCAGAGACTCGGGCGATGGGAGGGGGTCACAAGCCAAGGGATGCCAGCAGGCTCCAGAAGCTGAAAGAAGCAAGGAAAGGATTGTCCCTCAGAAGCTCTGGAAGGCTCCGGTACTGCCGACATCTGGATTTGAGCCCCATGAGACTCATCTCAGATCTCAACTCCAGAATACTAAGAGAATAAATACGTGTTGTTTTACACCACTAAGTTGTGATGTTTTTCAGCAGCAAAGGAAACAAGCACAGATCTTCCTGGACTTCCGATGAAGTTACACCCCAGCAAACCCATCCTGAGTTGTGAAATCCTAAATCAAGAGAGCACCGAATACACACCTGACCTACTACCTGTCATCACTTACACCGCTCAGAACACTCACAGCAGCCCGCGGTCGGGCAAAATCACCTGTGCGAGCCTACTTTATACCAGATGGAATATCTCATGTCATTTATCGGAGTGTGATGAAGGGGCAAACAGCATGACTGCAGGGACAGAACGCTTGTGAGAGTCTCTATTGGCCCTCCTGACACTGGGAGCGTGAGCTGCAGTGTCCACCCCTTAGGAGAGGGTGTCACAGTGCCTCTCCCCACCCAGGGAAAGATCCAAAGTACCGTTTTGGGGTGCCTGGGCAGCTAGGTCAGTTAAGTGTCTGACTCTTGGGTCACCTGGTCCAGTTGGTTAAGTGTCTGCCTTTGGCTCATGATCCCAGGGTTCTGGATTCGAGTCTCGCATCAGGCTCTCTGCTCCTCAGGGTACCTGCTTCTCCCTCTGCCTCTGTCTGCCATTCCCCCTGCTTGTGCTCTCTCTCTCTCTCTCTCTGTTCTTCTGTCAAATAAATAAATAAAATCTTTAAAAAAAAAAAAAAAAGCATCCGACTCTCGATTTCAGCTCAGGTGCATGATCTTAGGGTCCTTAAATTGAGTTCTGCACTGGGCGCCTCCCTGGGTGTGGAGCCTGCTTAAGATTCTCTCTCTCTCCCTCTCTCTCTCCCTCTTCCCCTCCCTCCCTCATGAGTGCTCTAGCTGTCTATCATCCTCTCTCTAAAATAAATAAATATATAAATAAAAGCTTAAAAAAATCCAAGTACAGTTTCTGACAAGCGTGTATGGCCTTTACACACGGGAAGCTGAAAAATCCTAGGTGGACTCATGGAATAAAGGGACAGTCAGTCCAGTACTTTATGGCTTTAGGCTGAATGCGGAACCAGATTTCATCCCCAGACTTCAGCGAAAGTTCACACATACCCCTTCCTGCTGCGCTTCCCCACCAGCTGATGCCTGCAAAGCCTGCGGGAGCGGAGGCTATTTCATGAAGCTATTCTTATTTTCCATCTGTCCAAAGGGCTCCAAAGATTCAAAACGAGAATGACTTTCATCTAAGCGTTTACCCAGGGCCAGGGCCCCGGGCAAGAGCCTGAGGAGCACTTCCACTTGCGCCCTCTATTTCCAGGGTGCCGGGCACAGTCACCTCCGGTTTGTGCAGTGGAAGACTGAGGGTCAGCGCTGTGGCCAGGTGCACACGGCTGGTACCTGTCACCCAGGCTTGGGCTCCAGCTGTCTGCCACACATCACCCCCGGGCCCTGCACGGCACAGTCCCACAGACTCTGACCTGCTCCTGGGGGCAGCCCCCTTAGCAGAAACCATTCTCTCTAATCCCCGTGCACCACTTCCCTCCAGCTCACCTTACAGAGATGGCCCTGGTCAATACTGGTCTTGGCTTTCTGAGATGCTTCTTCAGGCCCAATCCAGCTCCATAAGCCTGTGGATTTTATCAAGTGGTTTTTTATCAAGTGGTTCTTCTGACACACCTGATCATATGATTTCTGAAGATCTCCGATAGGAAGATGGAATGCACCCTGCTGCTGGGCTGCCCAAAGGGATGCATTCCTTTGGAGCTTCTCCCTGGCACTCTCTGCAAGAACCTGAGTCCAGAGCACCCTTGTGGCTCCCCGGACATGGTGCTTCCTTCCCTGGATTAAGAGGGTGATGTGCACCTCTTACCCACCCTGTGGATGAGAGAGGGAATCCCACTCCTCACTTATGAAGATGACCAAAGGCATAATGTGGGACAGTGGAAACAGATGAGATTGACAGATGAGATTGAGTATGGTCACGTACTCTCATAGAGGGAGGAGGACACCACATGCCACCCAGGGCCCTCGGGGGAGTCGCACATGGGAACAGCACATCATCGAGGGATGGTGGAGGGCCAGCTCAGTAGCAGTAAGAGGCTTAGGGGGCCCCTAGTTTTCAGAGAGGTTGGGACTGTGTCAGAGGAATAATCCCATGGCTGTCAGGGAACTAACACCTGCTATTCAGGACTGAGCAGGAACCACACCTGATGCCCTTTTTTTTTTTTTTTTAATTTTATTTATTTATGATAGGCACACAGTGAGAGAGAGAGAGAGAGAGGCAGAGACATAGGCAGAGGGAGAAGCAGGCTCCATGCACCGGGAGCCTGACATGGGATTCGATTCCGGGTCTCCAGGATCGTGCCCTGGGCCAAAGGCAGGCGCTAAACCGCTGCTCCACCCAGGGATCCCCACCTGGTGCCCTTGATGAAGGGGACTGGTCCCTAGGAAAACTTATCCACAGGATCAGAATGAAGTGGGAAATGTATGGTTGGATCATTCCAGGCTTTCCCAGTTACACTGATGTCATGGTGGCACGTAATTGTGGACCTGAATTTCTGACTCATCCCAGGGGGGATGGAGGGCTGAAGCCCCTCTCACAGCTCTGCTGCCGGGACAGCATCCCCAACATGCACATGTCGTGAGGTGGGGGGTGGGAGACAGTATTTCATATCCTGAAGAATGAAATCAGTGCTAATTGCGTTTATAGAAGGACCCACAGGAGGTAAAAAGCAACAACCCCTTGGCTGCGAACGTAGGCCCTGATAACCTCATTGTCAGTGGGGATTTGGGCCTGGGGGCAGAAGGTGGAAACGGTCCCCGAGGCAGCCTGTGATCCTAGGGATGTCTGCGGAAAGGGTCTTATGATGGGACATATTTATGATTAGCAGAATGGGTGGGAAGTTCTTAAAAGAAGAAGACCAGGGGTGCCTGGCTGGCTCAGGGGTAGAACATGCAACTCTAGATCTCAGGGTGGTGAGTTTGAGCCCCATGGTGGGTGTAGAGATTACTTACAAATAAATCTTTAAAAAAAGGAAAAAAAGAAAAGAATGAGAAGATCTGCTATGTGACCTATGTGTGTCACTGCAGAAAGTGCAGGTGGCTGAGGTGGGGACAGGTGCACAGAAGCAGCAGCCACTGTCCCCAGGCTCACAGGGTGGGGGATAGCCAGAGATTACAAATAAAGCTGGCAGACGGCAAGGGTTCCATCCAGTTCCTACACAGACCTCCAGCATCTCCTTGGGGGACCCAGACCTGGGACTCAGCCAAGGTCCCAGGAGCTCCCACCAGGCCAGGTGTCCCTGCCCTGCCCAGGGGCTCTGCTCAGCCCCTCTGCTCTCACTTGAGGGTGGGAGACAGGTGATTCAGCTAGCCAGTTGCTAAAGCTCCCCTAAAACCTCTTTTCCTTTTGTATAACATTCAGCTCAAGGACAAAAACCATTTTGTGGCAGGATACCAGCTGACCTGCTAAACCCTTTTTGTCTTTCTTCTCTCCTTTCTCAAAATAGCCCCCACATTCTTCCAAGAAGTTTCCAGTCCATTTTATGCCTGGCCTCAGGGAGAATTTTTTGGCAAGCACAAACAGAGTTGTTTGAGAACAATCTCCCACACCTGCTGGTTTATCTGGACGCCTGAAGCCCTTTGCAGGATTACCTAGATAGTGGGGAGAGCAGTGAATGCCTTGGGGGCTGTGGGAGAATGGGATTGCATCTCCCAACCTTGATTCTGGCAGCGCCTGAAGGAGCAGGTGACCTCACAGAGACATGGTCCACTGGGAAAGGTGGCCCCTCATCTCTGTGGATTTCAGCTCTGGCAGGAACCAGTGAGGCCCCAAGCATGAAACTAAAACAGGAACCAGGAGCTTCAGCAGAGGCAAATATTTCTGCTGCAAATTCAGGCAAAAATCCATGAACTTCCACTGATGTGTCTCTTCTTTAGACACTCCTCCTGAAGGAAATGAGGAGAGAAGCCCCAGAAATAACAGAGATGGATGTTTTTACCATCCAGGTAGGTGGTGATGGAGTGTCAGATTCTAGATGACTTCAAGAGAGTGAGAAATAAGGTATTTCTTGGACACCAGGTTATAATGACAACAAATCCACACCCACCACACCCATACTTCCTGCCCCAAGTAAACTTTCAGGGAGCCCTCAAAATCATGTACAAGCAAAATTAGAGTCAATGTCTGATAAGTAACAGCATGGCCCCGTGTGCTGAGGGATCGGCTCTCAGGGAGCCTCCTCTCCACAGGGCCTCGTGCAGCCAGAGGGGGTGAAGAGCCCCAGGGACAAAGAACAGGAAGAGGACATGAATTTCCCCTTGGCTGAACCCACCACTGCTTTGTCAATGAGGACCTGAGTAGGCTCCGGGAGAGGCCTCTGAGTGTCAGCTTAGGCTGGGGTGAGTACGCATGGGGTGGGTGGCAGGGAGGCCAAATCCCAAGGAAACCTGAGGGATTTGCCATTGGGGTGCTTCCAATTTTTATGTTAAAAGTGAGCAATATCAGCCTCAAAACGTTTTTTTTAGGACCTGGAATTTTAGCCAATCAGAACCCATCAGGCCTGACTGCCTTCCCAAAAGCTGCCCTGCCCTGAGCTTCATGGGGTCCCGGAGGGCAGAGGTTCAGGACACTGGGCCCCAACATTGTCAGCCCTCCTCTTTCTAATTCCCTGGAAGCCTTTGGGGTTGGCTGCTCCCTCCTTATTGAAAACGCATGCTGGGGTGCTATACTCTCCCCTCCTGCCAGTCTTGCCTTCCATCTCCCAGAGCAGAGAAAGATGACAAACACAACAAATGTGTGAGGAATTCCTAAGATGTGGAAGGTGGACCCACAGAGCAACACTGACCTATAGCATTCCAGAAAAAAATGGGACGGATTTGTCAACAAAAAAATGTTTCCCCATTTTCCTCAAGTGAGACATAAATCTTAGGTAGAAAGGGTCTAGCAAGTGTCAAGGAGAGAAAACGAGGTAAGACCCTGCCTCGCTCAAAATTGTGAGCTTCCAGTACATTCGGCAAGTATAAGGAAGATAACGAATGACCCCTTCCTAGAGAGAAGAGCAGATCCACTGCAGAATCATTGAACCAACACTGTTCTTGTCAGGAACAGCACCAGCTGCTGAAGACAGTAGAGCAGTAATGCCCACAGTGCTCAGGGGGTCTGCCTGGATTCTGGAAGACAGACAAGAGAGATCTCTGCCTTTATTCAAACACCTAATTCTGTAAAAAGATAAATACACAGAAATGGAGTCTTTCATAGCTGTTAATGTACCCACAAATAATCATAGAATTTTTTTATTTTATGTAATAGAAATTTTGAAGATTCTGTTTTTAAAAAATGTATCAGATCCACAGAGGAGTAAATGGAGAAAAGAAAGAGAAAAAGAAAGAAAAAGAAAGAAAAGAAAAGAAAAGAAAAGGGCTAGCGGTGAGGTGCTTCTTCAGACCGCTTCTTGCGAGCCACTCAGCAACCAACATGTGTAACAGAAACAATAACAAGCTGCCCAGCAACCTGTCACAGTTACAGAATCTGATCAAGCGGGATCCGCCAGCTTACGTCGAGGAGTTTCTACAGCAGTATAATCACTACAAATCCAATGTGGAGATTTTTAAATTACAACCAAATAAACCTAGCAAAGAACTGGCAGAGCCCAGATTGGTCACTGCTACCCAGAACATTTAAGTAACTTTCCTCAAGAGCTGAAAGATCTTCTCTCCTACAATCATGCTGTCTTGGATCCAGATCTTCGAATGACATTTTGCAAAGCTTTGATCTTGCTGAGAAATAAGAATCTCATCAATCCATCAAGTTTGCTAGAACTCTTCTTGAACTTCTGCATTGCCATGATAAGCTTCTGCGAAAGACTTTATACACACATATTGTCACTGATATCGAGAATATAAATGCAAAACACAAGAACAATAAAGTGAATATTGTGTTGCAGAATTTCATGTACACCATGTTAAGAGATAGCAATGCAACTGCAGCCAAGATATCTTTGGATGTGATGACTGAACTCTACAGAAGAAACATCTGGAATGATGACAAAATTGTCAGTGTGATCACAACTGCATGTTTCTCTAAGGTCACCAAGATATTAGTTGCTGCTTTGACATTTTTCTTTGGCAAAGATGAAGAGGAGAAACAGGACAGCGACTCAGAATCCGAGGATGAAGGACCAACAGCAAGAGACCTGCTAGTGCAATATGCCACGGGGAAGAAAAGCTCCAAACACAAGAAAAGGTTGGAAAAGGCTATGAAAGTGCTCAAGAAACAAAAAAAGAAGAAACCAGAGGTGTTTAACTTTTCAGCTATTCATTTGATTCATGATCCCCAAGATTTTGCAGAAAATTATTAAAACAACTAGAGAGCTCTACGGAGAGGTTTGAGGTGAAAATGATGCTCATGAACCTCATCTCCAGATTGGTGGGAATTCATGAGCTTTTTCTCTTCAACTTCTATCCCTTTGTACAAAGATTTCTGCAGCCCCACCAAAGAGAAGTAACAAAGATCCTTCTGTTGCTGCCCAAGCATCTATCTCATCACTTAGTACCCCCAGAGATCATTCAGTCAGTGCTCATGAGTGTGGCCAACAATTTTGTCACCGACAAGAACTCTGGGGAGGTCATGACAGTAGGAATCAATGCTATAAAAGAGATAACAGCTCGATGTCTTCTAGTCATGACTGAAGAACTTCTCCAAGACCTAGCTCAGTATAAAACACACAGATAAGAATGTGATGATGTCTGCTAGAACTTTGATTCAGCTCTTCCGAACACTGAATCCTAAGATGTTGCAGAAGAAATTCCGGGGTAAGCCTACAGAGGCCTCCATGGAAGCAAGAGTGTAAGAATATGGAGAATTAGATGCTAAAGATTACATTCCAGGAGCAGAAGTTCTAGAAGTTGGAAAAGAAGAGAATGCTGAAAATGTTGAAGATGGGTGGGAATGTACCAGTCTCAGTGAGGAGGCAGATGCTGATGGTGAGTGGGTTGATGTGCATCATTCTTCTGATGAAGAGCAGCAAGAAATATTCAAGAAGCTCAACAGGATGCCCATGGAGGAGCAGAAAGCCAAAGCTGCAGCCATTAGCACGAGCCGAGTTCTAACTCAGGAAGACTTCCAGAAAATCCGCATAGCCCAAATGAGGAAAGAACTCGACGCTACCCCAGGGAAAGCCCAAAAGAGGAAATATATTGAAATAGATAGTGATGAGGAGCCCAGGGGTGAGTTACTTTCTCTTCGGGACATTGAACGCCTTCAATAGAAAGCCAAAATCTGACAAGGAGACAAGACTAGCAACAGCAGTGGCTGGAAAGACAGACCGAAAAGAATTTGTGAGGAAGAAAACCAAAATGAACCCATTTTCCAGTTCCACTAATAAAGAGAAGAAAAAACAGAAGAACTTTATGATGATGCGATATAGCCATAACGTCTGGTCAAAAAACAAGCGTTCCTTCCGAGAAAAGCAGCTGGCACTACGAGATGCACTTTTGAAAAAGAGAAAAAGAATGAAGTAACCTCCGAGCAAGTCTTCCATTCCAAGAAGAATGCTAAATTTGTACATTATTTTGAAAATTAGTTAATCAAGAATGTTTTTTTTTTTTTTAAGAATGTTTACATTAAAAAGTCCTGAAGGAAAAAAGAAGAAAGAAAGAAAAGAAAAGAAAAGAAAAGAAAAGAAAAGAAAAGAAAAGAAAAGAAAAGAAAAGAAAAGAACAGAAGCAGCCTCCTGTCCGGTCTCCCTGCCTCCCTCCAGTCTGGCCCTCCTACTCCCTGCCACACTGTGTCCTGCACACCCTCAGGCAGATGCTCCAGGGACACCATGGGCGGATCAGGTCAGTCACTCCCCTGTTCAACACCTTCCCCTGGCTCCCCAGTGCACTTAGAGTCAAGCTGGAACCCTTAGCGGGCTGGCAGGCCCTGCAAGATGCGGGCTCCCAGTGGTTCTCTCCTGCCTACTGCTGCGACCCTGGCCACTCCAGACTCTCTGGGCCTCTTGGCTATTCAAGCAAACTCCCAAGCAAAGTCTGCCTCAGGACATTTACCCTTGCTACTCCCTCTGCCTGGAAGGCCTTTCCGTGGGGAGTCTCAAGCCTCACTCACCTGCTTCCTCAGGTGCACCTGGGTCAAGGTAGCGAGAGAATACCACCCTGTGCACCTGTTCTCTCACTTTTTGCTAAAGAGGCCCGTGAGTGTCAGTGTCACAAACCTGGCCTCCACTCTTTGGCACAATGGTGGGTGCTACTCCAGGCAGAGAAAGTGCTCAGGAATTTTCTTCATTCACAGATAGCAAGTTGCTCATCCGGGGAAGAGGAAGAGGCAAGAGCAATAGCTGGTCACATCATTATGCAAAGAGTTTTGCGTGCCCCTAAGATGCCCGTTGCATCTATGGGTGCCCCGGGCATTAAAGGCACGTGTAGGGCAGCCCCGGTGGCGCAGCGGTTTTGCGCCGCCTGCAGCCTGGGGTATGATCCTGGAGATCCAGGATCGAGTCCCACATCCGGCTCCTTGCATGGAGCCTGCTTCTCCCTCTGCCTGTGTCTCTGTCTCTCTCTCTCTGTGTTTCTCATGAATAAATACATAAAATCTTAAAAAAAAAAAAAAAAAAGGCACGTGTATCTTGAATTGGTAAATGGGGAAAGAGAAGCTCGGTGGGTGTCCAAGCGTGGTGGCCTGACAGCTTCTGCGGGAGGCAAGTCCGAGGATGTTACTGCCGGATGGAGTAGCAGGTGAATTGGAGCTTTTCTGTTTAAAGAAAGAAAAATTAAAACAGTTAAAGACATTTTCACGCATCACGTATTGAGGAAAACCCACAATCTTCGCTTTCCTGGTGGATGACTTAAAAATATAAAGAAAAACCTTTACAATCTCTTACCAAGAGCAGACCAATAGCTCAAGTGTTGGTTCAATGAAGACTTTGTCCTTTTAACAGAGAGAAAACTAGTTCTGGTTTTGCACCCATTTACCTCTGGGGCCCCTGGGTGGTGCAGTGGGTGAAGCCACTGCCTCTTGATTTCAGCTCAGGGCCTGATCTCAGGGCCCTGAGTCTGCTTCTATCTCTCTAACCATCCTCCGCCACCCCTACCCCAGGCTCACGCTCTCTCCCTCTAAAAAATAAAAATATAAATAAATCTTTAAAAAAATGTTTAAAGGTCTCTTGCTCTGCCCCTTCCCACTCTTTCTCAAATAAATAAATCTAAAACTCATTTCACTTAATTAAAAGCCTTCTGCCTTGACCACACATTAAAATTTCTTTCCAAAGTTTCCTTTTTATAAACCTTCTACAACTTTGATATTCACATTTTGTCCTTTTTTTTTTTCTCTCTTTCCCACTTTCAATAATTAGCCTCTCTTAGGACAAAATTCCTTTCTTTTCCCTCAACAAAAAAATGCCTTTCTGTTAGGCCACTCACAACAACTTCATGAGGCCTGAGACAAGCCGGCCATCATTCCAGGCTGTTCTTGCTGACAAATTATCTGAGAGAGAACATGAGCCTCCTTTATAACTGTCCGTTATTGAAAACACACAACCTAATTTCCTTGCATTAGGACAAACTTCCTTGATTTCTTCTGGTTGCTTTAATAAGATATGTTAGAATTTTTCACCCTTAGGAACCTTAATTTTTCATGAAAATAGAGAGTACACAAGCATGAACAGTCTTTTTATATTATTAGCATTCTGGGGCTTGGCAGATTTATGATTATATTTTATAATTTCTGGAAACATATTTTCTTCTGGTGAATTTTTTTCAGGGTTTTTAACAAGTTTACTAATAATCCCAGGTATCAAGCAAGCTAAGGATTAGCAATTAAAGTTTTAACCTTTCATCTTATTTGTATTGACCTGGACAGTTAATGAATGGCTATCATTTGATTTAACTTAAAATCAATTAAAGCTCAGAAGACCCAAAGATTTGGAGAAAGTTTTAAAAAGTCCATCTAGGGGTGCCTGGGTGGCTCAGTGGTTGAGCATCTGCCTTGGGTCAGGTCATGATCCTGGGGCCTGGGATCAAATCTCATACCAGGTTCCCTTTAGGGAACCCTTCCCCTCTGAATATGTCTCTGCCTCTCTCTCTCTCTCTCATGAATAAATAAAATCTTTAAAAAAATTAAAAATACATCTAACAATGTCTTTGTTATTTCTTTTTTTTTTTTTAAGACTTTATTTATTTATTTGACAGAGAGCATAAGCAGGAGAAGCAGAGGGAGTTGGAGAAGCAGGCTCCCCCCTGAGCAGGGAGCCTGACACTTCCTGGATCCCAGGACCCTGGGACCATGACCTGAGCCCAAGGCAGACTCTTAACCAGCCAAGCCACCCTGGCGCCCTGTGCTCTCTCTATCTATTGAACTTCCTTGTTCTTAGTAGTTCTGTTAGGCCACTACAACAACTTCATGAGGCCTGAGACAAGCCGGCCATCATTCCAGGCTGTTCTCAATACTGACAAATCACCTGAGAGAGAACATGAGCCTGTCTGACCATCTGCGTGGTAGTTAACGCGGGTAAGTCTGAAGACGGGCCTGTTTCCATCCAACCAAACGGAAACTACCTTTTCTTTGCCAAAGATGATCCCAGAGCACATGAACCTGAAAAGTCGTGGGGTCGGTTCCCATGATCACCCTGAGGATTTCTACCAAGTCTTAATTCGGGTAAGTGCTGGATTTTCTTCACGTCCCTCCCGTGTGTTCTTGGAGAATGAACTTTGGTGATTCCATGTGGAGGCAGCAAATACCGGCATCCACAACACAGGTGTACAGACCCACAGACAGACGAAACAGAGACCACACACTCCCTCCTCAGGGTTGCCCGGTTGCCCAGGTTCCAGAAGGAGTTCCAACTTATGGTGTAATCTCCTCCTTGAAGTTTGTCCTGTGACATTTATGACATTGACGTCTCAGGGCCCCAAGCGAGAGCGCAGATTCCCAGCCCTTTGGGGTAAACAGGGGACGTTGGCCGGCCAAGTGCTAAAATGGCATCATGTAATACGCAACTTAGGCTTGCCTCCAGAGCTGCATTCCAGGGCTGCAAAGATTTGTAAGAGGAGGCCAGGGACTCTCAGTTGCTCCAGGAATTGCGTTGCAGCTTCAATGTTCTCGTAGGTGGGCTCACCCTGTAGCTACATTCTCTTTTTCAGTAAATGCCCCAGGAAGGTTGGGGAGGCATTCCTGATCCTGCGGGTACCTGGCTCCAATTTAGTTGAGGGGAGGACACATACTTTCTTTCTGCTTCAACTTCTTTTAATGCTATCAGGCTCTGCAATCTGGCCAATTTCTGATCACAGACGTACTTTGTAGTCATATGTGGAACAAACAGCAACACTTGCTGGCCGGATTGAACAAGCCCTGTCTGTAGTTTCTCGTGGGGGTGTTGCAGGAATCTCTCAATGAAACGACTTTGGAATTCTGAGGCCTTTTGGAAGCTTCCTTATGCCAAGTAAAATAGGTATCGCAACCTGTTTGCTTCATTCTGGAAGCCCGACTTCAAAGTGCACTCCTTACATTTTCTTACATTCGGGAAAGTTCTTCCCAGCGGCCTGTCACCGTCCTGAAGGCTGGCAGCAGTTCAGTTGGACACTTAGCCGCCAATGCAGTTCCACCCACATTTCCGTCAGCCCAAATCTGGTCCCAAATGGGTGCAGAGTACCATACTTGGGTCCCTCAACGGGACGGTTACCAAAACGAGGTTTCAGGATGTAGTCACATTTTTTCACTCTCGTAGATAGGTGTCGCTTCCAGGACCATAGTTTTAGGCAGAAGTTCAGCAGGTGTGCCCGAAGGAGGCTCATTTGAGCCTTTAGAGTTGAAGCATCTATTTTGCTCACCGTCTGGGTTTCTGAGACCCGATCTAATCCCCTAAAGGGACTGTGCAGTGTTTTCTGGGGCTCCTCCTCACACAGAAATTTCTTGAGGTTGGTGTGACCTACGGCCAATATGACCAGTTCCACAATCAGCTCACCTGAACTCAGGAATCTTTGGGTTTGGTGGCAGGTGCTCTGAGAGCTCCGAGTGCTCACGCAAGCACACCAGCTTTTATGGCTTTTTGGCCTCCAAGAATCCCATCAGGGAAAGCCTTCATCCACACAAGAGGAGACAGACAGGTGCACCTACGTGTGGGTGGTAACAGGGGATATTACTGTGTCCCGGCCGAGAGAAGGCCCCGGGTGCACCCCACCCCCCAATTCCCATGCACCTGCCACTGGGGAAGGGACCAAAGCAGCAGACCGGCCCCACCCACAGGGGCTGGGACTTGCTCCCTGCCGCTGACGTTCCCCCTTGGAATTGGGACAGGATTAAGGGCTGGGGTTTTCCACTCAAATCCTAGCAGGTGTGGTCTGAAAGGCTAGAGGCTCAGCTCTGGGCAGAGCCTTCTGCGAGCTCAGCTGGGCTCCAGGCACCACGGATCCTGAAATGTGATGTGAAAATAATGTGAAAATTAGCTTCGAGTGATAAGCACGCTTCCATTCCTGGATGACTAAAACTATGAAATTCCCAGGTGGGGCACATGAGGCCCTCAGTGAGTGGAGCCTGGGACTCCTGATGTCGGGGTTGTGAGTCTGGGCCCCACAGTGGGTGTAGAGCTTCCTTAAAAATAAAATTTGTCCAGGGCAGCCCCAGTGGCTCAGTGGTTTACCGCAACCTTCAGCCCAGGGCCTGATCCTGGAGACCCGGCATCGAGTCCCATGTCAGGCCCCTGCATGGAGCCTGCTTCTCTCTCTGCCTGTGTCTCTCTTTGTGTGTCTCTCATGAATAAATTAAAATCTTTAAATAAAAAAAAAAATAAAATAAAATAAAATCTTTAAATAAATAAAATCTGTCCAAAAAAGAAATCAAATTCCTACATATACGTCATCCCTTGGGCACAACCTACAGCAGGTCACCTTCAGCAGGGAGAACCCATTCCTCCTGAGCACTTATCCCCAACTGGTCACCAGGTGCCCCGGAGGAGGCCCCGGAGCCTCCAGTGGAAGCTCTAGGTCTACTTCTGGGGCAGTCACGGCTTCGCGGTCTTAGACCAAGCGCCAGGTTGTGGAAACTACAGCGCCTATTTCTGGTGCCCCCATTTTTATGTCTGTCTTTTCCACCGAATTGGGCAATCAAGAGAAGCCAGATGCACAATTGTCAAAAGAACTCTGAGATCACCCCTGAGACCCAGCCTCCCAAACCAGGGCAGGGTGGGTGGCACCCCCTGCGGCATCTGGGAGCAGTCTCACGGGTCAGGAGTCCCAGCTGGGACTGGGCAGCCTGGCAAGCTTCAGAAAAGGTGGGGGTGGGAAGGAGGCTCCCTAGCTTGTCCTGTGGTGGCAACAGTCGGACCCTGCCCTGTGCTGCCTCCTACAGGTGGACCTCAGGTTTGCAGAGAGCCTTCCCCATGGTAGGAGTTCAAGGACTCCCTTCTGAATTCTGGAGAGAAAGCTTTTGGAGGAATCGGAGACTTTGGCAGGAACACGGATTATAGCTTCATTCAATGAAAATGATGCCGTGACAGAGACAAACGGAAGCACTGAAAACGGTGACTTCCAAGTGACCTGGCTTTGTCTTGAGGCTGATTGACGTCTTGCTGCTGAGGGAGGACAAAGAACCTTCAATCATTTCCATTTCTAAAAGCTGAGAGCCTTGTTTTTGTAGAGAGACGGTTGAGTGGGTAAATCTGGGAGGAAGGACCAGCACCGGGATGGGGGATGAGAAGACAGTTGTCCTCCTAGTGACATGACGAAGGTTCTGGCCAGGCCCGAGGCTCCTAGAGCTCAGGAGCAAAGAAGGGGAGGGAATGTGAGAGCAGTGGGAAGGGCAGTCCAGCCCCTTGGGTAAAAATCCTTCTCTGAAACCCTACCTTCTCGAAATCCCCATGTGAACAAACACCCTTTATCACTTTGAAGGTAAAGGGGTCACACTCCTCGTGGGGGGGGCGGGTGTCATCCTAGGCACAAAGAAAGGCATAAAGGTGAAGTGGGGTGAGGTCGTGAGTCCAGGGAGAGTCGAACTTGGAATCCTCAGTAACCATGAGAGAGAGTCTAGGGCACCATACCCCATGTGCATGGATGCAGAATTTCCAAATAAACTGGGGATTTTCCTGGTTAGGGGTGAGCAGGCCTGGGGCAGAGTTGCTTGGAGGAACCTATGTTTCCCAGGGGCCTCCATGTGCTGAGACAGAAATCCGTGGACACCGGGCTTCCACCCAACAGCACCTTCTGGAGGACAGTGGTCACAGAGACAGGTATTTCCTTGGGCGTAGAGAGCCAGGGACTAGGGAGGAGAATTTCAGGTTGACTGCATGTCTCTAAAGAAATCCTGGCATAAGTCATGGGGGTCTGAGGGAGGGCAGGGGAACATGTAAGCCCCGCAGGCCATCTAAGTGAGCTGTGCCTTCGGGTGGCAAGCCATAGTCTGCCCACCCACCCCCACAACCCCAGGAAGGAGGAGAAGCCTCTGGCTCACCATGAGGCCAGATGCCTGCCCAGCACCCACACCAGGTGAACAGGGGGCCAGGCTGAATGCATGCTCTCACCCCGGAGGCTGCCTGCAGGGGGCGGCCTTGCTCACTGTGTTCTGACTCTGTGAGAGGTGAAGACTCCTCCCCCTGCCCCCACCCAAATCCTCAGGTCCCTGAGTTCAGGTGTGAGGATGGAGAGGGCCCAGGGATGGAGCAGAGCAGAAACATCACAGCTGGAGGAGCCTGAGATGCTGACCGCCAAGGGACACGCAGGTAAGGACACCTCCGGAAGGCTCCCTAAGTGAGGCTCATGACGGGCCTCTGGACAAGCTCTCCAGCTGTCACAGGTGTGAGTCAGGCAGCCACAAACATGACAGAGGTGGCCACATGGCCATTGTCTGTGTGGTCTCAACTCTCTCCATTTTTGTCATTGTTGCATTTTGAAGAGGCAGAAGTCATTTCAAAGATTTCTCTCCATTGGTATTTACTTATTATGTGTTTTGTTTGTTTTTTCATGTTGCTAAGCTCCAGACTTGGAATAGATGGTCTGTTGCTCTGGTAAAGATGTTCCTCACCACCTTGGAGCCAGGACTGTGAGGCACAGGTGTATCGGAGTCACCTGGAACCCAGCAGTGTTGGGGACCCCGTGTTGGCACTTCCAAGGATTTCATACAAGTGACAGCTCAGCTTGTTTCCATCCTGCTGCTAAATTAAGTAAATAAATTAGATGAGAACAATGAGGGCCAGATGCCTCCCTTTTTAGCCCTCTGCCTCCTGAACCTTCTGAATTTCCCATCTTGTGGTTTTCTGTAATTTCTAGTAAACTGTAAAACAAAGCTTATTTTCACTTTCTCACTAACAAGTTCTAGAACTTCATTGCTAAAAGCTGTATTGGGTATTTCCAGCGGGGTGCTGGGGATGTGGCGAGAGTGAGGGCCTGGCACTGTCCTTGGAGGCTCAGAGGGCCTCGGCAGGGCCAGAGGGACAGAGAAAATCTGAGTCTTAACTAAGCTGAGGCTTAATTTTGTTTCTGTAAAGTATTGTGAATCAGGACAGTTACTTGATGTTTTGAATCCGCAAGTCCTCACCAGCAGAGCAGACACAAAACCCTTTCCTATTCCAGCATCTCTTTCCTGGGAAGAGCCCAGCTGGGCTTGGATGTGCAGCAGCTTAGCCACAGACAGTTAATCAAACCTGATGACATTTCTGTCTCCGGTTCAACAGGGAAGCCAACCTTTAAGGCTGCTCTCTGCTTTGTGAGCGCCAATGAGATCACTTTTCTCGGGATGGGAAGAGAGCTCAGCATTCTGTTTTTGAAGGTACTAAAGAGCACATGCACAGGCACCTCTCTAGTTGGGACAGCCTGGCTCGCTGCGAAGTGGGGACACAGGCCTCTCCTGAGCAGGTACGTCTCCTGAATGAATGCCACACTTTATTTCCCTCAGCCTGTCCTCCTCCTCATCTGCCTCTGATGAGAGTTAAACCCTGGGCTCACTTTTCTCCCATCCTTTCACCATGTTTCTCTGTCTGGATTACTTCCCCCCACCTTACCTCCCTCTGGAGGGAGAGCATCAGGCTCTCCTCTAAGGCCGAGTCCCTGGTCAGGAAGGGCATGTTGTGCTCAAGATACGACACCCTCTGCCCTTGTCAGTCTTCCCTGTCTCCCTCAGGATCAGAAACAGAACATTTTTGCTCAGGCCCTTATCAAATGAGCATGAGTTCCAAGTAGCAGGACTAGGAAGGAACACAGAGACCAAGACCATAACGACCATCACCCTAATCTCTGCCTTCTGAGGAATAGGGTACAAGAAGAGATAAGTAGGGGCTGGCATCCTGCTGCCTCAACGAGCAGGTGCACACTATAACCAACATCACAGTCTACCTGTTCTTCATTCCTTAGGAAACAGTCAGAGTCGTGGGCACTTTCTTGTTGGCCTATCCTTCTCTGGGCTCCAATTAGCTCAACATCCCAGAGAGGGGCTGTGGGGGCATGGGTCTGGAAGCAGCTGCTTTGGATGGCATTTCCCTTGGTAGACAGTCCTGGAAGAAGACCACCGCCCCACTAGCAGTCTGCACTACAAGTGAGTCCTGCCTTCGCACATCTCTGAGTGTAGGGTAGGCAGGGCCAGCAAACAGGTTCTGACTGAAAACAGGTGCTACACTGGCTGCCCCTAGGGTCTGAGACCTCAGAGTGATCAAATTAACACTTATGATACCTCCTTAATTCCTTAGGTACAAAATTTGAGTTATGCAGGAGGTCATGAGAAAATTCCCATCCTGTCCTCATCCTTCCCAGAGACCCATAACACAGCCTTGTTTAGCAGAAAATATAGGACCAGGGAGAGCATGGCATAGTGGAAGGACCTTAGCTGTCCAACATTCAGTGGAGGTATTGACAAAGACTTAGGAAACCAGGAGGGGCTCACGCTCATCTGAATTGAATATAAATCTACTTAAAGTGATTTATGAGGGTTCTCTGAAAGTTTTATTAGAAAAGGAAGTATGGGTGGTGTGGTGTGTGTGAATTTGTTGTCATTATAACCTGGTGTCCAAGAAATACCTTATTTCTCACTATCTTGAAGTCATCTATAATCTGACACTCCATCACCACCTACCTGGATGGTAAAAACATCCATCTCTGTTATTTCTGGGGCTTCTCTCATTTCCTTCAGGAGGAGTGTCTAAAGAAGAGACACATCAGTGGAAGTTCATTAATTTTTGCCTGAACTTACAGCAGAAATATTTGCCTCTGCTGAAGCTCCTGGTTCCTGTTTTAGTTTCATGCTCGGGGCCTCACTGGTTCCTGCCAGAGCTGAAATCCACAGAGATGAGGGGCCACCTTTCCCAGTGGACCATGTCCCTGTGAGGTCACCTGCTCCTTCAGGCGCTGCCAAAATCAAGGTGGGAAGAAACGATCCCATTCTCTCACAGCCCCCAAGGCATTCACTGCTCTCCCCACTAGCTAGGTAATCCTGCAAAGGGCTTCAGGCTTCCAGATAAACCAGCAGGTGGGGGGAGGTTGTTCTCAAACAACTCTGTGCTTGCCAAAAAATTCTCCCTGAGGCCAGGCATAAAATGGACTGGAAACTTCTTGGAAGAATGTGGGAGCTATTTTGAGAAAGGAGAGAGGAAAGACAAAAAGGTTTAGCAGGTCAGCTGGTATCCTGCCACAAAATGGTTTTTGTCCTTGAGCTGAATGTTATACAAAAGGAAAAGAGGTTTTAGGGGAGCTTTTTAAAGCAACAGAAACTGGCTGGCTGAAAGTTAAAACAGGATGCACAAATAGATGAAGAATTTGAAAGGAGAGATGGAATTTCTAAGAAAGAGTCCATGGGTAGAAATAAAATCACACAGTATCAGAGGTAAAGAATTTCTGTGCTGGGCTCATCAGTAGACTCAATACAGGAGAGGAAAGAAGCAGTGAACTTGAAGACTGGGCAATAGGAAATAGAAACATGAGGAGACATAATAATAATAAAATTAATAATAGAAAGAAGAAATAGAAATCAGATGCACATAGCATCTGATAGCCGTTTGATAATACAAAATATTCTACAGATGTGATTAGTTTCCCAGACAGAGAAGAAAGAGAAAATGGAATGGAATATTATATACTTAAAAACATAAAAGCCAACACTTTCCAAAAATAATGAAAAACATCAAAACACAGATCCAAAGAAGCTAAAAGAATCTCACATAGGAGTACACACAACATCACCACCAGAACCACCAAACCGCTTAAAGCCAAAGATAAAGAGCAAATCTTGATGAAATCAGGAGAATAAGGTACTTTAAGTAAATTGTGATAAATTAAAGGTATATACCCCAAACACTAAAACAAGGTATGTCTCTACATGAGAAGATGAGATGGCTAGTGATGTCTATTCTGGCCACTATTTTATACTTTTTCTAAACTGAATATTTTAGTTACATGAGTTAAACATAAAAACAAAGATTCCAAATAACACCAACTTAAAAAGACACATTCCTTAAGAAAAAAAGCTACATAGTGGAAAGGGGGAAAGACCGAGGAAGTAGAGAGAGAGTGTGTGTGTGTGTGAGTGTGTGTGTACCAAAAGGGCTGGTGAAGGAGTCCCTCCCAGCCCTAAGTTCTATGAATAAGAGGAAGGCAAGACACTGGAGCCATTGTGGCTCTGATCAGCCTGGCACCAAAGGAGCCTCTAAACCGAAGGCACCCTGAGGGCAGGGAGCAGGTCTGTTTTATTCACTGTTCTATAATCATCATCTAGTTCCCAGGCTTAGCCAGCAGAAAATATGGGTTGAAGGAAGGAAAAGAGGGAAGAGGAAAGCTTGCTATCTGGCAGCCAGTGATAGGGGAGGGAGGGAGGGTTGGAGGTGCAGAGAGAAAAGGGGAGGTTGACACAGGAATCTGAGAGAAAGAGCACCAAGGGTGGCGGGAAGCAGAAAGCCTTGATCTGCTGGGTCAAGCTGTGGACATGTCAAGAGCCACAGCTGAGCAGGGCAGGCTTCAGGCCTTGAACGGTGCTGGGGCAGGATGGCCCCGTCCTTTGAGGCTACAGGAGCACAGAAAGGACTAAGTGAATAACTCACCAGTTCAAAGAATGGCCAATCTCTACGGTTGTTTCTAGTGTCACCGTGGTATCCAAACCAATTTGCACCCTTGGTTTGCAGAAAGGCAGGGAGAGACGCCCAGTGTCCCGGTCTCCATACGGGAGCTTGTTATCTGGAGAAGAAGACAAGAAAAGAGCATCTCTGATTGTGGCCTGCAAGTTCAAGTGCTTGTCATCTACAAGGTAAACAATACATACCCGTGGAAAGACTGAGTGATTCAGCCAACAGGAAGAAACGGCACATAGTCCTGAGTTGCCAGGTAAGAAGGGACACCAGCCACCCTGCAATGGCCACCCTAGTGGCCATCTCCCCGCAAACCCTCACCTTGCCCCCACCAAGGCCTCCAGTTTCCAAAAGCACCACCACAAACAGGCTCTGCTACAACTTTTATAGCCAGTCCCGCCCATCCTGGGGTCTGCATGGGGACTCCCCAAAGACCCAGGGATCCCTCAACAAGCACTTCTTCTCCTGATACGTCTGTTGGTCCAGTCAAGGGTCGGTGGCAGTCCAGCACCAGATCCAGGACCCTTTTGCAACTTTTTTTTTTTTTTTCCAAAGGATTTCACTATCACTTTATTCACTATCACATGTGATGCTTTAGAGCATAATCAAATACTGTTACACTGATTTCAGCCCTGGCTCAAACAATGGAAACACTAATTTTACAAACAGTGCCAGAACCCAGAACAGGATTCTTTTCACAGTGCTTAATGGTGGAGTTTGCAAGGAAGAGCCTAAAGCCAAGCCCTGTAGGGAGTTTCCAGAGTAAAATTCTAGCAAGCTGATTATAGAGATATGGTGACATTTACTTAAAACCACCACCCACGGGGATATCCCTGATGTGTTCTGGCCAGGACCCCTTTTTTCAACTTTTTAGGAAAAACACCCTTCTGGAGCTCTCCACTTTTGCCCCCGGGGCTCCTGAGAACTACCACCCCAAGATGAGGCAAACATCTCTCAGGTGACTTTGCACGTCCCACCTACCTTCCCACCTACCTTCAGCGGCTGTCAGAGAGTTCTGCAGGCTCCCTGCAGTCTGGGTGGCACTTGGCTCAGCCTGGCAAACTCCATTGGCCATAAAAATCTGATAGACGTAGACTCTTAGATTCTGGAAATGTACTAGAATTGGAAAGTGAAATTGGGCATCACGAGGCTCTCCAGGCTCTGCCTTCCCACAGGTCGGTCAGGAGGAACCACATTCTCTGGGGCCCTGGTAGCCTGGACAGTGGCCAGTTCCCAGTCCTCATGAGCCGCCTGGCTGAAAGCTGGGGATTTCTGGGTGCCTGGCTCATGCCTGGGAGGGGGCATGCCTGCCCGAGGACAGACAGGATCCCCCTCTACTCCCAGGGATGGACTGTGCTGCCCGGGGAAGGTCGGGTCCTACACTGTAGCTCCCCCAACCCCACTCATATGGACCCATCACCATCTTCCCAATCCCTCCCGAAGGGCAGCCCACGTTGCCTTCACCATCCACAAAATATTCTTTGCTCCCTTTCCACTCAAATTTAGGGCTCTCAGCAACAAAGCCTGAGGAACTGGGGAGTGTCAGGGATTCAAACTGAGGTGGGAAGGAGGTGAAGTAAAATCGATGGCGGGGGAGGAAGGACAAAGGGAAGAGCAAGGACAAAAGTGGAGGAAGCAAAGGAGAGGAGGCAGAGAGGGAGGAAACACAGTGGGGTGAGGGGGTGAAGGCTTGATCACCTCTGAGGTTAAAGGGAGGCCCTGGGCCTTGCTCTTCACCTCCCCGAGGCCCACCAATTCACAGCTCACCTGAAACCGGTCCCCAAGGTTTCTTCTTTTGCTTTTCAGGAGTGCTTTCTTGCCAGATGCCCAGCCCGATGCAGAGGAACTGCACCAGCATCACTGGCAACAGCACCAGCACCACCAGTAGAGATGGGATGCTGAGACTCCTCTTGCACCCACGACCAGGGAGCAGAAGGCAGGACAGAGCCACAGGTGCACAGGCCCTGAGTATCTGGCTTTATAACCCTGGCTGGGAGGGGCCCCGATGGGAGCTGAGACAAAGGGCTGCACTCTCACTGCAGAGTGAACAGAGGGCTGGTGGGAGCCCTAGCCTTCCTGCCTGCCTCCAGGGGGGTGAGCACACACCACCATGTGACTGCCCATATTTAGAGAACATGCTCCTCAATAGAGCGTGAGTGCAGGTTTCTCAGATAAGGATGGGCACCCAGACTATTGCTGAAAAAAAAAAACAAAAAAACACTAAACCAAACATCCTGTTTAACAAAAAAATAGTCTAACCATGAGGTGATCTTCCTTAGGGACTCTAGCCACTCACGTCCTGAACCCCAACCTGTAAGGACCCCTCAGCCTGTGTGGCGAGGGCTCCAGCCTTAGCTGGGGACCCCCTCTCCAGGTTTCTGTTGCCGCAATAAGACCTGTGTTTGCTTCTTCTCTCTCTCCCTGTGTCTTTCTCTCCTTCAATCTCCTGTTGCAAGAGTTAATCTATTGCATTCATTCAATCTATTGCATTTATCTTCCAGATTAGCTATATTCCAGATTAGAGATGTTTGTTTATATGCTGAGGAATGTAATTTAAAAACTTTGATCTGAAAGGGTACGTGGCTGGCTGGGAGGGTGGAGCGAGCAACTTTTCATCTTGGGGTTCTGAGTTTGAGTCCCATGTTGGGTATAGAGATGTTTAAAAATAAAATCTTTAAAAACAAAACACTTACCTGGATTTTAAGAGTTTTATAGCTTTAGATCAGGCTCCTCTGCACCCTTAGAACTTGGGTTCATTCTTACTCAAACATGGTAAGAATGACTTGAAGAATAAATATATCTGCTCCCCTTCTGCATTAATATTCTCTCCAGTTTAAGAATGAGAAACCCACTAAAATGGAGGGCTTACTCCATAAGGGTGTAATTATTCCCCCATCCACCTCTAAAATCTGAGGAGGCTGACTCAACTATGCCATCTCAAAACAACGTAAGACATTTATAGAGAGCTTGCTATGTGCCAGACTTAGTGCTGAATAATGTCAGGGTCCTGGGGTGGAGCCCCATTTCAGGCTCTCTGCTCACAGTGGGGAGTCTGCTTCTCCCTCTCCCTCTGCTCCTCCCCGCCCCACCTCATGATCATGCATGTGCACTTTCTCTCTCTTTCTCTCAAATAAAAAAGGAGAAAATCTTTTAAAAAAAATAACCACTGGAGACAAAAGAATGCATAGATTGGATGCAACCATTAGTACCAACTCTCATTTCTTATCTGGCTCCAACAACATCAGAATTCCTGGCAGTGGGCAGCCCCTGTGGTGCAGCGGTTTAGCGCCGCCTGCAGCCTGGGGTGTGATCCTGGAGACCTGGGATCGAGTCCCTGCATGGAGCCTGCTTCTCCCTCTGCCTGTGTCTCTGCCTCTCTCTCTCTCTTTGTGTCTCTATGAATAAATAAAATCTTAAAAAAATATAATTCCTGGCTGTTATTTTGATCAGCCATCCTGTCAGATATGAAAAAGCATGCAAGGTTTCAATATCCTGAAAAGTTGGCCACTTTTCCCAGTAATTACAAGTACATGGATTTAGCCCCCTGGTGTGCTGGTAAACGTTTAACAACTGGCTTGTGGGGTGAGCCTGGATGGGAAAAGCCCTGATTTGTAGCCTTTGCACATTTCCACGGTGTAAATGTCAATTTTCAGCTACCATCCTGACATCACTGAATAGGGAGTTGGGAAGAGATATGCCCACTATTATAGAGTATTTCCAGCATATAGATACAACAGTACTAAATAACCTTATGAGCATAGATAATAGTAAAATGTCATAATTAAGAAGTGATGAAGTTTTGAGTATTTGTTTCTAATATGTCAGTTTATATGTTAATTTTAATAGCTGTGTTCAACAAACAGCTTGTAGAATTCCTGAAACTTTACCAATTAGCACTCTTCAGCCAGTTCAAGCCAGTTCCCAGAACATCACGGGTTAAATTACCACCACTCAAAGAAGGTGGGCAAGTGAAAGGTAGAAATTGCTATATCCTTCTACTCATACAATTCTCAGTGATAATATCACATGCCCCATCTCTGATTTGATAGATCGGGGAAGGAACAAATCTACACAGACAGCCAAATCGAAGATTTCCCCACTTTTTAACAGGCCTCTCCTCAGGTTTGTGCCATATTCAACAATGCATTGTCTCAAAAGGACTGTGTCTAACCATCTGTTTGCATGCTAGGTGACTGACAGGGATGTCAGGCTATGGAAACTGAAGCTGGAGAAGCTTGATCTTGGACATCTTTGTTTGGAGTCTGCAGAAAATTCAGAGGAACTTTATTGCTCAGGATTTTAGTTTTAGAAGTCAGTTTTGACAACAGATCAAAGGAAAGTTCTGATGAGGACAAAAGATCAAGAAGCAGCTGTTTCAGTGGTCCAGGAGAAAGATGAGCTTGAACTCAGGTTATGTCAGTGGAAAGAGAAGAGCTGATAAATCAAAGAACCAGTTAGAGGTAAAACTGATATAATGTGTGAGGGGAGGGCAAAGGAAGAGCTGGTTACTCAGCCAAAGGTCCCAGGAACAGAGTTGGGGTACAAACAATGAATTCAGTATTACAAACGTTGAGTTTGAGATGTTGTGGGAACCCACATAGAAATGTCCAGCTAGTAGCTGGGTATCTGAGTCTGAACTAAAGAGGAAGGGCCAGCTTATAGGTTTAGGGAGTCCTCAATTTGTAGGTGTTGATTGACACAGATTAAATAGATTATGAATAGATTCCCTATTCGTAGGGAATATGTAAAAAGTAAGAATTAGTTCTCATCAGGAGGATGGGATGGAGAAGTACAATTTCAGGAAAAGTGGGGAGGAGCACCATGAAAGTCACAGAGCATTGTACATTCAGAGAATAACTAGGAACTGGGTATGGGTGAGGCTTGAGATGGACATAGGATGAAGATGTAAGAGAAAGTGAGACAAGTGAGATGACACTAAGGAAGCAAATGTGGGGACAGATGGCAAGACGTCTTGATGGCTTTCGCTGGCAGCAGTACTGCACAGATGAAGCAACACACTTTCCAATTTTACTGCCCCCTGCCTTCTGAGAAGCTTCAGGATGCTTACCACAGCTACGACCCCTTCTCTAGGTTTCTTAACAGAGATCACCATTCCAGGTGTAACCTAGACTCTTGGTGTCTTTCTGACATGAATTGCATAAAAGGCCTATGAAACAGGCTGGCATTAGAATTTTGTGCAAAAATGATGATTGTGAGAGTTTAAACCATTGAGATTCTCTGTTTTCTCTGAAAACTGAAAGTAAGGATGGGGCACCTGGGTGGCTCAGTGGTTGAGCGTCCACCTTTGGTTCAGGTCATGCTCCCAGGTCCTGGGATCAAGTCCCACCTTGGACTTCCTACAGGGAGCCTGCCTCTCTCTGTGTCCCTCATGAAGAAATAAATAAAATCTTTTAAAAAAAAGAAAATAAAAAAGAAAATTGAATGTAAGCAGAGTCAACAGTGCATATTAGGGCCAAAGGACAAAGGCACACATCAGAAGTCAGGGGTGAGCACAAGCCATGAATAAACAGAAATCATGAATAAGCAGAAATAGCACACACTCCAAAATGATGAGCAAGGGATCCCTGGGTGGCGCAGCGGTTTGGCGCCTGCCTTTGGCCCAGGGCGCGATCCTGGAGACCCGGGATCGAATCCCACCTCGGGCTCCCGGTGCATGGAGCCTGCTTCTCCCTCTGCCTGTGTCTCTGCCTCTCTCTCTCTCTCTGTGACTATCATAAATTTAAAAAAAAAAAAAAAAAAATGATGAGCAAGCAAAAATTCCAAATCAGTAGGAATTATGAGTAAGCAGAAGTCACAAAATAGAGGGAACAGAACAAGAGCAGTAGAAACACAGGCAAGAAAACTAGAAGAAACTAAGACCTACAGGATTATTAGAACTAGAACTGGAGGTACCTGGCTGGCTCAGGCAGTGGAGCATGTAACTCTTGATCTCAGGGCTCTAAGTTCAAGCCCCATGTTGAATGTAGAGCTTACTTTAAGAAATAATAATAAATTGGGCAGCCCTGGTGGTGCAGCAGTTTAGCGCCGCCTGCAGCCCAGGGCGTGATCCTGGAGACCTGGGATCGAGTCCCACGTCAGGCTCTCTGCATGGAGCCTGCTTCTCCCTCTGCCTGTGTCTCTGCCTCTCTCTCTCTGCATCTCTATGAATAAATAAAATCTTAAATAATAATAATAATAATAATAAATTAAAAATAAAAAGTTTATTTAAAAAAGAAACCAAACTGGAACTGCTAAGTATCCAGAAACACCTTCCAGGTCACAGACTGTGTCCAGGTCTCCATGAGGCCCAGGCTGGGTGGTGTGTGTCCCTACATGAATATCTGAGTCACCTCCCATTATTTAAGGTCAACTAAGATCAACTGAAGGAGGCATGGTATCTTTCATCTCTTCTGTGTTTTCTGTTATTCTTTCCTGGATTTCTTGGCTTGCTCATTTTCCCTTCGACCCCAAACAGCTGTCTCAGACTTGAGTTACATAACCTTTCAACTCAGCTCTCCCTAGATAAGACTATTCCTACAGAGCCTAGTTGCCTCTCTCTGTGTTCCAACTGCAAGCCCTTGGGAGAAGACTGTTCAGTTCAGCTCATCTTTTTGAACCAGGCCACAAATATTACCAGCCAGGGTTGACACTGCAGTTTCTTTGCTTTGCTTCAGGCCTTTAGAAACTGGAGTTTCAGATGAACACTGGGTGTTATACTATATGTTGGCAAACTGAATTTAAATTTTTTAAAAATGTAAATAAAAAATAAATGTCATTGGTCATTTGAAGAAAAAAAAGAAACTGGAGCTTCACTTTTATCTAGGATGCAGAGATGGGCAGAGGAAGGACACAGGGATTGGAGCACCTCTGGACATCTTAGCTCTGGAGCACTTCTGGTCCCACAGCAAATTCTCCATCACTCCACGTTTTCTTATACAGTGTGCTCAGATACTCACAGGTTTGGCTCTGCAGTGCCAGACCACTGGCATAGGGAGAAAAGTCTCCAAAGTAGACCCCAAGAAAAGCCAGCCTGGGTGGGATTGGGATACAGTCCTGTAAAGTCAACCTTAAGAAAAGAAGGAAGAAAAAGTTGGAGGCTGAGGTTTAAGGAAAGACCATTTAGGCTTTAGGTCTTACCTTTCAATTCTGTGACTCCTGGGGAGGGGTGAGTCAGTGATATTCCAGAAAGTTCTGAAAGTTGCAAAAAAAAGGGTGCTGCCAAACTTTAAAACAACTGGTAGGTGGTATACATAGTGCCTCTCCCTTTCCACAAATTTCCACCACTTCTATCAATGAAAGTCTGACTCAGTATGATCCCCCAGCTGTTTCTCCAGACTCTCTCCACATGGAAGAAAAGATTATCAGCAACATACTCTTTCATGAATTTTTCCACTCCACAGAAGCCCAGCCTCAGACCCACAAATCCTAGTTTTGTCCTCCAATACAAGCCAAGTAGGGTAGGCCTCCCTCTGCAACTTTTGATGCCTGGTGATCCCTTTTCTCCAACTGACCCACGGTCTTTAGCCAGCCCATTCTAAGAGCTCTCTATAAAATTTCCACTATGAGGCAGAGGGAGGCCCAGAAAAGGCAATTTATCCATTTCTTCATTCAGAAAGCATGTATTAAGTATGTATTATATGACAAAGCTGCTGCTAGATAGTGAGGTACTACATACAGTGATCAAGACAGACAGACAGAGATCCTTCTTTCAAGGAGCTCAGAGTCTAATGAAGGAGATAAATATTAAATAATTATAAGACTGATAAATCTATTCTGGTTCCGGCATTCAGTACTACATGTACCAAAGAGGTCCGAGGTTGGTGGGCAGGGAAGATGTAGGAGGTGAGGGCCATAGGATCTCTACCACGCAATCCCCAACAGTTCTAGCTTTCTATCATATGGATGCTTCACTGCATCCATATTCTACCCCCTTGATAGAAATTACAGCTCAGGGCACAGCTTTCAACATCCCTTGTTGGTCCTTCTTCTGGATACATTTCATGTATTTGCCATTTGTTTCTTACCAAAACCAACAGGTTACCATAGCTGGTTGAGAGCAGGAGCCATAGAAGAAAGGACACCCAATAGAAGCTTTGTCATGTCAAGACCCAACCAGTATCAAAACTGTGGCAGGAAAGGAAGAATAAATATAGACTAAATATTTCAATCTCAATGTGTATGTGTATGTGTGTGTGTATTTCCCTCTCGAATCTTCCACTGGCTAATAAATCCAGTCTGAAGCCAAACCCAACCAGCATTCAGGTGATCAAGTCAACAGAGATTAACTTACAAGGGCCAAAAAGAAAAGGCTGATTCAAAGAGCCAAATAGAAAACAATCAGCCAATCACACCTCTTTGTCAAGAACATTTCAAAAGAGAATAGCTTTGGGGATCCCTGGGTGGTTCAGTGGTTGAGCATCTGCCTTCAGCCCAGGGCGGCACCCTAGAGTCCTGGGATCAAGTCCCACATCAGGCTTCCTGCATGGAGCCTGCTTCTCCCTCTGCCTGTGTCTCTGCCTCTCTCTCTGTGTCTCTCATGAATAAATAAGATCTTAAAAAAAGAGAAAGAGAATAGCTTTTAAAATTTATTACAAAGATAATATGTTATTTTGGTAATAAGGTTTGTTTTTAAAGATAGGGCAAAGAGCCCCAATATACCACCTTATACATGGCAAATTAGCCTTCACTGGCACAGTTAGCCTTGAGTTGTTAAGAGGGCCATCCTGCCTGAATAGCCTACATGAGAACCTCAGAGCTCAACCCATTGTGAGGCACATGGGTGGTGTCTGAGGTTCTAGAATTCCCGGGAGCTGTAGCTTAGCATTAGGAGCTTCTGCTCACAGTTTTCCTTCATAGCTCTTGGGTGTCCTTCACCAGGGTCTCCTCTTTCCCAAAATCCAGATGAAGTTTCTCTTACTAATGAGTCTTTATCTGATTGGATATGCCAGAGGTGAGTCCCCTAACTTGGCCCTTGGGAAACTTCTTTAAGGTGTTATAGCCCTTGAAGGAGGACCAGGAGCACCTGGGTGGCTCAGTCAGTGAAGCATCTTCCTTTGGCTCAGGTCATGATGCCAGGGTCCAGGGATCCAGTCCTGCACGGGGCTTCTCGCTCTGCAGGAGCCTGCTTCTCCCTCTCTGTCTGCCTGCCACTTTCCCTGCTTGTGTGCACTCTCTGTCAAATAAATAAAATCTAAAATAAAGAAGAAAGACCAGAATATGTTCCCAAACCAATCTGACTCAAAATCAGGAATAGCTAAAAAATTCAACTCTGAGAGCTTCTGAGCCAGTTGATTCTTCCTAGTAATGGCTTTATCATTAGAGAGGCCTGCTGGCTTGGAGCAGTCTCATTCTTACTACTTTTTTCAGCCACTGATCATTTGTACCTGATGATCTGTGAGATGAAAAGACAGGTCTAACGGTTCTGTGAAAATCCAATGAAAGTTTGTCTCAATGAGCTGAGTGCAAGGGATCCTTATGTAGCTAATGTAGCAAGGAAAACTACAAGATGGGAATATGATGTACCCAGAAAGCCATCTCAGGACACAACAGGGCTATGGGCCAGAGACTTTATGAACCTCTCCTTCGTGGCCATGTTCTTTCTACCCATCCAGTTGTCTGTATTTCCTTTTTGAGGATCCTCATTCATAATGGGCTGTGCTCCCTTATTCCTCCTAGAGAAGAGAGAGGCCATGAGCTCTGAACTGTCAGTTAAATGACAAAGTGTTGCCATTGAATGTTGTTTGTCCGAGATTTCGGTTTTTTGCTTAGATTTTCAAAAGTTGGGACGCCTGGGTGGCTCAGCCATTGAGCGCCTGACTTCAGCCCAGGGTGTGACCCTGGAGTCCCAGATTGAGTCCCACATCAGGCTTCCTGCATGGAGCCTGCTTCTCCCTCTGCCTGTCTCTCCCTCAGAGTGTGTGTGTGTGTGTGTGTGTGTGTGTGTGTGTGTGTCTTCATGAATAAATAAAATCCTTTAAAAAAATAAAAAGAGATTTTCGAAAGTTAACTTAGAAATGTAGATATATAGCTACCAGATGGTAGTATATGCCAGCCACGTGGCAAAGCAGTAAGTCATCAACTATAAGAATGGCTAAGAAATGATTGTGCTTTTTCAAGCCTCCTTTCCACATCAGAAATCTTTATTAAAACTTCTGTTAACTATTAAAGAATCAGTCAAGCAGATAATACTCAGTAACAACTTTTAAAAATAAAACCTCCCAAAAGCTTTTCCAAACCTTGTTTTTCCTTTATCAACATATTCTAATCTTAGTCTTTAAGAAAGTCATTGATTATAGACTGTGAATCACCCAGAATATATGTTATCTATTGCAGGGCTCTTACAGAGATAAGGGTAATTTCGAGCCTTAGGTTACCTCCACCTCAAAATATCTTGTCATTCCTCTCAGCTTCTGGCTAGAATTAAGATTCGGTCCTTGTAGTCTACCCACCCTCCTCTGGGTTACTCAGTCTAACCAAAGAGTAATAATCAAATTGCTTGGTGCTACATTCAATAAAATGAAAGTCATACCTAAAGAATATTTGTCTGATAGTCATTGGTGAGGTGGATTAAAGGTAGAAAGGATTGGCTGGCCAGAAGAGAATGACCTGCTAAGAGTTTTTTAAGCCCCAGGGTAAAGTGGGGAGGAGAGAGAAATAAAATTGAGCACTTAAGCCATAAACTAGGTGCTTCACGATTTTTCATACTGAAAACTCATGGCAACAGCATAAAGTGGGTATAAATGTTATATCACAAGGAATCTGAATTCAGAAATAAATAAGCAAAGAATGTTTTTATCTTAATAATTGATTCCAACTTTGAGTCTCTAACCCACATGGATTGGTGATTGAGTGTAAGAATAAAAAGGTCTTAAATCCCATCTGATCATTTTTGTGGGTTCATTAGATATTTGTCACCTCTGGTTGAAAATTTTATCCTATCCGAAGTGTAAAATCTTCCACCTTCAATTACAGCTAGAATTACTTAGCTATTGAAACAACTTGCTTTCTCTTTCCCTTTTGTATCTTTATCGTTCTTGCTTTTCACCCACAAAAGACTGGAGGGAGGGCTGGTGGTAGACTTCTGATTATGTGATTGATGGCACATTGATTTCCTGAAGGAGGAAGGCACATCATTTTCCCTTCAGGTGCTTTTGGTACATGGGCTTCCCTGTGCATTTCTTAATAATGTGGATCTTAAAATTCTTCCTTTAAATACCAGAGGCAGTCTCAATGCGTTTCATTAACACCTCTGTCCTTCATGGTCTCTTGGGTAACTAGATGACATCCTCCAACATCTGCAAGATCTTCAGATACCTGACCAGGCCCAAAGGAAACCCAGGAATTCCACCGTAGCTTTATTGTATAAGAAAAACAGTCTTTGGGCAGCGGTTTAACGCCGCCTTCAGTCCAGGGCCTGATCCTGGAGACCCAGCATGGAGTTCCATGTCAAGCTCCCTGCATGGGGCCTGCTTCTCCCTCTGCCTGTGTCTCTGCCTCTCCATGTGTGTGTGTGTGTGTGTGTGTGTGTGTGTGTGTGTGTGTGTCTCATGAATAAATAAATAAAATCTTTGAAAAAAAAAAAAGTCTTTACCCTGGATATTCGTTCTCTTATCTTCACCATCTTCTGTTCCTTCTCCATTCCAGGAGCATCAGGTCAGCCTGATGAGCCTCCTGGCTCTATGGATCATCAAGCTTCAGTTCAGCAACTTTCAGGTGAGTACTTTTCACTTGGAAACCCATCAGATGGTGAGGCTTTATATGAGACTGCTGCAGGTGAGAACACTTTAAGTGAGCACACTTCAGGTGAGCATACTTCCGTTGAGCACTTTTCAGCTGAACATTCTTCAACTGAGCATACTTCAGGTGAGCACACTTCAGGTGAACACACTTCAGGTGAACGTGCTACGGGTGAACACACCTCTAGTGAACATGCTACAAGTGAGCACACTTCTGGTGAACAGCCTTCTGGTGAACAGCCTTCCGGTGAAAAGTCTTCAGGTGAACAGCCTTCCGGTGAAAAGTCTTCAGGTGAACAGCCTTCCGGTGAACAGTCTTCTGGTGAAAAACCTTCAGCTGAACAAACTTCAGGTGAACAGGCTGTAGCTGAAAAGCCTTCAGGTGAACAGGCTGTAGCTGAAAAGCCTTCAGGTGAACAGGCTGTAGCTGAAAGGCCATCAGGTGAACAAGCTTCCAATGAGAAGGCTTACAGTGAACAGGCTTCAGCTGAACAAGCTTCAGCTGAACAGGCTTCAAGTGAACAGGCTTCAGGTGAAAAGCCACTGGGTGAACAGCCTTCAGGCATTCCACCTTCAAGCACATTTTCAGGTAAGGCACATTTTCAGGGGAAGCACATCTGGTTGGGTGCTAGTCCTTGATTTCAGGTGTGAAATATGCAACACATCAAGAAACCCAATTTTAAGGAGAGGGTTTGGAAGAAAGACCAGTTCACAAACAGTTCATAGCTCTCTCAAAGACACTATTTACACCTCTTTACAATAGTACCAGGAAGGCAGGAGACAGGTTTTGTGGGGCTCTGAAGGCTAAACAACTTTGAGGGCCCTTTAAAAAAATGAAATAACACAAATACAAAATTCCAGCAGTCCCTCCAACTTCACTCTATGTAAGTAATTACAAATACAAATGCCCACTGCTCCCTTGGAAGGAGCAACTAACCTTCATGAGGAGACTAACCTTCATGAACTTTGTGCTAACTCTGCCTTAACAATCTATGTTAGAGGGTGGCCCAGTGGTTTAGCACTGCCTTCAGCCCAAGGCGTGATCCTGGAGACCCAGGATCGAGTCCCATGTCAGGCTTCCTGCATGGAGCCTGTTTCTCCCTCTGCCTGTGTCTCTGTCTCTCTGTGTGTGTGTGTGTCTCATGAATAAATAAAATCTTAAAAAAAAAAAAAAAAAAAAAACCTATGTTAGAATGCCTGTCTAGCCCTGGTGCTGGTGTCTCCATTTTGTTTGTTTAAATGTGGAAAATAAAGCATGAACACACTTTAGTCTCTGCTAGGTTCCTAAAGAAGTTCCAAGCACAACTGCAATTCTTTGGCTCTTACTAAAAAGGGCTGCTCAAGGAAGGAAAACCAGATCCAGAGTTTGACACCTCAAGATATTACCAGACATAAGCACTTCATATTTCCTCCCATTGCATATGTAGTGGTATTCCAATCTTCAGATGAAAGAAGTGAGACTAACATCACATAGCTGGAGAGTTACAATCCTTGGATCCAACTTAAGTTGCTCTGACACATCTGCTCTGACAAGGCCCACATCTTTCCTATTTCTTTGTTTCCCTAACTAGGGATTTGGCAATGGAGATAGTAAAAGAGACAAGATGGAAGCATTTCTTAAAGAATGCCTTTTGTGACAAATTGACATAGTCGACGGTTGACTTGAAAATGGAGAATGATCACTCTACACAGAATCTGCAACATCAGAGCATTCTAACATAGCTTGTCAACCAGTTAGCTCGTGCTCTAAATATTTGTGCCTTGTGGGTGAGAGTATGATGGGGGGAGTCCAAATGGGAGCCAGTCATATGATTAAAGTTCTTCTTTGCTCCTATGGAGTTAGACATGGCAAAAGGACATCTAATTATAAATGTCCAGGAAGTCAGGGGGAATATGAATTGGAGTTAACATCAGCATTATAGAGAGAAATTTGGGGTTCTTCAGCAATGACAATGATAGATGAAGCAGAAAGAATGAAGGAATTTCCTCTGGTCCAGAAGATAGACTATGCTTTATCAGACATAGGGCCCTCAAATGCCCAAGAACCAAACAATGAAGCGTGTTATATCCAGGCCCTTCATTCCTCTCCTTGTGACTCATAGCTCTGTGCCTAGTCCATCAGGAAATTTCAACAAGCTTATCTTAAATTTGCAGGCCCAATATTAAATTGTCACACATGCTCATATATGAATGATCAAGGAAAATGTCTTCGTGGAGAGGGAGTCTGCTCCACTCAGAATTCCCAGCAGTGCATGTTAAAGAAGATCTTTGAAGGTATGTGGGGACTTCATGATACAATCTTTGCCAGAGAAACACACATCAACTAACTTGAGTCCTCTGGAGAGCAGCTGGGATGGCAGGAGCCTGAGGAGGGGTCAAGCTGCGATTCCCCAGAAACTTGGGAGATTCAGGAGAAACTTATCCTCTCAAGAATTAAGAGCAGAATTCCAGCTACTGATTGGGAGGTAGAGGCCTTCCCAGGAGCACTCTGATGTCTTAAAAGGAGACAGGGAGACTAGCCGTCTCTTCCTCTTAAAGAAATGTATGAGCTGTACCTTGAGATGTTGAGACATTGACCATAAGCTCAAGACTGTCTGTCTTGTTCACAGCTATATTTTCCTAGCACTTAGCACAATGTTTAGTACATGGTAGGCATTTAGTAAATGCTGAATAAATGAATAAGCCATTGTCAATCAGTCAGTGTTCACAGGTTGCTGGACCTGTCTTATTATATTCCCATACCTCTCTACCCTTATACCAAAATAAAAGATCTTGGTTACTGCCATTCTATGAAACATACTACCTGACTTGTGGTTTGTCTAGCCCTCAACAGAGGGTGTGGGCAACAGATATGAGGAAGGGCCCAGAAGACAGATGGAAGGAGAGGGGAGAGGGCAGCCCTGGTGGCTCAGCGGTTTAGCACCACCTTCAGCCCAGGGCGTGATCCTGGAGACCGGGGATCAAGTCCCACGTCGGGCTCCCTGCATGGAGCCTGCTTCCCCTCTGCCTGTGTCTCCACCTCTCTCTCTCTCTCTCTCTCATGAATAAATTAAAAAAAAAAAAAAAAAAAAGGAGAGGGGAGGAAGAATATACAAGCTGGAGGTCTTGGTTGTGCTTGCAGAACACTGGGGGCCATGGGTGAAGGCGAAGGACAAGGAGGAAGCCTTCTGCTCACTACAGTCTGTCTCTGCTTCTTTCAGGTGGAAAACTCCAATTCATGGTTCAGGGATGTGAAAACATGTGCCCATCTATGAATCTCTTCTCCCATGGAACCAGGATGCAAATTATATGTTGTCGGAACCAATCTTTCTGCAACAAGATCTAGAAGCCTGTGCCCTTGCTTCCTACCCTGACTCAGGCAGCAAAAATCCTCCATCACCCAATATGGCCCAATTTATGTTTTGTTTCTTCCCCAGTCAACAACTAATTACATCTGCCTCTGAGTGTTAAACAGAATGTGCAAATACTTCACTTTTCTTCTCCTATCCATGCTGTTTCCCATTTTTCTCTGTCATCTGTCTTCCCTTACCCCATCTCTCAACATTCTTTTCTTTCTCAATAAATTCCGCATGGTCAAGAATACAGACTGGAAAACGGACTTCTTTTCCTATCAGCCAGTTGCAGGATCAGTCAGATCTTGCTTCCTCTCCTCACACTAAAGTGGATGCATTTTAAATCACTCCACATTCCTCAAAGTGGAGGAGTCCCCCAGGGCAGAGACCACAAAGAGAAATGCAGGTAGCTTAAACAATACTGTGGGACCTTCTCTGACCCCCCTCCTTTTCCATCACAATAGAAACCCTACCCCTTTCTACCATCCAATGATGTGGTCCAAAACTCATTCCTTCTTTGGCTCTTGAGAATTTCAGTCCTTAAGAGTTTATTCTTAACATAACTATAACAATAAAATGACTTTTTAAAAAAATTTGTTATTAAATATGTAGTAGGTCATACTGCTTAAATCCTTTTCTCACACAATGTTACTGGATCATCTCAGCATTGGAGCAGGTGGAAATACTGTAAAGTCCCTCTCTCTCCTTGTATTAGTGTTATATTCTTCAATGTGTTTTCATACAAATGGTCTCATCGTCTCAGAAAAAGGCCCAGTAAGGGAGACAAGAAGGATAGCATCATCCTTAGTTTACAAATACATAGGATTTATTTATTCATACTCCATGTTGTTCCAAACTTGCCTTGGTTACAGAGCTACATTGAGCCAAGGCCAGATTTCAAAACCAAATCTGTAATTCAATTTGTTTCCAGCACATGATAAGTATCAGGCAGAACAGTTCTTTCAAGACCAAAGTCAATCCTCTCTTCCTATACAAGCCCATCTCCTTTCAGCCACTGCTCTCTCAAAGCTCTGTTTAAAACCTCCTGAGTAGTCTTAACAGTAGTCTTAACAGTGTCTTGTGCAGGGATCCCTGGGTGGTGCAGCGGTTTGGCGCCTGCCTTTGGCCCAGGGCGTGATCCTGGAGACCCGGGATCGAGTCCCACGTCGGGCTCCCGGTGCATGGAGCCTGCTTCTCCCTCTGCCTGTGTCTCTGCCTCTCTCTCTCTCTCTCTCTCTCTATGTGGCTATCATAAATAATTAAAAAAAAAACAGTGTCTTGTGCAGAGCGAAAGCCTTTAATTTTGATAAAACCCAATTCACTATTTTTTTCTTTTATGGACAGGGTTTTAGATTTCATGCTTAAGAACTCTTGGAATACAGGGCACCTGGGTGGCTCAGTGGTTGAGCATCTGCCTTTGGCTCAGGTCGTGATCCCGGGGTCCTGAGATAGAGTCCCCACATTGGGCTCCCTGCAGGGAGCCTGCCTTTCCCTCTGCCTCTGTGTGTCTCTCATGAATAAATAAAATCTTAAAACAAAACAAAGCTCTTAGACTACTACAGCAAGAAACAGACTTAACTGTTTGTGAAACTAAAATATTATATACACACACATACATACATCATGGACCCTCTCCCAAAAACATATTGGTAACAGACTCTTCATTGGCAAGAACTGTTGGCTGGAAGACAAACTCATTTTCACTTTTTTTTTTTTTTAACAATCACTGGAGGCATGTTTCTCAGTATATAATTTTATTTTCCATTGTCTAAAACTCAGTGATGTTTACATTGATATTTTTTTATATGGGAATATCCAAATTGACAACATATTAAACATTGTTGTACTTTAACAGAGAAATATAAGCTGTGACGAATTTAATATTTTCATCTATGGATTTAAGTATGTACTATGTGAGACAAGATTCCATCAAAATCCTAGAGGAGAACACAGGCAACACCCTTTTTTAACTTGGCCACAGCAACTTCTTGCAAGATACATCCATGAAGGCAAGAGAAACAAAAGCAAAAATGAATTATTGGGACTTCATCAAGATAAGAAGCTTCTGCACAGCAAAAGAAACAGTCAACAAAACTAAAAGACAACCTACAGAATGGGAGAAGATATTTGCAAATGACACATCAGATAAAGGGCTAGTATCCAAGATCTGTAAAGAACTTCTTAAACTGGGGATCCCTGGGTGGCGCAGCGGTTTGGCGCCTGCCTTTGGCCCAGGGCGCGATCCTGGAGACCCAGGATCGAATCCCACGTCGGGCTCCCGGTGCATGGAGCCTGCTTCTCCCTCTGCCTATGTCTCTGCCTCTCTTTCTCTCTCTCTTTGTGTGACTATCATAAATAAATATTAAAAAAAAAAAAAAAAGAACTTCTTAAACTCAACAGCAAAGAAACAAACCATCCAATCATGAAATGGGCAAAAGACATGAACAGAAATCTCACAGAGGAAGACATAGACATGGCCAACAAGCGCATGAAAAAATGCTCCGTATCACTGGCCATCAGGGAAATACAAATCAAAACCACAATGAGATACCACCTCACACCAGTGAGAATGGGGAAAATTAACAAGACAGGAAACAAAAAATGTTGGAGAGGATGTGGAGAAAGGGGAACCCTCTTGCACTGTTGGTGGGAATGTGAACTGGTGCAGCCACTCTGGGAAACTGTGTGGAGGTTCCTCAAAGAGATAAAAATAGATCTGCCCTACGACCCAGCAATTGCACTGCTGGGGATTTACCCCAAATATACAGATGCAGTGAAATGCCAGGACACCTGCACCCCGATGTTTATAGCAGCTATTATGTCCACAATAGCCAAACTGTGGAAGGAGCCTGGTGTCCATTGAAAGATGAATGGATAAGGAAGATGTGGTATATGTATACAATGGAATATTACTCAGCCATTAGAAACGACAAATACCCACCATTTGCTTTGAAGTGGAGGGACCTAGAGGTTATTATGCTGAGTGAAATAAGTCAATCGGAAAAGGACAAACATTATATGACCTCGTTCATTTGGGGAATATAAAAAATTAGTGAAAGGGAATAAAGGGAAAGGAGAGAAAATGAGTGAAAATATCAGTGAGGGTGACAAAACATGAGAGACACCTAACTCTGGGAAATGAATAAGGGGTAGTGGAAGGGGAAGTAAGTGGGGGGTTGGGGTGACTGGGTGATGGGCAATGAGGGGGGCACTTGGTGGGATGAGCACTGGGTGTTATGCTGTATGTTGGCAAATTGAACTCCAATTAAAAAAAAAAAAGTATGTATTACTGGCTTAAAACCAAATGAGCTGGGCACTGACTTTGGATATGTATTTCCATGAAGACAATCATCAATGTGAACAGAGTGGTAACTAGCACTTACGGAATATATACCCTAGGCCATGCAATGCATTTAGCAGTCTTGTTGATGCCTTCTCTTTTAATCCTGAAAACAGTCAAAATTATTAAATTGTGGTATATAAGTATACAAAATTAAGATTATTAATTAAATTATTAAGATTACAGGATCCTAAGCAAGACAAACTGGAGAGTTTTTTCACAAGTCAAAATAAATGGTTGTGGTCCAGAGACTCCCTCAGGCTCCTTTTCAAACTTCTCAAATTTCTGAGTGAAAATTATTTTGGACACATAGTACTACTCCTTGATAAACTGGCATTCAGAAATAAAGTACCAAACCTGGAACTAAAATTCTAAATGAATTCTCAACTTGAAATATGATCTACTGAAGGCAAGAAGAAAAATGGAATCCTACTAACATTATTGACATATGTTTTTTGAGGGAATGAAGGGAATAAGTAGTAGCTAAATCTATGCTATAAATATAGTTACATATGTTGAGGAAAGAAGTTCAAATATGTGGTTAAAAAGTAAGAGAGGGGAAGTTGTGGCTTCCATTAATAGTGTAATAGTTTGGTCAAACTAACCCTCCTTCAGATAACAATTATAAATGGGGCAAAAAATAGAAAAGAGCTATTTGAAAGTTCCTTTAAAGGAACTGGAGAGAAGTCACCCCTAAAAAGACAGGAACAGTGCTGGGTTAGAATTGCAAGTCTGTGGCCTTATGCCTGAGAGGATTTTTTAGTCCACAGATCAAGGACAAACCCACAATTTACTGGTTTGAGGAATCAGAGAATAAACATTAGGGCTAGCAGAGCAGCTGTAAAATTAGAGAAATCCTGGAAAGTAAGAAGCCACAATGAAACCTCAAAATGAATATAAACTATGACCAAATTTTTGGCTGATCACTGACTCCAGGAAGCTGAAAGAACTGAACAGAGATGTGTGCTGCTATCTACCTCAAAGAAGATAGAGTTTGGACTACAAGTCTGTGGGACCCAGGAAATTTAACAAAAATCTCCTGCCCCTGGACAAGCAGAGCAGGACTAATTCCATTTTGTGCTGCACCCGCCACCTCCTGTATCACCCCCACAGGACCTGCTTATTGCTTAAGGCACTGCCCCACCCTAGTCAAGCCGCTGGGCACACCCTAATCGGAAATCGGCTCATAACAATGTAACCCCGCCTTGTGCCCACCAGAACTGCGCACCCATTCTGACCAGAGTGATAGGCCAGTTCAAATTGATACTATAGGGTAAGATGTAATTCAATCGGCCACCTGCGTGTGGACCTACATGACTGTGCAACTTTCTGCATATATTACAATCCCATTGGCCACTGGCCCCTATAAAGCTGCTACGCCTCTTAGTCTCGGGGTCCAAGTCTCTGCTCCGCTGTGTTGGGTATACTTGGACCCAAGCTCGAGCTTGCAGATAAACCCTCGTGTGTTTGCATCAGTGTCGGCTCCTTGGTGGTTTCTCAGATTCGCAATCTTGGGCACAACAAAGTCAACCCAAGATAACCACCTAGTAGAAAACAAGTTGATGCTCTTCAGAGGAACGTACAAAGTCCAGAACCTCTACAATGCATCATTTACTATGTCCACTATGTAATAAGAAATAAAGGCATAGAAATAAAAATGTAACCCATAGCAAAGAAAAAAAAGTTACTGACCCCAAGAAATACCACACATTGGAATTAGTAAACAAAAGCAATAAGCAGCTATTAGAGATGTGTTTAAGACTCTAAAGGAAAATAGTGTCATGCCTCATGAAGGAAATTGAGGAAGACACAAAAAAATAGAAAAACAAAAAAGCAAAACAAAACAAAAGAAATGGAAAAACATTTCATATTCGTGGATTGAAAAAACAAATATTGTTAAAATGTCTATGCTACCTAGAGCAATCTACACATTCAATGTACTGCCTATCAAAATCAACTTATTTCAGAGTTGGAACAATTAATCCTAAAATTTGTATGGAACCAGAAAAGATCCCAAATAGCTGAAGGACTGTTGAAAAACAAAACCAAAACTAGTGGCATCACAATTTGGACTTCAGGCTCTATTACAAAGCTGTAATCATCAAGACAGTAAGGTACTGGCATAAAAACATATAGATCAATGGAATAGACTACAGAACCCAGAAATAGACTCTATAGTCAACTAATATTCAACAACACAGGAAAGAATATCCAGTGGAAAAAAGTCTCTTCAACAAATGGTGCTGGGAAAATTTGACAGCTACATGCATAAGAATGAAACTAGACCATTTCCTCACACCATACACAAAAATGGATGATAGACCTGAATGTGAGATAGGAATCCATCAAAACCCTAAAGGAGAACACAGGCAGCAACCTCTTTGACCTTGGCTGCAGCAACGTCTTGCTAGACAGGTCTCCAAAGGCAAAAATGAACTATTGGGACTCCATCAACATAAAGAGCTTTTGCATAGCAAAGGAAAACAGTCAACAAAACCAAAAGGCAACTACAGAATGAGAGAAGATATTTGCAAATGACGCATCAGAAAAGGGCTAGTATCCAAAATCTATAAGGAACTTATAAACTCAACACCCAAAAAACAAATAATCCAAACAAGAAATGGGCAGAAGACATGAACAGACATTTTTCCAAAGAAGACATACACATGGGGCAGCCCTGGTGGCTCAGCAGTTTAGTACCGCCTTCAGCCCAGGGCGTGATCCTGGAGACCTGGGATCAAGTCCCATGTCAGGCTCCCTGCATGGAGCCTGCTTCCCTGTACCTCTCTCTCTCTGTCTCTCATGAATAAATAAATAAAATCTTAAAAAAAAAAGAAAGAAGAAGAAGAATACATACACACGGCCAACAAGCACATGAAAAAATGCTCCACATCACTGGACATCAGGGGAATACAAATCAAAACCACAATGAGATACCACCTCACATCAGTCAGAATGGCTAAAATTAACAAGTCAGGAAACAACAGATGTTGGCGAGGATGCGGAGAAAGGGGAACCCTCTTACACTGTTGGTGGGACTGCAAGCTGGTGCAGCCACTCTGGAAACAGTATAGAGGTTCCTCAAAAAGTTGGAGCTACCCCATGACCCAGCAATTGCATTACTGGGTATTTACCCCAAAGATACAAACGTAATGATCCGAAAGGGCACCTGCACCCCAATGTTTATAGCAGCAATGTCCACAATAGCCACACTATGGAAAGAGCTGAGATGTCCTTCAACAGATGAATGGATAAAGAAGATGTGGTATGTAAATACAATGGAACATTACTCAACCATCAAAAAAATGGAATCTTGCCATTTGCAATGTGGATGGAACTAGAGAATATTATGCTAAGTGAAATAATCAGAGAAAGACAATTATCATATGATCTCACTCTTATATGGAATTTAAGAAACAAAACGGAGGATTATAGGGGAAGAGAGGAAAAAATAAAACGATGAAATCAGAGAGACAAACCATAAGATTCTTAATCATAGGAAACAAACTGAAGATCACTGGGAGGACGGACATGAAGGAGAGCACTTGATGTAATGAGTACTGGGTGCTATATACAACTGATGAATCACTGAGCTCTACTTCTGAAATAAATAATATATGCTAATTAACTAAATGTAAATAAAATTTTTAAAAAATAGGGCAGCTCGGGTGGCTCAGCGGTTTAGCGCCACCTTCAGGCCAGGGCCTGATCCTGGCGACCTGAGATCAAGTCCCACGTCTGGCTCCTGGCAGAGAGCCTGCTTCTCCCTCTGCCTGTGTCTCTGCCCCTCTCTCTCTCTCTCTCTGTATCTCTCATGAATAAATAAAATCTTTAAAAAAATTTTTTTAAATACTGTCATAAATAAATAAATAAATCTTTAAAAAATAAATTAAAAAAATACTCTCATATGAGTGAATAGATAAGGAATCTCAACACAAACTAAAACTACAAAAAAGAACCAAATGAAAATTTTACAATTGAAAAGTACAAAACTGAAAAAAAAAATCACTGGATGATCTTAACAGCATATTGGAGACCACATAAGAATCAGCAATTTTGAAGAAAGCTCAACAGAAATTATCCAACTTGAAAAACAGAGAAAAAAATATTAAAGAGGGACGCCTGGGTGGTTCAACAGTTGAGCATCTGCCTTCGGCTTAGGGGGTGATTCTGAAGTGCCGGGATCAAGTCCCACATCAGCCTCCCTGCATGGAGCTTGCTTCTCCCTCTCCCTGTCTCTGCCTCTTTCTTTGTGTCTCTCGTGAATAAATAAATAAAATCATTAAAAAATATATTAAAGTGGGGATCCCTGGGTGGCGCAGCGGTTTGGCGCCTGCCTTTGGCCCAGGGTGCAATCCTGGAGACCCGGGATCGAATCCCACGTCGGGCTCCCGGTGCATGGAGCCTGCTTCTCCCTCTGCCTATGTCTCTGCCTCTCTCTTTCTCTCTGTGACTATCATAAATAAATAAAAAATTAAAAAAAATATTAAAGTGAACAAAACTTCAGTGACTTGTGGGACAGTATCAAGCAATAGAACATAAGATTAATTGGAGTCTCAGGGGCACTTGGATGGCTCAGTGGTTGAGTGTTTCTGCCTCAAAAAATAAATAAATAAATAAAAAGCTGAAGTAATTTCTTCTTGTTCAAGGAAGCTGAATGAAAAGGATGCCAGGTGGCAACTCTGATCTACAGGAAGAAATGTGGAGAACAAATATAATAAACGTGGTAAATATAAGACATATACCTTATTTCTTTTCCTAATTTTAAAAGCCATACCTGCTTAAAGATAAAATTATTTTTAACGTAAAAAGATACACATAACAATGATAGCACAAAGGAAAGAGGAGGTATCTGGAACCATAGTTTCAAAAGTTTCTTTTTTTCAGGACACTTGGGTGGCTCGGTTGGTTAAGCATCAATCTCTTGATCTCAGCTCAGGGCTTGATCCCAGGGCTGTGAGTTCAAGCTCCCGTGCTGGGCATGGAGCCAACTTAAAAAAAAAAAAAAAAAGTTTTGGGGCACCTCGGTGGCTCAGTTGGTCAAGTGTTTGCCTTTGGCCCAGGTCATGATCCCGGAGTCCTAGGATTGAGCCCTATGTTGGGCTCCCTGATCAGTAGGGAGTATCCTTCTCCCTCCAGCTTGTGCTCTCTCGCTCGCTCTATCTCTCAAATAAATAAAATCTTAAAAAAAAAAAAAGTTTCGAATTTTTAAGTGAAGTAGTACAGTATTAATTTATTCAACTGTGAAGAGATAAAGTAATCCTTAAAGAAAACTCATTTAAAAAAATACACAAACGTATAGCTAAAAAGCCAATGGAAAAATTAAAATGCAATACTAAAAAGTATTTGATTTACTCGAATAAAGGTAGAAAACTGTGGCTGTAGGGGAATGTTTTCCATTGTCTCTCTTGACTGGCTGGCTCCTCCCTTGGAGTGCACTTGACTAAAACTTTGTTTTGCTTTATTTTCATTTTGCTGTCCTGCAATTCTTTACTATGGCAGTGAAAAGAACTGAGGTTTCTTTTTCTTTCCATCTCATTCTTGGTAACAAAGGGAACCGTGGTGACTCTTGGTGGGAATGCAAAATGGTGCAGCTACTATGGAAAACAGTAGGGAGGATCCTCAAAAATTTAAAAATAGAACTACCATATGATCCAGCAACCCACACTACTGGGTATTTGCACAACTGGTATTTACGCAAAGAATATGAGAAAACTAATTCAAAAGGATTAGTACACTCCTATGTTTACTGTAGCATTATTTACAACAGCCAAATTATGGAAGCACCCCAAGTGTGATATATGAATGGATAAAGAAGATGTGATACACACACGCACACACACACAGAGGAATATTACTCAGCCATAAAAAAGAATGAGATCTTGCCAGTTCTAACAAGATAGATGGACCTAGAGAGTATAATAAGAGAAATAAGCCAATCAGAGAAAGACAAATACCATATGATCTTACACATATGTGAAATTTGAGAAACAAAACAAAGGAAAAACAAAGAGACAAACCAAGAAACAGTCTTTTAACTATACAAAACAAACAGTTATCAGAGGGAAGGTAGGTAGAGGGATGAAACGGTAAAGGGGATTAAAAATACACTTATCGGGCAACCCGGGTGGCTCAGCAGTTTAGCGCCACCTTCAGCCTGGGCGTGATCCTGGAGACCCAGGATCAAGTCCCACGTCAGGCTCCCTGCATGGAGCCTGCTTCTCCCCTTACCTGTGTCTCTCATAAATAAATAAAATATTTACAAAAAACAAAAAGAAAAAAAGGAATACACTTATCATGATGAGCACTGAGTACTGTACTGAATTTTTTGGTTTTTTTTTTAGATTTTTTATTTATTTATTCATGAGAGAGAGAGAGAGAGGCAGAGACACAGGCAGAGGGAGAAGCAGGCTTCATGCCGGGAGCCTGACACGGGACTCGATCCCGGGACTCCAGGATCATGCCCTGGGCCAAAGGCAGGCGCTAAACCACTGAGCCACCCAGGGATCCCCTGTACTGAATTGTTGAATCACTATATTATATACTTGAAACTAATAGAACACTGTATATTAACTTTATGGAGATTAAAATAAAATGTTAAAAATTGTAAGCTGTACAAATATAAGGAATTTATTATTAAATGTTTAATTTTTTTACTCTCCACCCCCCCACCAAAGACAATAACCAATTAATTACAGCTAACTAACCACAGAACAACTATAGTCCCATACCCACCAAGGCAAGCAAAGGCCAAGTCAGGAGCCTGCACTTCCACCCTAATGAGCCTATAATTAGGTGCCTAACCCCCCTGCTGTGGTTGTATCAGGTAAGGCCAAAGAAGGAGTTGGGACATTCACCCCCCAGTAAGAAACAGGGCCCTTGCCAGTGTCAGCATGGCCATGTGGAAAGCCAGGACTTCTGCCTCCACTTAACAATAATGGGGAGTTCCCATTCTCATTGGTGGTATCAGAGGAAGTCTACTGAGGTTGAGATTTTCCCCATTACCCAGCATACTGAGGCAGTCCCCATGATAGTATCAGCAGAGACCACGTGTGAAATTGGAACTCTACCCTGCATGGCAGCAATGAAGGGCTCTCCGACTTGGGTGCCAAATGGGAAACCTGTACATCTGTCTCTACTGGGTAGGAACAAGGTATTGTCCACCTCATTGCCGGAACTGTTGCAAAAAAAAAGCCAACTAAAACAAAATGCTTCAGTAAAATTGTATGCCCAGGATATAATTTAAAAATGTCCAAGTTTCAAAAAATCACTCTTCATACCAAAAACCAGGAAGATCCCACACTAAATGAAAGTAAAATATAAAGACAAGCAATCCATGCCAAAACTGAGATGACAGACATGTTTATCTGAAAAAGATTTTAGCAATCATAATAAATATGTCTCCATGAAGAATTATGAACATTCTTGAAACAAGTGAATAGAGGGGCACCTGGGTGGCTCAGTGATTGAGCCTCTGCCTTGGGCTCAAGTCGTGATCCTGGGGTCCTGGGATCAAGGCCTGCATTGGGCTTCCTGAGGGGAGCCTGCTTCTCCCTCTGCGTATGTCTCTATGTCTCTCATGAATAAATAAATAAAATCTTAAAAAATAAAAAATAAAAGGAAACAAGTGAATACCCTCAGTAGATAAAATGTTTTAGCAAAGAAATAAAACATAAATACTAAATAAAAACTTTAGAACTGAAAAATATAATAACCATAATAAAAACCTTAGTGGAGTGGACTCAGCAGCAGCAGAATGAGGGGAAAAAGGAGAATGAACCAGAAGACAGAAAAATAGGGGGGAAAAAAAGTGAGAAATTACCCAATCAGAACAAAAAACAGCAAAAAATAAAACTACACACACACACACACACACACACACACACACACACACACAAACGATTAAAGCCTGAGGGATCCATGAAACTATAACAAAAGATTCATGCCATTGGAGCCCCAGAAGAATAAAACAAAGAGGGGCACTTGGGTGGCTCACTGGTTGAATGTCTGCCTTCAGCTCACGTCATGATCCTGGGGTCCTGGGATCGAGTGTCACATCGGACTCTCCATGGGAATCCTACTTCTCCGCTTCTCTCTCTGCGTCTCTCATGAATAAATAAATAAAATCTTTAATATAAAAAAAAGGGGGGGAGAGAAGAAAGAAAGCAGGACTGAAAATGGACTAAACCATAGCTACAAACTTGCCAGATGTAGGAAGAGACATAAACAGGGTATGGGGGCATGAACACAAAGGGAAACCCTCCCTGACACCCTCCAACACACAAGAAAAGTGCACTCCCTCAAAGGAGGAATTTGAAGCCTGTAGCCCCTGGAAAGTAACAGTAGCAACAATAAAGTATGACCTATCACAATTCCTGACTAGACTGACTCAACTCATGCTGACAGCCTCACTCAAAAAGAAGCATGTCCATGTCTAGGTGTCAATACTATTTATCTTATTCTCTACAATTCTACCCATGGTGCCAAACATTTGATTAAAAAATTACAAACAAAGGCAAGAGAAAACAATAAATTGTCATAAGATAAAGTAATTATCATAACTGAACTGTGCAATGGCCCATTAGAACTATTAATTAGAGACACTGACTACAATATGTTAAAAACCTGAATGAAAAAGTTAGACAGGATGCCTGAACAGATGAAAAATCTTAACAGAGAAATGGAATCTCTAAGAAAAAGAGTCCATGGGTAGAAATAAAATCACACAGTATCAGAGGTAAAGAATTTCTGTGCTGGGCTCATCAGTAGACTCAATACAGGAGAGGAAAGAAGCAGTGAACTTGAAGACTGGGCAATAGGAAATAGAAACATGAGGAGACATAATAATAATAAAATTAATAATAGAAAGAAGAAACCAGCACATAGCATCTGATAGCCGTTTGATAATACAAAATATTCTACAGATGTGATTAGTTTCCCAGACAGAGAAGAAAGAGAAAATGGGATGGAATATTATATACTTAAAAACATAAAAGCCAACACTTTCCAAAAATAATGAAAAACATCAAAACACAGATCCAAAGAAGCTAAAAGAATCTCACATAGGAGTACACACAACATCACCACCAGAACCACCAAACCGCTTAAAGCCAAAGATAAAGAGCAAATCTTGATGAAATCAGGAGAATAAGGTACTTTAAGTAAATTGTGATAAATTAAAGGTATATACCCCAAACACTAAAACAAGGTATGTCTCTACATGAGAAGATGAGATGGCTAGTGATGTCTATTCTGGCCACTATTTTATACTTTTTCTAAACTGAATATTTTAGTTACATGAGTTAAACATAAAAACAAAGATTCCAAATAACACCAACTTAAAAAGACACATTCCTTAAGAAAAAAAGCTACATAGTGGAAAGGGGGAAAGACCGAGGAAGTAGAGAGAGTGTGTGTGTGTGTGTGTGTGTGTGTGTGTGTGTACCAGAGGGGCTGGTGAAGGAGTCCCTCCCAGCCCTAAGTTCTATGAATAAGAGGGAGGCAAGACACTGGAGCCATTGTGGCTCTGATCAGCCTGGCACCAAAGGAGCCTCTAAACCGAAGGCACCCTGAGGGCAGGAAGCAGGTCTGTTTTATTCACTGTTCTATAATCATCATCTAGTTCCCAGGCTTAGCCAGCAGAAAATATGGGTTGAAGGAAGGAAAAGAGGGAAGAGGAAAGCTTGCTATCTGGCAGCCAGTGATAGGGGAGGGAGGGAGGGTTGGAGGTGCAGAGAGAAAAGGGGAGGTTGACACAGGAATCTGAGAGAAAGAGCACCAAGGGTGGCGGGAAGCAGAAAGCCTTGATCTGCTGGGTCAAGCTGTGGACATGTCAAGAGCCACAGCTGAGCAGGGCAGGCTTCAGGCCTTGAACGGTGCTGGGGCAGGATGGCCCCGTCCTTTGAGGCTACAGGAGCACAGAAAGGACTAAGTGAATAACTCACCAGTTCAAAGAATGGCCAATCTCTACGGTTGTTTCTAGTGTCACCGTGGTATCCAAACCAATTTGCACCCTTGGTTTGCAGAAAGGCAGGGAGAGACGCCCAGTGTCCCGGTCTCCATACGGGAGCTTGTTATCTGGAGAAGAAGACAAGAAAAGAGCATCTCTGATTGTGGCCTGCAAGTTCAAGTGCTTGTCATCTACAAGGTAAACAATACATACCCGTGGAAAGACTGAGTGATTCAGCCAACAGGAAGAAACGGCACATAGTCCTGAGTTGCCAGGTAAGAAGGGACACCAGCCACCCTGCAATGGCCACCCTAGTGGCCATCTCCCCGCAAACCCTCACCTTGCCCCCACCAAGGCCTTCAGTTTCCAAAAGCACCACCACAAACAGGCTCTGCTACAACTTTTATAGCCAGTCCCGCCCATCCTGGGGTCTGCATGGGGACTCCCCAAAGACCCAGGGATCCCTCAACAAGCACTTCTTCTCCTGATACGTCTGTTGGTCCAGTCAAGGGTCGGTGGCAGTCCAGCACCAGATCCAGGACCCTTTTGCAACTTTTTTTTTTTTTCCAAAGGATTTCACTATCACTTTATTCACTATCACATGTGATGCTTTAGAGCATAATCAAATACTGTTACACTGATTTCAGCCCTGGCTCAAACAATGGAAACACTAATTTTACAAACAGTGCCAGAACCCAGAACAGGATTCTTTTCACAGTGCTTAATGGTGGAGTTTGCAAGGAAGAGCCTAAAGCCAAGCCCTGTAGGGAGTTTCCAGAGTAAAATTCTAGCAAGCTGATTATAGAGATATGGTGACATTTACTTAAAACCACCACCCACGGGGATATCCCTGATGTGTTCTGGCCAGGACCCCTTTTTTCAACTTTTTAGGAAAAACACCCTTCTGGAGCTCTCCACTTTTGCCCCCGGGACTCCTGAGAACTACCGCCCCAAGATGAGGCAAACATCACTCAGGTGACTTTGCACGTCCCACCTACCTTCCCACCTACCTTCAGCGGCTGTCAGAGAGTTCTGCAGGCTCCCTGCAGTCTGGGTGGCACTTGGCTCAGCCTGGCAAACTCCATTGGCCATAAAAATCTGATAGACGTAGACTCTTAGATTCTGGAAATGTACTAGAATTGGAAAGTGAAATTGGGCATCACGAGGCTCTCCAGGCTCTGCCTTCCCACAGGTCGGTCAGGAGGAACCACATTCTCTGGGGCCCTGGCAGCCTGGACAGTGGCCAGTTCCCAGGCCTCATGAGCCGCCTGGCTGAAAGCTGGGGATTTCTGGGTGCCTGGCTCATGCCTGGGAGGGGGCATGCCTGCCCGAGGACAGACAGGATCCCCCTCTACTCCCAGGGATGGACTGTGCTGCCCGGGGAAGGTCGGGTCCTACACTGTAGCTCCCCCAACCCCACTCATATGGACCCATCACCATCTTCCCAATCCCTCCCGAAGGGCAGCCCACGTTGCCTTCACCATCCACAAAATCTTCTTTGCTCCCTTTCCACTCAAATTTAGGGCTCTCAGCAACAAAGCCTGAGGAACTGGGGAGTGTCAGGGATTCAACTGAGGTGGGAAGGAGGTGAAGTAAAATCGATGGCGGGGGAGGAAGGACAAAGGGAAGAGCAAGGACAAAAGGGGAAGAAGCAAAGGAGAGGAGGCAGAGAGGGAGGAAACACAGTGGGGTGAGGGAGTGAAGGCTTGATCACCTCTGAGGTTAAAGGGAGGCCCTGGGCCTTGCTCTTCACCTCCCCGAGGCCCACCAATTCACAGCTCACCTGAAACCGGTCCCCAAGGTTTCTTCTTTTGCTTTTCAGGAGTGCTTTCTTGCCAGATGCCCAGCCCGATGCAGAGGAACTGCACCAGCATCACTGGCAACAGCACCAGCACCACCAGTAGAGATGGGATGCTGAGACTCCTCTTGCACCCACGACCAGGGAGCAGAAGGCAGGACAGAGCCACAGGTGCACAGGCCCTGAGTATCTGGCTTTATAACCCTGGCTGGGAGGGGCCCCGATGGGAGCTGAGACAAAGGGCTGCACTCTCACTGCAGAGTGAACAGAGGGCTGGTGGGAGCCCTAGCCTTCCTGCCTGCCTCCAGGGGGGTGAGCACACACCACCATGTGACTGCCCATATTTAGAGAACATGCTCCTCAATAGAGCGTGAGCGCAGATTTCTCAGATAAGGATGGGCACCCAGACTATTGCTGAAAAAAAAAAAAAAAACACTAAACCAAACATCCTGTTTAACAAAAAAATAGTCTAACCATGAGGTGATCTTCCTTAGGGACTCTAGCCACTCACGTCCTGAACCCCAACCTGTAAGGACCCCTCAGCCTGTAAGTGGCGAGGGCTCCAGCCTTGGCTGGGGACCCCCTCTCCAGGTTTCTGTTGCCGCAATAAAACCTGTGTTTTCCACAGAGCCACAGTTTCTCTCTCTCTTCTTCAATCCCTTGCTGGTGGGTTAACCTCAAATTTTGGTGCTGAAACCTCTCTCTCCACAGTGACAAACCCCTTATATCTTGCAACTCAAGATGCAGCGGGCTGCAGCCGCCCATCTGGGACTAATTCTCGAATCTTGGTTGGGCTCCCTGCTTCTGACCCTGTCTCTTGGCCTTGATCTCCCCGTTGTTTCCTTCTCTTCTCTTCCCAGGGGCTCTGACCGGGACCACCTCCCCTTGCTGGGCATCACATCCAACACTGGCTGTCTTCATGCAGGTGTCTCCCATTTCCCTTCTTGGAACTGGCTCATAGATCTTCTGATTGCCTGCCAGGAAATCTGGGCACAGGTAGCACCTGGGAGATGCTTCCCTGGCTACAGAGCGTGCTCTCAGGGGATGCCCTCTGGTTGTGCCTTCCTTCAAAAAATAGAAGTTTGTGGGGATGCCTCTCCCATATTTTTTGTTTCCTTGGGGACTAGAATCCTCTTCTTGTCAACCTCCATCATGGGTCAGATCCCGTCCAAACCCCCTTGTGACACCTCTTGGATGTCTTATCTGTAACATCTAAACCTTGGGCCCAACCTCCAGCATTAAGCCAAAACATCTCATTTTCTATTGCAATGTGGCCTGTCCTCAGGACCAACTAGATAATGATAATCACTGGTCCAAAAAAAAAATGGCAATTTAAATTTCCAAATATAACATGATTTCAGAAACTTTCTCCAACACAAGAGAAAATAATCCAACATCCCTTATATCCAGGACTTTGTCTACCTCTAATCTAGATTTTCTCCTGTCAACCCTGTTTGACTTGTCAAGTCCTTCTCAACAGAAAACCCCATTCCTTCCCCTCTTCCCTCCTGAAGAAACCTTCCACCTGCAATTTCAATCAGGCAGACACAATGGCTCCATTACCACCCCTCACTTATCAGCCCCCTCTCCAGCCCAACCCTTAGCACCTCCTCCCCCAACCCCCTGAAAAAAAACCTCATGCTCTTCCTCAGGGAAGTGGCAGGGGAGGAAAAGGCATTGTTCACATTCAGGTGCCACTCTCCCTTGCAGACCTTATTCAAATAGAAAGTGCTTGGGCTCCTTCCTCAGGGCACCTACCACCTTTCTAAAAGAATTCCTATACATCAACCAATCCTATAATCTTACCTACCACAACATCTATGTCATCTTCTAGTCTACCCTCTCCCCTAAGAAGAATCTGGGAAGTATCTGGGTAGCAGCTCAAATTCATGCAGACATCCTCCATCAACAGGACACCACTCACAACCCTACTGGAGCCATCACTGTCCCAAAAATTGATTCTGAATGGAACTATCAGCCCCAATATACCCAAAAGAGAGAGAAGGGGCCATATGATTATCTACCTCCCGGCTGGCATGAATAAGGCTGCCCTCAAGGCTGTCAATTATAAAGATACAAAAAGTCACCCAGGGCCCTAATGAAAACCCTGTCCTCTTCTAATCCCAGCTTTCATTTTTAAAAAAAATATTTTATTTATTTATTTGAAAGAGAGAGAGAGAGAGAGAGAACATGAGTGGGGGGGGGGGTTGACAGAGGGAGAAGCAGGCTCCCCAATAAGCAGGGAGCTGGACGTGGGGCTGGATCTCAGGACCGTGGGATCATGACCTGAGCCAAAGTCAGATGCTTAACCCACTGAGCCACTCAGGTGCCCCTAGTCCCAGCTTTCAAAAGCTCTAAGAATATATACCGCTGTCACTGCCAACATAGACACGGAAACAATCTGTTTTCACTTAACTTCTTTTCACAGTTGGCCCAAATAGCTCTTAAAACTCCAAAAATTGGAAGATAGCCCACAAACCCCACAACAGGATTTATATGTGGCAAAAAGGGGCACTGGAAGTCGGATTGTGCTCTGTGAGATTCTTTTCCCATCCAACTAATTCCAACTCAAACCAACCCACTAACCCTAATCTAAGCCTGGCAAACCTACTAGGTCTGGCCACCAAAGACTGACAGGGCTGGGAGTCTGTGGCCCCCACCATCATCACTGCCTCAGAACCCAGGGTTACGCTGTATCTGGTAAGCCCATCTATTTCTTATTGGACGTGGGTGCAACATTCTCAGTCCCACCAGATTTTCCAGCCCCCTCCACGTCTATTGTTAGGGTGGATACCCCCTACACACAAACAGACTGGCCCTTTACTCTGCAACCTCTGATATTCCTTTCATTCACTGCATTTTAGTCACCCCACAATGCCCCACTAAAAACTTAGGGAGAGATATCCTAAGTAAATTCCATGCTTCCCTCCAATTTGTACCTTCCAATGCAACCCCCTTCATACTACTTTGCTGCCTAGATGCTTCTCTCTCCCCTCTATCTCCTCTATTCTCCCTCCTCCCCTAAGTGAATCCCACAGTACACCACGGAACCCACTCTAAGTGGAACCCACTACAGCCACTCACTGTACGCCTGTCACAGTCATACTCCAAAATCCCTGCGCTCTGCTTCATCAGCCACAATATCCACTAAATCCTGCAGGCCTTCATTAAAGCCCATTATTTCCAAATTCCCTCCAGCTCACATCCTAAAACCTGCCAAATCCTTCCACAACACTCCTAAACATCAGAAAATCAGGCAAGTCCTACTGTCTTGTCCAAGACCTCCAAACTGTTAATCAGGCAGTAAGTCCTGCCTGATGTGTCTAACCCCCACACATCCCCCCATCCACCACTTGTTTTTCAGTGCTCAACAGCAAATTTTCATTTTTTATGGGTAATATCGCCCCCCCCACACACAGTATACATCTTATTTATCCATTCATCTGTCAATAGATATTCGGTTGCTTCTGTATCTTGACTATTTTAAATAATGCTGCAATAAACATAGGATGCATGTGTCTTTTGAATTAGTGTTTTTTTGGGAGGGCAGGGGGAGTTTGGTAAATACCCTGAAGTGGTATTACTGGATTGTGTGGTATTTCTATTTTTCATTTTTTGAGGGACCTCTGTACTAAAAAAAAAAATCCCCAAAACAGAGAAACATGAAACGTTATGTACAGAGAAAAAAATGATTAGAATTCCACTTTTGCACAGGGTTTAAAAGATAAATGCAGCAGGGGCAGCCCGGGTGGCTCAGCCGTTTAGTGCCACCTTCAGTCCAGGACCTGATCCTGGAGACCCGGGATCGAGCCCCACGTCAGGCTCCCTGCATGAAGTCTGCTTCTTCTTACTCTGCCTGTGTCTCTGCCTCTCTCTCTCTGTCTCTCATGAATAAATAAATAAAATCTTAAAAAAAAAGATAAATGCATAAAAATAATAGTAAATCTATGTTAATGGGTATATAACATATAAAGATGTAATTTGTGACAGTAAAATAAAATGGGGAAGGAAAGAAACAAAGCTGTAGAGGACTAGAGTCCTTTCATGACAAAATTAATTAATTTTGTTAATTTTAAATATATTACTATAACTTTAGGATGGTGGGAATGTAAAATTGTATAGCCACTATGGCAAACAATATGGGATTATCTCAATATATTAAAAATAGATTTACCATATAATAAGCAATTCCACTTCTAAGTATATACCCAAAAAGAACTGAAAGCAAAGATTCAAATAGATATTTGTACACCCATGTTCACAGCGGCATTATTCACAGTAGCCGACAAGTACAAACAATTCAAATGTCCATCAAAGGATAAACAGATAAACATCTTTATAAATACAATGGAATATCAGCCTTTAAAAGGAATGAAATCTGGGGATCCCTGGGTGGCGCAGCGGTTTGGCGCCTGCCTTTGGCCCAGGGTGCAATCCTGGAGACCCGGGATCGAATCCCACGTCGGGCTCCCGGTGCATGGAGCCTGCTTCTCCCTCTGCCTATGTCTCTGCCTCTCTCTCTGTGACTATCATAAATAAATAAAAAATTAAAAGAAAAATAAATAAAAGGAATGAAATCTGATATATACTGAAATGTGGGTGAACCCTGAAAACAAAATACTGAGTGAAATGAACTAGACACAGAAGGACTAATATTGTATGACTCTACTTATATAAGGGACTAGAAGTTTTCAAATTCATAGCAATAGACAGCAGAATGGTAGGAGCTAGTGGGGAAGGGTAAATGAGGAGTTACTATTTCAGAGGTACAAGAGTTTGAGTGCAGAAAGATAAAAAAGTTCTGGGAATGGATGATGGTGATGATCATACAACAGAGTGAATGTACTAAATACTACTGAACCAGCACTTAAAAAATAACTAAGATGATAAATTTTGTTATATATTTTTATCACAATTAAAACTAAAATCCAGCAAATCTTTTAGCTTCAGACAAGATTATCCTGAAATGTATATAAAAAGACAAAGGACTAGAATATCTACAACAATTTTTAAAAAGACAAACTGGAAGGAATCAATCACATATAAATGTGTAGTAATCAAGGCTGTGGGGTATTATCATTGGACAGAGAGACGTACCTACACATCAATGGAACAGAACAGAGAACTGAGAAACAGAGAACTCAGAAATAGAAACAGTTCTCAGAAACTGAGAAATAGATCTACAAATACATCCAACTGATGTTTTTACAAGGGTGTGAAAGCAGTTCAGTGGAGGAAACATAACCTTTTCAGCATATGGCAGTGAACTACATATTCAGAGGCAAAAAAAATTAAACCTGAACTAAGGCTCATACCTTACATAAAAACGAACTCAAAATGCATCATAGTCTTAAAAGTAAAGTGAAAAAATAAAAACATTTAGAAATAATATAGGAGAAAATCTCTGAAATCTAATTCTAAACAAAGGATTTTATTAGACTGTTGTCCAACAGATCCCAAAGACGTCATTCATAAAATAAAAAATTAATAATTGGACTTCATTGAAATTTAAAACTTATGCTGTTTTCAGACCTCTTAAGAGGATGAAAAGGCTAGTTACAGAATGAGACAGTGTATTTGCAAACTGCATATCCAACAAGGAATTAGTATCTAAGACATATAAAGAACTTCCAAAATCCAATATTAAAAAATCCAATTAGAATATGAATGAGACATGAAAAAAATATTTCACCAAAGATACAGAGATGGCAAGAGCACATGGAAAAGTATTCAACATCATTGCCACTAGGGAAATGCAAATCAAAATCACAATGAGATATTACTACAATTTTTTTCAAAAACATTTAAATAGACACACATAATATTAAAATATAAAACAATAAAATAGAAAATAGAAAAGTTTAAAGTTTTTAAATAGAAAATTTAAAAGTTTAAGTTTAAATAGAAAAGTTTCTAGGTTGTCCAGAAAGAGTACAAGGGATTAGCTTCAGACTTTGAGGAAGTATGTACTTATAAATTCTAGAGAACCTGCCCTTCCTGCCCCCACCACAAAAAGAGACATAGTTTCAAACTAGAAGAGGACTAAATAATTTTTAAAGAAAATCCAAGGAAGACAAAGACCAAAAAAAAAAAAAAAAAAAAGGAGAAAAGACTATAAATATAGTGGGACCAAAGTAAAATAGAAGTAAATCCAAATATATCAGTAATTATACTGGGTACAAAATGGAGTAAGTATGCCAGTTAGGCAAAGATCATCAGATTGGATTAAAAAGTAATTAAAGTGGGGCAGCCCAGGTGGCTCAGGGTTTAGCGCCGCCTTCAGCCCAGGGCATGCTCCTGGAGACCCGGAATAGAGTCCTGCCTTGGGCTCCCTGCATGGAGCCTACTTCTCCCTCTGCCTGTGTCTCTGCCTGTTTCTCATGAATAAATAAATAAAAATCTTTAAAAAAAAGTAATTAAATTACATTTTACACATGACTTAGAAGAGTTAAAAGAAAAAGGATGAAAAAGAGATGCCAAGCAAATATTAACCAATAGAAAAGCCTGTGAAGCTACATTAAGATCAGGCAAAAAGCACTACTACATCTATAAAGAGGATTATGTCAAAACAAGGAAATGGCTTAATTCACTGAGAAAAGGTGACAATTTTGTGCCTGTAGTGACCTAAAATCATCGCCCAAAATGCATAAAGTAAAATTAATAGAATCAGAAGGAGAAATACACAAATCCACAGAGTGGATTTTAATGTCTACAGTAATTCAGTGAATAAAGAGGATACAGAAAATTTGAGTATAATTACCTGAGTCAATTACAGATATGTATGGACCTCTGTACCCAACAATTATATATGCCATATTCTTTTTAAGCACAGATGGAACACTGACAAAAAGAAACTGTTTTCTGAACCACCAAGTAAGACTGAACAAATTCCAAAGTACTAAAACCATACAAAGTATGCTTTATGACAATATACTTAAGCTAAAATTTACTTTAAAATATTCATATTAGTATTACCACCCAGCAAATCTAAGCCTAAGTACATACCCAATGGAACTTAAAATGTAGGAATATGTACAAAAATATGTACAATAATGTTCACAACAGGTTTATTCATAATAGCTGAGAAAGAGAAAGAACTCAAATATCCATCAAGTGATGGATAAACTCAAAGTAGTACACACATATAACTGAATATTATTCAGCCATAAAAGGAATGGAGAACTGATACATGTTACATAGACAATTAAGTAAAAGAAACCAGACACAAAATGCCACCCATTATACAATTCCAGAATAAGTAAATCCATTCAGACAGAAGTAGATTAGTGCTTTGCAGGGGGTGAGGGAGGGAAAAAATGAATATGAAGTTTCTCTGTGGAGTGATGAAATGTGGAATTAGATAGTGGTGGTGATATTTACACAATTTTGTGAACACACTAAAAACCACTGAATAATACATTTCAAGGGTGAATTATATGGTACATAAATTATATCTCAATAATAGTTTTTAGGGGATCCCTGGGTGGCTCGGTGGTTTAGCACCTGCTTTCAGCCCAGGGCGTGATCCTGGAGTCCCAGGATCAAGTTCCGCATCAGGCTCCCTGCATGTAGCCTGCTTTTCCCTCTGCCTGTGTCTCTGCCTCTTTGTGTCTCTCATGAATAAATAAATAAAATCTTTAAAAATAATAATAATAATTTTTAAATAAAAGGAATTCCTGAAAGTTTGGAAACTCAGGAACATAATTCTAAGTAATCTATTTGTCAAAAAATAACTCAGGGATTAGAAATATTTGAGCCAGATAACATGCAACACATGAAAATGTACGGCGTGAAGTGGTACTTTAGAAGGAAATCTATGGGGATCCCTGGGTGGCGCAGCGGTTTGGCGCCTGCCTTTGGCCCAGGGCGCGATCCTGGAGACCCGGGATCGAATCCCACCTCGGGCTCCCGGTGCATGGAGCCTGCTTCTCCCTCTGCCTGTGTCTCTGCCTCTCTCTTTCTCTCTGTGTGACTATCATAAATAAATTTAAAAAAAAAAATAAGAAAAGGCTTCCTACATTAAAAAAAAAAAAGGACAATATACTTAAGCTAAAATTTATTGGCAAATTAAAAAAAAAGGAATCTATGATTTTTTAAAAGATTTTATTTATTTATTTTTAAGATTTTATTTATTTATTCATGAGAGACACAGAGAGATAAAGGCAGAGACACAGGCAGAGGGAGAAGCAGGCTCCATGCAAGGAGCCCGATGTGGGATTCGATTCCAGAACTCCAGGATCACGGCTGGGCGGAAGGCAGGTGCTCAACCACTGAGCCACCGAAGCGTCCCTAAAGATTTTATTTATTTGAAAGAGAGTGGGAAAGAGCACAAGCAGGGAGGATGTAAAGGGAGAGGGAGAAGCAGACTCCCTAAGCAGAGGGCCCTATGTTGCACTTGATCCCAGGACCGTGAAATCACGACCTGAGCTGAAGGCAAACACCTAACATACTGAGCCACCCAGGCGCCCAAAATCTGTAATTTTAAATTCTTATATGCAACATATATAATTGATACAGGACTAGTATCCCAAAGTATGTATTTATAGGAAACAGAGAGAGTAAAGGAAGCAGGTGAAACTATATCACAGTAAAGCAATCTGAAAATTAGAGAGTAAACCAGCCGGACTCTTCTATCAATAAACTACAAGGGGAAAAAATAAGTCAGAAAGAAGGAGGCTAAAGGGGAAATTTATAGAACAAAAACAAATTAAATACATCAGCCAATTACTAATGTGGGCTTTATTTGGATCCTGATCCGAAATGTCTTATAAAAAATAAGAACTGTAAATCTAAACACCGAATGGGAACAGTAAGAAATGGATAATCTTTTCAATGAAGCAATGCTAAACTGGATAGCTAAGTGAGGGAAAAAAACCAATCTTGACTTCTACCCTCACATTACACACAAAATCCACTTTCAGGTGGATTGTCGATCTAAACGTAAGAGCCAGAACTATAAAGCTTTTAGAAAATAATATACAAGAAAATCTTCATGATCCAGAAGGAGAGAATGAGTCTTTCAATAGGAAATAAAACCAGCGCCAGGAGAGGTCTTAACCAAACTATGTTAAAATTACAAATCTCCATAAAATGTGAAACAATAAGCCACAGAATGGGACAGTGTATATGCTACACATGCAATTGACAAAGAACTAGTATGCTGAACATATAAAGAAGTGAAATCATTAAGAAAAAAGAAAAAAACAACAAAAAATTAGGAAAAGACTAGGGGAGGCACATCATAGATACTCAATCTCATTTAAACTTAGGAATGAGCAAATTAACACCAAACAGATATTACACACCAGTAACTTGGGAAAAATTAGGTTGACAGCATCAAATGGAGGTGAAAGTCTGAAATACTAGAAACACATATTCTGCTGCTATGAAAATTGTGATACTTTAATAGATTATTCCAAACTTTTTCCAGCAATTGCATCTTTTCATGGCAGTATAAATTGATACAATCACTTTAGAAACAGTTTGCCATTATTCTACTCAAGTTGAAGATATGCATATCCTAAAACCCATCCATTCTACTTGTGTAAGTATACATACTAGTCTCTAGGATCTAGAGAAGTTCATGGACTTGTACAACAGTGTTCTTAGCAAGAGTGTTAATAGGGGTACCTGGGTGGCTCAAGTCATGATCCCAGCATCCTGGGATCAAGCCCAACATCGGGCTCCCTGCTCAGTAGGAAGTCTGCTTCTCCCTCTCCCTCTGCCTACCGCTGCCCCTGCTTGAGCTCTGTCAAATAAATAAATAAAATCTTCAAAAAAACAAAACAAAACACAAAAAGAGTATTAATAATAGCATCAAACTGTAAACAATCCAAACATCCATTAACAATACAGTGTATACGCAATTAGTGGTATATTCCTAAGTGGCATCCTATACAGTAATTAAAATCAATGACTTTGATACATGCAAGTTATTCATGCTAATGAACATTAAAAAGCAACACATAAAAATTACATACAGCATAATTTCATTTATATGAAGTTCTAAAACAGGCAAAACTAAACTATCTCATTTAAAGATGCATAAATAGCTGAGAAAACTAAAAACCAAGGAAAAGATTATTACAAAAATAAATTTTAGGATTACTTCTGGGGGAAGGGAGTTGGTTATGAGTGGGAAGGGGAACAAGGGAAGGCTTGTGAGGGTTCAGAAATGCTCTTTCTTCAATGGAGTTTGATCAACAGACATTGACTTTCTAACTAAACCATACACATTTTATATATTTATATGTATCTCAACAATCATACCCAATATACATACTACACTATGCATACACATAGCATTGATCTTCCCATCAAAATTTTAGCTGTTATCTTTGGCTAATAATTCCATTCCCATTTTTACACTTTGCTAATTTTCACTGATAAGCAAACATTACTCTCAATAATGGAAGTAAGCACTTTCTCCCAATAGTATAATGAACACTGCAGAAAAATTATGGCAGCTTATGTTTATTGAATGCCTTTTGTGCAACACTGTATACTATACTTTTCATACACATTAACTCACTTAAGAAAAAAACAACTCTAAAATGTAGTTATTATCAGTTTCTCTACAGAGGCGGTTGCCAATGCTCACATAAAAATGTGAGAGCTAATCTGTCCAAGTCTGAATGCAACTTCTTCCACCATTCTACACAAATTCCAACAGCTGAGTTTGTTTACTCTCCATCGATTCACCTTCCCCTTACAATATTCTGTAGGATTTTCTTCATCTGATATTTAATTCATTCATTTATTCAACAAATATTTATTTAGTACCTACTATATTCCAAGTACTGTTCCACTTTCAAGATATACAAAGGGGCAGGAAGAAGGAAAAAGGTAGGCAAAGGGGAAAAGAGATGATGAAGTCTAAGTTTACATTTTGTTGGGGGAGAGAGACAATAAATAATTTCAGATAGCAATCAGTTCTATGAAAAAAACAAAATAGGAAGACAGTGATTGGGGATAGTAGAAACATTTGGGCTGAGATCTGAATACTACATAAGTCATGCAAACCACTGGAAGGGGTTCCAGGCGGTGGCAGCTGTAACCATAAAAGTCCTGAAAGCCGCCCCCCCCCCGCCCCCGCCAAAAAAAAGTCCTGAAAGGGGAATGAGTTTTGGCATGCTTAACGAACAGTAAAAGTAGAAGGCTACTCTGCCTGTAGTATGATAAGCAAAGAGGACAGATGGTGTATCTTGCAGTCCAAGGAAAGAATTTAGACTCCATTTCTGATGCAGTGGGAAGCCACTGGAGATTTTTAAGCAAGGACTTACAATTTATCTTTAAGAAAACAACAAGTTAAAAAAAAAAAAGAAAGAAAGAAAACAAGTTAGGACCTATGTCAAGCGAAGACTTTGAGGAAAAGAAGGTTGGGAAATGGCAAGAGTGGAAGTGGGAAGACATCAGTTTTTAGTAAGAAATCCAGGGAAGAGATGAAGGAGCTTGAACTAGAATGGCAGCAATCAAAATGGACAGAAGTGTTCAGCTTCCAAATATATTGTGAGGATAGACCAGATCAATGGAGTGCCTATTTCTTCATTAAACGACTATTCATTGCATGCTGTAATAATACATCAGGCACTGTTCTAGGTGCTGGGGACAGAGAACTGAACAGGACATACAGGATCCCTGACCTCAAGGAGCTTATTGTATATTACATACTGCAATGAGGGAAACATTTAATAGGTAAATAAAAATATATAGCATCAGACAATAACTGTTATGATGAAAAATAAAGGAATGAATGATAGAAGTGGGATAATATTTTAGGTAAGTCAAGGAAAGACTTTGCATAATGGGTGACATTTAAGCAAGGACTTAAAGTGAAACACAAGCCACACCAAAGCACTCCACAGAGAGGGAAAGAGCAAAGGAAAAGAATATGAGGTGAGAATGTGCCTACATTGTGAGAACAGCTAAGCAAATGCAGCCAGAGCAGGATGAGTACGTAAAAGAGTGGCAGAGGAGGCCCAGGAGTTGGTAAGAGGACAGATCCCATAAAGCCAGGAGGTGGGAGAGAAAATTTTGAAATTTGTTTAAACTGTGATGAAAAGCCAGGAGAGTTGAGAACAGGAGAAGGATCCCTGATTCACATTTTAGAAATATCATTCTGACGGACTTTTTGAACTGTTGAAGGATAAGTAGTATGAAAAGAGAGGTCACAATGCCTTCAACTAGAGTGCTTCTAATAGAGATGTGAAGTAAGATAGATTGTGGATAAGTTTGCTAAATTGAATAGGATTTGCCAAATTAAATGTAGAATATCAAAACCAGGTCAAAAAAGATTCCAGGGGTTTTGGCTTAAGGAAGGGGAGAGCTGAATGTAGCATTTATTGGAATTGGGAGAAACTTAGGAGGAACAGGTCAGAAGATAGGGACCAACAGCTGGTTTTGGTCACATGTTCACTATTAGTCAAGTGGAGATGTCAGCTTGGCTGGGTCTGTCAAGTCTGAAGCTCAAGGGGGGAGATCAAAGCTTAAGATAACTTTGTTTATGAGAGTTACTAATGATAATTTTCAAGAACAAAATTTTTCATATTTGAGAATTTACTAACTCAACCTTAGGAACCACCTAACCGTTCAAATTTTTTTCTCCTATGGTGTTAACACAATCACCAGTATAAACTAATAAGCGATAAACTCAAACCATAAAATTTCACCTTCTTAGGTTCAGACTAAGATGATCAATTTTATAAACTACCAAGAAAAAGGAATAGAGGTCCCAAACCTAATACATTCAAAAATTAATATAAAATTTTTTTAGGATTTTATTTATTTGAGAGCGAGATACACAGTGTGAGGGTGTGAGCAGGGGGAGCAGAGGGAGAGGGAGAAGCAGACTTTCTGATGAGCAGGAAGCCTGATGTGAGGCAAGATCTGGGACTCCAGGATCATGACCCGAACCTAAGCCAGATGCTTAATCAACTGAGCCACCCAGGAGACCCCAAAATTAATATAAATTTTATTAAAAGAACAGAGTCTTAGTAAATCTAATAGTAAAAGAATTAGGAATCAGATCTATTTCTCTCACAGCTTATTTACTTCTCCCTCCCTCTTTTATTCCTTACTACCTAGAAGCTTGGTTACCAAGAAGTCCACAGAGTTGGCTATTCATTTTCAAAATAGAATTTATTTCTGTAATAAAGAATTAAAATATGGCTGTGAAAGTAGAAAATAATATAGAAAAATATTTAAAATGTGCAATAGTAATTTTAGAGTAAAGGTAGTTAAGCATTAGAGTCCATGCTCAACTTCTACTTGAAAGACCAACCAGTATTTTATATATTAACTACACTGGAAAAAACATACCTAGCAATTTCAATTAACAGTTATACTCCAAAAACAGATTTATATACTTGGTAAGGCCCTTGTGAAAATATAAGTATAAATTTTGAGGATATATTTTTTGAAGTTGGCTTCACTTTATAGACTGATAAATCTACTGTCCAAAAGTCACAGGACTGCTTTTATTACTAATCCATCCATATAATTAAATCAACATAGAGGAAACACCTACTTTTTTGGATAAAACCAAATGTTCTGTTAACAATATGACAAGAATATCATCTTTCATTACAGTGGTATAAAAGTTGGTAAGTTCATGTATCCTCAAAGCTTGGTTTCCATTACATGGGTCTTTGGAAACTAAACACAGGATGAGAAATATCTAATGAATTCTATCCATCCATTCCCCAAAGCTTTACTTACAATGAAGATGTAAGGTATTGTTTGTATGAAGAACATACCAAAAAAATTCAAAGTGTTTGGCTAGAGGGAAGACAATTCTTCAGAGACTATTGTTTGCAGTTTGCAGAATAGGATAATCTTCTCTAGGAAGAATAATGTCAACATAGCAGCACTATATTCACCAGGAATCCAATGGATCTCTCATGTGGCAGGAAGCCAAACCTTCTGGCTGCTCACAACATCACTCAGCTTCCCTTTAATCTTCAGGAAGTGTCTCTTGAATTCTAATCCATCTCCCTATATTAGGAATAATATCCAAAAAATAATATCAAAAAAGAGACTGCCATAAAATCAAACTCTCTTTAGTGGCAAGTAGAGATAAACACCCTTAGATATGTCCAACTACAATTCCCTTCAAGTCCTCTTCTGAAGACTAAATATCCTAGAAGATATGGCTACATAAACAATTTCAACTTGATTTTGGGCCATCACTGTTCCCACCATACTGAGCGTAGAGAGGCAGAAACAATGGCATCTTATCTCTGTCCAGCATTGGTATCTATGTCTATGAACCTAAATCACTGTTTTCCATAGGTACTAGGGGTTTATAACCCAAAATTAAGCTACACAACTACATTGAAGTCTTGTCCAAATACTGTGGTAACAAAGCCAGTGATTCAGTTATGAGAAGAAATTCATTACACTAGGATCTTAATAATTTAATTTCATACTAAGCATCTGGACAATGCAGCAAATTTCCAATTTCAAAATGTGACCTAGTTCTCTAATCTCCTTTAGAACCATATACAGTATCTCAGGAAACATAGAGAACACTATTTTGCTCTTATATATCAAGGCCAAACTATAACCTCAGAACCAGTAATTTCTAAAGAAATAATCAGATATGTGAACAAGACTCTATGTATACAAATATTAATCACAGATTTACGTATGACAGATAAAGGTTAATTATATTGTACATTTTGACAAACATAATTGTTATTAAGATATATGTGGATTAAATAAGAAAAAGTTTAGAATGCTTTAAAATATTCAGGGTAATTACTGGTGGACAATATAACAGGATTATTTTTATTTTATTGTTACTTATTTACATTTTCTACAATAAAGCTTTTATAATAAGGAAAATGTCATTTGAAAAAAATCTGTATTTTAGAAGGATAATAACAAGAATGTTCAGAAAACTGAATGAGAAAAAGCAAGTTACCATATATTTACAAATGCCATGTATATACAAATATAATGCCATTAAAAAGAAATCTCTACATAAGAGCATTTCCATATAACACATACTAAAGAAGTAGTAAGACTACCATAATGAAATACAGTATAAAATCTCTCTATTCTCTCTGGATAAGTTTAAACTTGATTCTTATTTTATCCTTTATACATGTTTTCATATTTTTTAGGTTTCTTCAATGAACATGTAATACTTCTTTAATAACAGCAAAACAAATTTTTTTTAAAAAATGTTGTTTGACATACCTTAGAGAGCCGAAAGTCAACCAAGATCTTCTCATCCATTTCTACCAAATTCACTTTGAAAATCAGCTTATTGTTTCTCCTATCAGTTGTTGATACAGTAACCTAAGGCAATAAAAATAAGATTAGTGCAAATTACAAAAACATTTGTAAAACTTCTCATTTCAAGGAATGACCAAAAAAAATACACCAGTGTACCACAATTGTGCAACACTGGAACATAATGTTCTGGGAAAGAAGATGCTTAATACATATATTGCTGGTGGGAATCTGCAAAGGTGCAGCTGCTTTGGAAAACCACTTGGCAGCTCCTCAAAAAGTTAAACACAGATACTATATGCCTTAGTAATTCCATTAGCAAGTTATATACCTAAGAAATTGAAAACATATTGTTGTGAATTGAACTATGTCCCCTCAAAATTCATATGTTGAAGCCCTAGCCCCTCAGATTGTGACTGTATTTAAAGACTGGGCCTTTAAATAGGTAATAAGAGTTAAAATGAAACCACTTAGTGGGCTCTGATCCAATATGACTGATAGCTTTATAAGAAAAAAAAAAAAGTGCTGCCCGGGTTGCTCAGTGGTTTGGCACCTGCCTTTGGCCCAGGGCGTGATCCTAGAGACCTGGGATCAAGTCCCACGTGGGGCTCCCTGCATGGAGCTTGCTTCTCTCTCTGCCTATATCTCTGCCTCTCTTGAATAAATAAATTCTTTACAAAAAAAAAAATTTTAATAAAAAATTAGAATACAGAGAGAGAAAGATACCAGGTACACATGCACACAGAGGAAAGGCAAGATGAGGAGGCAGCAAGAGGCAGCATCTGAAAGCCATGAAGTGAGGCCTTAGAAGAAATCAATCCTGCCTGGGATGCCTGGGTGGCTCAGCAGTTCAGCATCTGCCTTTGGCTTAGGCCATGATCTCGGGTTCTGGGATCGAGTCCCACATCAGGCTCCCTGCATGGAGCCTGCTTCTCCTCTCTGCCTGTGTCTCTGCCTCTCTTTCTCTATGTATCTCTCATGAATGAATAAGTCAATAAATCCTCTTTTAAAAAAAGAAAAAGAAGTCAACCCTGCCGGCACCTTAATCTCAGACTTCAGTTTCTAGAATTGTGAGAAAATAAATTTCTGCTGTTTAAGCACCCAGTTTGGATATTTTGTTATGACAGCCCTGGCAGGCTAAAAACACATTAAGTTCATACAAAAAACTTGTACAAAAATGTTCTCAGCAGCATTATTCATAATAGACAAAAAGTAGAAACATCTCAAAAGTCCATTAACAAGTAAATGGATAAATAAAATATTCTATCCATATAATGTTGTATTCTATTATTCTCCCATAAAAAGGAATGAAGTACTGACAAATGTAAACAACATAGATTAACCTTGAAAACATTATGCTAAGTAAAAGATGACAGACACAAAAAGCCATTTATATAATTCCATTTATATGAAACATCCAGAATAGGCCATCTATAGGACAGAGAGTAAAGTGGCTGCCAGGAAATGAAGGGAAGAAAGAATAAGGAATGACTATTAATTCGTATGGAGTTTATTTTGGGGACGATGGAATGTTCTAGAATAAAATGACGATGGTACCACAATCTTGTGAATATACCAAAACCACTAAATTGTACACTTTAAAATAGCTAAAATGACGATTTTTAGGTTACCGTGAATTACATCTCAATATACCTACCTGATTAAAAAAAAAAAGTAAATTATCTACATAAGTGAGAGGAAAATCAGGCTGGTCTCAGATTTCTGCACAGTAACAATTTCCCCTAATTTTAATTTTGAAAGCTTACAAAGCTATTAAATAAATAAAAAAAAAACCCTGAAAGAATCACCAACTATATACCCTTTGTTGGTCTTATCAACCTAGATAAGTAGGTTTACTTGTCTTTTTTTTTCTTTTAGTTTTTCAAACAAGCTATACAAGACATACACTTCACTTCAACATGTTTCTCCTGTGAACAAAGATCCTCTTCTACAAAACTACAATATTATGATAACAACCAAGAAATTTGGCACTGATTCAAAAACATTATCTAATATAAAAACCATATTCAAATTTCCTCAATTGTTCCAATAATGTCTTTTATAGCTTTCACTTCTTTAAAACCATGATCTAGTAAAAGATCATGTCATTACATTATTTGTCAGGCCTCGTTAATACAGAATATTCGTCTAATTGTTTTTCATGCCATTAGGTTTTTGAAAAGCCTAAAGATGGACTAGAATTTCAGTATTACAAATATGCTATAATAATATAAAACAAAAATTGGTGGTGGGAGCAGGGGAGATAGAAGAAGTATGGGATTGTTAATGTATTCATCTTTCATAGAAGGTAATCTTTGTTACTCTTACAATTTAAGGACATACAGTTTTCAAGAACATGACTTGCGTCTCTTGATATTTTTTTTTTTTTTTTTTTTTTTTTTTTATTTATGATAGTCACAGAGAGAGAGAGAGAGAGAGAGAGGCAGAGACACAGGCAGAGGGAGAAGCAGGCTCCATGCACCGGGAGCCCGACGTGGGATTCGATCCCGGGTCTCCAGGATCGCGCCCTGGGCCAAAGGCAGGCGCCAAACCGCTGCGCCACCCAGGGATCCCGCGTCTCTTGATATTTTTAACAAACTTAAAGAAGACTTTCAATACTATTTCTTAAGGTAAGTAACATTTTACTTAAGTCTTTTAAATTCCAATTGCTTTTTTAAAAAATATATACTGATAATGATCATTTTTTACTCAAATATTTACATTTTTCTTCAGGAAAATCAATGAAACATACCTGATTCATACAACTCTTTTTCCACTGATAGCCCAATTTCTCACAAGTCTCTTTCAGGCATTGATAAGATTTGTCTGCATCCAATTTGGTAAAAAATCGTGTCATCCTTTTCACCAAGCGCTGCCAAGGGTTCTACATGTCAAACAGAGGAAACCTGAATAAATCTGGTATCACCAAAAGCAGTCATATCATAGCTATTGGGTCTGAAAATTTTTTTGTGTGACTAAAGATTCTTATATAGGAAAGCATCCTCTTATCTCTTCCTTAAAAAAAAATCTATATACGCACAATATTAATACTATATTTCTAAGATTTATACATTAAAACAAAAGCCTTTATGAGGAAAAAACTAGAAGTTTCTCATCATTTATTTGAAAAAACTAAATTCCCTTACCTGTGAGGATCCCGGGGTGCCAAGTAACTGACTATTCAGGAGCATATGATCAGGACATGTGGGTTGGGAAAAACTGATCCCTTGTACCAGCTTATCAATATATGAAGGGCTAGTGTCCCATACGGAAAGACCTGTCCGTGGTTCTGGCTGGGAACTGGAGTACTTCACATTTTCTTCACTGAGGCATTAAGATATGGGGAAAAATATATCTTTAGATAAAACCAATCAGGCCTTTCTTATATCACATTACCATTCTCACACTGATAAAAAATTACATTCATTATCAAGAAAAAATATATACATGCATTATTTTTATGGGAATATTACATACAATAATTATTTGGTCTTTATTGATTTATCTTACCTAGAGGCACTGTTCACTGGAGAGAAGTCCAAATTGGATTGAATGTGCTTAGAAAATCCACTAGGAGACTCTGATACACCACCTGAAGTGACTCGGGGCCTCTTTGCTCCTAAAAAAAGAAAACATAAATACAAATGTTTTTAAACCACATCTAAATCCATTTACTCAAAACAAAATAGTTATATGACAAATAGTGGCTCTCCATACATGATTGCATAAGAAATGTGGTCATCATAAACTTAGGAGGACTCCTGTGTCAAATTACACATTTCACAAATCCTGATTTGTATGTTGCCAGTGTGGGATTTCACAATAAAGTCATAATTTTATTTTATTTTTTTAAGATTTTATTTATTTGACAGAGATAGAGAGAGTGAACAAAAGCAGGAAAAGAGGCAGAGGGAGATGCAGGCTCCCTGCTAAGCAGGGAACCTGACACAGAGCTCAGGTGTCAGGACCAGGATCCAGAGATCATGACTAAGCTAAAGGCAGATGCTTAACCAACTGAGCCACCCAGGCACTCTCTCCCCTGGCAAAACTTTACTGAGAATAATTATTACAAAGAAAATGATGCCACTGTAACTTCTGTGGTTAATACCCTTAGCTGGATCCTCAATACTGATAGTCCTATGTTTTTCAGTCAGTTTCCTCTCCCTTTCTCCATAATGACTGCTTCAAAACTTCTACATTCTTATCAAATTCCCACAACCACCCACCCTCCAGTTCCTTATTACGTAGCACAGGATACCATCTCCCACTGCACAAAGAAAATAACGTCATTAGAAACTCCCTCAACTTGCCATTAATAAATCTGCCAATTTACTTGCATTGCGACTCATCCTTCCCTCCCTTCCATGCTCCCATCCAATGCCCATCCCTCTACTCATACCTGAACCCCATACCTTCCTATCTCTTCGGGGTCTTGATGCTCCTTCATTCCTTCTCTCTTATACCTTCAGCCTTTTTCCCTCTCAACTGGAACTGTCCCTAAACCATTTAAACACACTTATATTTAGCCAAACATTTTATTTATTAATTCCTTCATCCAAATATTTTAGTAAGCCTCCTATGGATCAGGCAGTAAGATGAGAGAAACAGCATGCTGGTATGCTGATGAGAAAGTTAATACAGAAAAATTAACAATGCAGGAGGAAGACTGAAGAATTGCTAGATAATGTCCCTGAGTAAGCAAAAGAGAACTGGGTCTCAAGTACAAGAGAAAGAGAGTTGGCTTATAACTGGAGCAATTTATTCATAGCAACAAAGAGAAAGCAGAGTATAGGAGCACAGAGGCAGCTGGTTAGGTGAGTGGAGGTGATGACTGAAGCCTGTAGAAGTTCCTTTGTGACTGTTTCCATTTCTCAGTGAAATAGGAAATGCTGTCACCAACTGAGAGTGAGGAGGGGAAAAGAGGCATTCAAAGTTGAAGGGGAAAAAAAAGTATATAAATGTGATTTAGGAGAGTGAGGCTGTCAAAGGAGTGGAGAAATGCATTATAACTGACTGGCAGAATTAAGGGCTCACTTGAGATTAGTGATCCTGAATTTAAAGTTAATATTCTGGTCCAAATGTGATCCGCTGTGCAGGTGTTAAGTGTACATAGGCAGAAAACTGGATTAAACTTGGGTTAGGTTTTGACCAGTAACCATGATGAAGAGCGAACAGGGCTGGAAAGCTGAAGCTGAATGTAAAGGAGTCATTATAATAACTGACCCTAGGATTTAAAGTAATGAGGATGGGATGCCTGGGTGGCTCAGCGGCTCAGAGTCTGCCTTTGGCTCAGGGCATGATCCCAGAGTCCCAGGATTGAGTCCCACATCCAGCTCTCTGCATGGAGCCTGCTTCTCCTCCCTCTTCCTGTGTGTCTCTCTCTGCCCTCCCCGCCCCGTGTGTGTCTCTCATGAATAAATAAAATATTTGAAAATAGTAATAATAAATAAAGTAATGAGGATGGAGCTAAGGACCTAGGGAGGGGGCAAATAAGAAATAGTGAAAAGGAAGTAGATTCGTGAATTGCATATCTAGGTAGGGTCAAAGGATTGCTGGAGTCAGGGAACTAGAGGAAACCAGGAAAATATAACAGTAGTCAAAGCAGGATGCTTAAAGAGACAATCCAGGAAATATAAGTTCAGAAAATTGGAAGGATCATCCAAATGAATATTTAAATTACCAAGAACCATGACAAAATGTACATCAAGAGTTGGAGAGAGTGATGATGTGACAAGAATTTTAATTGGAGGTTCAAAAGCTGACTGTAACAAGGATGGAACAGCGGGTGATAATCTGATATGAAATTCAAAATGAAGCAGGGGAGAAATGTGAGGAAAAGGCAGAAAGTGGCAACAAAGGACAAAAAGGATGCTTGCCCACTCTCAGATTCAAAGGTAGGAGAGTGTGGGAAAGAAAACAGCTACCACTGGAGGAAGCCTGTGTTCTCAAGGGAGAGCTGGATTCCTGTTAGAATAGAGTGAAAGGTAAAAGATGCATTCAGAGAATGCCTGGGTGGCTCAGCAGTTGAGCGCCTGCCTTCGGCCCAGGGCATGATCGTGGAGTCCCAGGATCAAGTTCCTCATCGGACTCCCTGCAAGGAGCCTGCTTCTCTCTCTGCCTATGTCTCTGCCTCTCTCTGTCCCTCATGCTCTCATGAATAAATAAAATCTTAAAAAAATAAAAGATGCATTCAGAGAAGAGTTAAAAACTCACTCATCTCTAGCCATTGTCCTCTTTCCTCTCATTCACAGCCAGAATGAGCTGTCTACACTCTGCTTCATTATCTCTCTTTTAGACTATAATCACTGTACTCGACAATTACTCCCACCTCTCCACCAAATCTGTTCCTGCCACAAACACAAATAACTACTGGGCAAACTTTTAGGCTTCATGTTATTAATTCATTAACAGTATCTGCTACTGTCATGCATTTTTTTCTCTTAGCCTCAATCCCTCCATATTCTCCTGATGTTCCCCCGCCCCATCTCTTTGGCTATTTTTCTGTTTTACTGGCCCTTACCTACCACTTAAATGTTGGCATTCCTTAAAGTTTCACATACTCAATTTCATCTACCAGTTTAAACTACCATCTATTTGCAGAGAACACCCAAATATTGAGATCTCATGCCTGGTCCTGTCTCCTCAGTTACACACATACACACGCACACACACACACAGCATACATCATCTCCTTTTTAGACAGTTTTTACTTCTAAAATTCCACATGTCCAAAATCAATAAAATTTCCCAATTCTGTTTTTCCTGAGTTATATCCTAGTAAATGGCACCACCATTTTCTGAGTTGGCCAACCCAGAAAGGAGTCATCCCAGACTCCTCATCCTCCTTCATTTTCCACATATAAACAATCACCAGTCTATCAATTGTAGACTGTAAATTTCTTTGGAATCTACCTCTTCCTTCCAAGCCCATTGCCACTAAAGCTCATGCAAGGTACCGTCTACTCACATCTAAGATCAAAAATGTCATAAACAATGAAAAAGAAAAAGCCAGAAAGATTTTTTTTAAGATTTTATTTATCTATTCATGATAGACATAGAGAGAGAGACAGAGACAGGCAGAGACACAGGCAGACGGAGAAGCAGGCTCCATACCAGGAGCCCGACATGGGTCTCGATCCCGGGACCCCAGGACCGCACCCTGGGCCGAAGGCAGGTGCCAAACCGCTGAGCCACCCAGGGATCCCCGCCAGAAAGATATTTTAAAACCAAGTATATGATGTTATTTCCTGGCTTAAAATCTCTTAAAAGCTTCCTCAATGGCCTTAAGTTAAAGCCCAAAATCCCAAATGTGGTTTACAAGGTCCCCCTCTACAATTTGGTCACTATCTACCTCTCTACCTTCATCTCAAACCTGTCTCCCTCTTCCTATTCTTTATTCACTCATTTACTCAACAAACATTTACTGAGAGCCTACAAGGTACCACACACCATGCTAACCACTGGTGACACCGTGATGAACAAGACAGACATGGTCCATGCCATACTGGCCTTCTTTCAAGTTCCTCAAATGTACCACCTTCCAAATTCCAAGACTCTCCAGAATGCTGCTTCCTCTGTTCCAAAGAAACTGTCACTCATCTTGCTAGTACTCATCTGGCTAGCTCCCCTTTAATCTTCAGACCTTAAATTTAATGTGATTTCCCCAGGAAGACAAGGTTTCTCTGTCATTTAAGACTTGGTCATACGCTTAGCTATAGTACTCTGACTTTCCATTTTATTAAAAACCGTAAAATTATTTTGTATTTCTCTTTTCCCTACTAGACATTATAACCAACCCGAGGACAGAGATAACAGCTATCTTGTGCTGTTGACTCGTGATACTGACTCAATTGCCTTTTCTTTCACAGAAAAAATACTTGTATTTTCAGGATATTACCTTTCTTGAGTGGTTTGTTGTACCATCTATCTTTTTTGATGTCTGGGATGGTAATCCTTACTGATGGATTCTCAACTAGGATTTTATGCAGCAAAGCTGAAATAAAAATATTAATACGATATTTACAAAATAGTCATGAGATTAGAATGCAACATTTACAAAATAGTCATGCAGATTAGAAACTTGTGCTGTGGAACATATTCTCTTTTAGTCTCTTTATATCCAAATACTTCTGGGCAAGAGAAAAAATAAGCTACTATATTATTGCTTTAATTTCATGTAATTGCTCTTTGCTACTGTCTATATCTTAGAATACCAGTTCGTAGATCTGATTCTCAGTTGTCTGCAAGTAAGCAGAGCAGGAGCCAGGTGGAAATGTTTCTTCGCGTGTGACACACATTAACAAAAAGATACAAAAACCCTCATCCGTTTTCAATACCAAACTCGTTCCAATATATCATGTTATGTCCTCACGCACACAGTTTTATAAAGAAAATTTACTTTCCAATAACTTTTTAAGAGATAATCATGTACGCAGCTATCATCCTAAAGTATCTTAACTATCTCGATGAAGAATTCATATATCTTCAAAAGCCAAAAAAAAATTTTTTAAAGATTTTATTTGAGAGAGAGAGAGAGAGAGAAAGCACAGAGGGACAGTGCAAGGGTAGGGGGAGAAGGAGATTCCCCACTGAGCAGGGAGCCTGATGCAGGGCTTGATCCCAGGACCCTGAGATTATGACTTGAGCTTAAGGCAGATGTTTAACTGATTGAACCACCCATAGGCTCCCCAAAATTATTATTATTATTTTTAAAGATTTTATTTATTCATGAGAGACACACACAGAGAGAGGCAAAGACACAGGCAGAGGGAGAAGCAGGCTCCATGCATGGAGCCTGACATGGGACTCGATCCTGGGTCTCCAGGATCACGCCAGGCTGAAGGCGGCTCTAAACTGCTGAGCCACCTGGGCTGCCCCCAAAATTATTTGCTAATGGGACAAAGATTTATACGAGAAACTGAAGCCATAAAAACACAGGGAATTTTTTTTTTTAAGTTAGGTCTAGGAAATATCTTTCCAAACATAACAATATAGTCAGAAAATTGCAAAGGACAAAATAATAGATTTGAATAAAAATATAAACTTCTGCATGTGAAAATAGCGTAAACAAAATAAAAATGCATGGCAAATTGTGAAAAACACTTGTAACTAAAAAAAAAAAAAAAAAAAAAAAAAAAAAACACTTGTAACTAATGCAAAGCTCTAATGACATTAATGTTTAAAAAAAAAACAACCCCATACAAAATAGTAAGAAAACCTCCCTGCCACAAGTGAGCAAAACAGATCATTCACAAAAATGGACAAAAAGCTAACAATGGATATACAACCTCACTGGTATTAAATTTAAAATAAGAAACAGTGAATATAGGGGTGCCTGGGTGGCTTAGCCAGTTAAGCAATCAACTTCGTTTCTGCTCAAGTTGTGATCTCAGAGTCCTGAGATGGAGCCCCATGTTGGGCTCCATGCTTAATGTCTGGCTAAGACACTCTCTATCCCTCCCCACTGCATGTGTGCACTGCATACGCTCTCTGGTCTAAAATAAATATATCTTAAAAAAAATTTTTTTTAATATAAACTAATGAAATTGTGAAGAAATGATACAAACTCTCTAAAAAGCAATTTGGCAGGGATCCCTGGGTGGCTCAGTGGTTTAGCACCTGCCTTTGGCCCAGGACATGATCCTGGAGTCCCGGGATCGAATCCCACATCAGGCTCCCTGCATGGGGCCTGCTTCTCCCTCTGCCTGTGTCTCTGCCTCTCTCTCTTCTCTTTGTGTCTCTCATGAATAAATAAATAAAATCTTAAAGAAAAACAAAAAATTAAAATTAAAAAAAATTAAAAAAAGAAAAGCAATTTGGCCAGGTAAACCGTAATAATTAAAAACTGCATATATCCCTGACACTTCTGGATTTGTTTAGTTTTAAGATTTTATTTATTTATTCATGAGAGACACAGAGAGAGAGAGAGGCAGAGACACAGGCAGAGGGAGAAGCAGGCTCCATGGAGGGAGCCCGACGTGGGACTCGATCCCAGGTCTCCAGGATTACGCCCTCGGCCAAAGGCAGGCACTAAACCACTGAGCCACCCAGGGATCCCTTGTTTTGTTTTTTAAAGGACTTTATTTTTTTTTCTGCTGATTTATTTATATTTTTAAAGATTTTATTTATTCATGTGAGATACAGAGAGAAAGAGGCAGAGACATATGCAGAGGGAGAAGCAGGCTCCATGCAGGGAGCCCGATGTGGGACTCGATCCCGGGACCGCAGGGTCACGACCTGAGCCTAAGGCAGACACTTAACTGCTGAGCCACCCAGGCATCCTGTGAATTTATTTTTTAATTAAGTGTATGTGCATTATGTGAATGATCATCATATTGCCTTCATAAGTGAAAATTTTTAAAATATATAAATCTCCAAAGAAAATGAATTGGATGAATAAGGTAAAATATACCCACACAGCATAATTCCATCCTTTAAAACAATGATGTTTTACAGCCTTTAAAAACAATGATGTAGACCTATAGTTATAGTCATGGAAGAATGTCCATGTCAACAGCATTAAGACAAAAAAACAGGTTATAAAATAGCGTATGTAGTGTGATCTCATTTTCTATAAAAACACAAATACTTATAAATAATATACATATGTAACAAATATTTGTAAAACATTTTTTTTGTTATTTTTTTAAAGATTTTATTTATTCATGAGAGACACAGAGAGAGAGGGGCAGAGACACAGGTAGAGAGAGAAGCAGGCTCCATGCAGGGAGCCCGACGTGTGACTTGAAGATGCTTAACCTCTGAGCCACCCAGGTGTCCCAACATTTTTACAATAAAGTATAGAACTGCATGTCAAAATATTAAAAGAAGCTATTTCTGAGTGCTGGGATTATACAGTTTTTTTTTAAATTATTATTTTCCAATCTATCTGCAAGGATTATGGATTACTTATGTGATTATTTAAAAGTTAAAAAGAGGGAAACTCTAAAAAACAACAACAACAACAACAACAAAAAAAAGAAAAGTAAAAGGGAAGCCATGGGGATCCCTGAGAGACTCAACAGTTTGGCACCTGCCTTTGGCCCGGAGCATGGTCCTGGAGTCCCGGGGATCAATTCTCACATCGGGCTCCCTGAATGGGGCCTGCTTCTCCCCCTGCCTGTGTCTCTGCCTCTCTCTCTCTGTGTGTCTCTCATGAATAAATAAATAAAATCTTAAAAAAAAAAAAAAAAAAAGAGGGAAGCCTGGGTGGCTCAGAGTTGTGTCTGCCCTTGCCTCAGGGCATGATCCTGGAGTCCCAGGATCAAGTCCTGATTTGGGCTCCCCCCGCAGGGAGCCAGCTTCTCCCTCTACCTATGTCTCTGCCTCTCTCTGTGTCTCTCATAAATAAATAAATAAAAATCTTTAAAAAAAAAATATGTATATAAAATGAAAAAATTCAAACATCACTAGGTTTCATTATATAAGAAATCAGTAGTTTCAATCAATATAACCCAGTTACCAAGAGGAGCTGAATCAATTTTTTTCCAAGGGTTAAGGTATGTTTTTTTTTCTTTCCAATCAGAATATTCTTGACAACTGTCACTGGGCTGGTCCCATGGTAATTCTAAAAAAGAAACAAGTCATGGTTTTCTGAGTATTCACATTATATAGTAAAGATTTTAAAGAAAAATAGTCAATGATGCAAATACTAGTCAATGATACAAATCCATTAAAAGTTTTCTCCAAATTAATTCAATATGTTTTTCAAACTAAGAATACCAACTCACAGAAATTTTAGAGGTATTTCAAAAACGGATGAACCACTTCCACCCACCCTGTTTCCAAACTTATTCACACGAATCTTAAAAGATTGCTATTGTGATATTTCATTTAAAAGGTATACATACCTCATTTTTAAAAAGCTTTGGGATTCCAAGTTCCAAATTAGTTATAAATAAAGTCACTATTAAAATATATATAAATATGGATTCTCTTGGTTTGTTTCATTTATTTTGGTATAATAAATCTGGCTTTCCATAGGACAAGAGTTTCACCATGATTAAATAGCTCTTACCTCCAGCCAACATTGCTGTAAGTACTATTCCACAGGACCAAACATCAACTGGTTCTGCATGAAATTCTTTTCTCTTTAGAAGTTCTGGAGCAACATAAGGTAAAGTACCACACATCTTGTTCAATAAACGTTCACGATTATTATGCCGAAACACTGTTGCCAAGCCAAAGTCAGAGATTTTGAGGTTATCTAAACAAAAGTAAAAATGAATGGCACTGGAATAAAATGTTTTATAAATATATATACTTAAAGGAATTAAGTTTTATTGGAAAATCACTGGTGTTACTTAAAACGTGTACAACTTTTCTACCTTAAAAGGACAAAAAAGTGTTTTTTTTTTTTAAACGATTTTACTTATTTGAAAGAGAACACAAGCAACAGGAGCAGCAGAGGGAAGAAAGGGAGAAGCAGGCTAGCCCTGAGCATACAGCCTGCGGCAGGGCTCAATCCCAGGACCATGACCTGAGCTGAAGGCAGACGATTAACCAACTGAGCCACCCACGTGCCCCAAAAAAGAAATTTTAAAAAAAGAAGAAATAAAATATATCACATAGCTAAAACTAGAAAAAGGCCGCCTCATCGCTTCTATTAAAAGAAAAATCATCAAATACACAAAACAGTGGACCAGGTTAAAGAAAGACACTGGAGTCAAAGGGGATTGCCCTTCTGGAGAATGAACACTATCTTAGGTTGAAAGCAGAGCCAGGGCCTTCAACAACTTGTACAGAGGGCAGGAAGGAGGGATCCCTGGGTGGCGCAGCGGTTTAGCACCTGCCTTTGGCCCAGGGCGCGATCCTGGAGACCCGGGATCGAATCCCATGTCAGGCTCCCGGTGCATGGAGCCTGCTTCTCCCTCTGCCTATGTCTCTGCCTCTCTCTCTCTCTCTCTCTGTGTGACTATCATAAATAAAATAATAATAATAATAATAAAAAAATAAATTTAAAAAAAAAAACAACAGAGGGCAGGAAGGAGACACCAATAACGTGACAAGTTCAACTTTCTCAGCAGCAAACAAAACCAGCTGGCAGAAGAAAATTATGTAAAGACATACAAAACCTAAAGATCCACAAAACACTAGAACTTCTTGTCAAAGTGGTCAAGTTTAGAAAAGAGAAACTGTGCAAAAAAATAAACCAGAAGAGCAAATTTACTCTAATTTCCCACTTTTAACACATGCAAACTACAGGCAGAACTTTCAATTTATCCTGTCCTTACTAAATATCTGCCATAACTGAGTGACACTGTGCTAGCCAATGCGGGTATATTTCTGAAAATTAACAACAGACAACTGCTGTGAAAGTTATGAAAATACAGAGCATTACAAGATCTTGCCTAATCTTAGGCAGGAGGGAAGACACCCCTCCCCCCCATTACCAAAGGTCAAATGGCACAACCTTTTTAGAGGGCAACCTGGCAATCTGGAAATTTGAAATATTCACTCTTTGAACTAGCAAGTCCCATTTCCAGGACCACAAATACCGAAATACTCCCTCAAATTCATAAGCATAAGGATATTCCTAGCAATATTATCTGTAAATAGCTTAAATATCCATCAATAAAGAAATGATAAAATTTTATTATACATATATACAATGAAAACTATGTTGGTAAGTAGTTTTTAAAAAAGGGTGCTTAAGTGGTTCAGCCAACTGAGTATCCAAGTCTTGGTTTCCTCTCAGGTCATGAGCTCCAGGTCCTAGAATCAAGCTCCATGTCCAGGTCTGCACTCAGTGCAGACTCTATTTGTCCCTCTCCTCTGCTCCCCTTCCCCTCCTCTCTCTCTCTCTGGAATAAATAAAATCTTTAAAAAAGAAAAAAAAAAGGATGTATCTATAGCGCTGACATGGAATAGGGTCTAAGTGGAAAAAAAAAAAAAAAAGGACGAATGTCATAGCAAATATCCATTAGAACATGACCCAATTTTTATATTGGGCCTGTGCACAAATTTAGAGAATAGACATTGCTTTCTATCTTTTTAAATCTAGAAACAACTTAAATATCCTAAAATAAGGGATTGATTCTCTGAAAATCAAGTATATCCACAGAATATAGTATGTAAGCCACTGATGATGTTTGCCTGCATTTGAATTGGGAGGTAGCTATGCAATTATCCTTTTAATATAATATAAATGCAAATACTATATTTAATATTAAATACATTGGTATTGCATATTTAATATATAAATAAATTTATATATAAATTTAATATACTTAAATTTATAATATAAATCATATATAACATGACACAATTATTTTAAGATTTTATTTATTTGTTCATGAGAAACCGAGAAAGAGAGGTAGAGACAAAGGAAGAGGAAGAAGCAGGCTCCCTGCAAGGACCCCAAGATCATGCCCCGAGCCAAAGGCAGATGCTCAAACACTGAGCCACCCAGGTGCCCCTCCATAACACAATCTTGACAAACCACTGAGATTAAGAGTGCCAAGTTACCACTGAAAATGCTAATGTAACTGTAACATTCCTTGAATCTTGCTGTTTCCTTATGTCTGCAACATAATACTAGGGTTAGAGAACTGCAGATAATAAATTCTAAATTGAGGGATGTGGTTATCTCTGAAATAAAGAGAATACATTTGTGAAAGAATACACTGGACTTGGACTATATTTGTAACGTTTTCTTTTTTAAAAAGATTATTGGGGGATCTCTGGGTGGCTCAGCGGTTTGGCGCCTGCCTTTGGCCCAGGGCGCGATCCTGGAGACCCGGGATCGAATCCCACCTCGGGCTCCCGGTGCATGGAGCCTGCTTCTCCCTCTGCCTGTGTCTCTGCCTCTCTCTCTCTCTGTGTCTATCATAAATAAATAAATAAATCTTTAAAAAAATTTAAGAGATTATTGTTAAGTATTAGATAAGAACAAAAAAATATTTATACACTATGCAGGATATGAGAAATATAACAAACATCCATTTACCTAATACTCAATTTAAGAACATTCTAACAACAAAAGAACATTCTATTTCCTTTTAAATCCCCTGGGAAAAAAAAAATCCCCTGTAATTAGGGACACCTGTGTGGCTCAGCGGTTGAGCACCTGCCTTCAGCCCAGGGAATGATCCTAGATCAAGTCCCACATCAGGCTCCCTGCATGGAGCCTGCTTCTCTCTCTGCCTCTCTCTCTGTCTCTCTCATGAATAAACAAAATCTTTCATAAATTAATTAATAAATCCCCTGTAATTATTTCCATCAATATATTCCCTTCCCTACTTTCTCAGAAGTGACCACCATTCTGATTTTTATTTTAATATGCTTCTTTGTGGGATGCCTGGGTGGCTCAGGGATGCCTGGGTGGCTCAGTGGTTGAGCGCCTGCCTTGGGCCTAGGACGTGATCCTGGAGACCTGGGATCGAGTCCCACATCAGGCTCCCTGCATGGAGCCTGCTTCTCTCTATGTTTCTGTCTCTTTCTCTCTCTCTCTCTCTGTGTCTCTCATGAATAAATAAATAAAATCTTTAATATGCTTCTTTGTGATTTCCCCAGATTTGTATCTCTAAATAATATTCGATTTTATATATTTTTGAACTTCATATAAATAGAATATACTTGTGCGAACACTTCCATGAAATATATCCATGCCATTACTTTGTACCTATAAATGACGCATTTCATAATTTATCTATTCTACTGCCAGTAGACATTTAGGTTGTTTCCAGTTTTTTGCTATTATAAACACCACCGCTTTGAGCAGTGTACATATGCATAATGTTTTATTTATTTATTTTAATATTTTTTATTTATTTATTAGAGATAGAGAGAGAGACAGAGAAGCAGGCTCCATGCTGGGAGCCTGATGTAGAATTCGAACCTGGGTCTCCAGGATCACACACTGGGCTGAAGGTGGAGCGAAACCCCTAAGCCACCAGGGCTGCCCATTGTTTTATTTTTTTAAGCCAGGTCGGTACACTGGTAGTTATTGTTTTTTAATTACATTACATATTATGTTTTATACAAATTTTTATGTCCCTGAACTTTTTTTTAAGCTCTACACTCAACATGGAGCTCAAATTCACAACTTCAAGATCAAGAATAGCATGCTCTACCAACAGCCAGGCGCCCATGCCTAAATATTTTTTAAGTTTTAAGTAACTGTAAAGGTTTTTATAAGATATAAATACAATGTAAAATAAAGTCTACATGCACATTTAAAAAGCAGCCCGGGCCGCTCAACAGTTTAGTGCTGCCTTCAGCCCAGGACGTGATCCTGGAGAACTGGGATTGAGTCCCACATCAGGCTCCCTGCATGGAGCCTGCTTCTCCCTCTGCCTGTGTCTCTGCCTCTGCCTCTCTCTCTCTCTCTCTCTCTCTCTCTCTCTGTGTGTGTGTGTGTGTGTGTGTGTGTCCTCATGAATAAATAAATAAAATCTTTAAGAAAAAAAGCATATATCCTTTGATCTAACTTATGTTGATACATGTATGGGTGAAGATATATACGGCTCCTTTATTCTCACAACCCAAATAGATTCTCTTACTATCACCATTTATAAAGAAGGACAGTAAGGCAGAGAGAAAATATGTAATGGCCAACTGACACAAGGCTATACACTTACTATGAGGTGGCCTAGAAATTCCAAGCTTTTAACACTATTCCATACTGCCTCTCATCGTTAGACACAAACAATCCTTTTTCCCCAGAGGGTTTTATGTAGCTTGAAACCTACATTTCCTCAAATAAGGACTTAATTTATAGATGAGGAAGGGGATGAATGACTGTACTACCATCAAGACTATTAGCATTCAAAAACTAATCAAAATAGAATGAAAAACAGAAGCTAAAGGATTCTCCAGCCTTGCTCTCATTTCTTGGGACTCATCAATCAACTATTCAGTTCCTTTTTCCCAATACCAAATTTTCTGAATATCTAAAATTTTGCTATTTGCCTTTATAAAGCAACTTGCAGAAGGCTAAATAACTGAAAGAGGATCTTAGATAGCTAGGTAAATAGCTTAATAAGAGGTTATCTTGGAACATCTGGGTGCCTCAGTGGTTGAGCATCTGCCTTCAGCTCGGAGCATGATCCTGAGGTCCAGGGATCGAACCCCACAACGGGCTCCCCAGAGGGAGCCTGCTTCTCCCTCTGCCTGTCTCTGCCTCTCTCATGAATAAATAATTAAAAAAAAAAAAGACTTATTTATTTTAAAGAGAGAGCAAGAAGGAGAAAGGGAGAGGAAGAGAACCTCAAGCAGGCTCACCCCTGAGCATGGAGCCCCTCTTGGGGCTTGACCCCATGACTCCGAGATCATGACCCGAGTCAAAACCAAGAGTGGGATGCTCAACCAAATGAGCCATACAAGCGCCCCCTGTCATCTTTTTCAATCCTGACTCAATAAGCTAACACTTTCACTATCTGTCCATCCCAGTTTTTATAACATGCATGAAGTAAAACTAAACTCTTTGCATCTCCATCGAAGTCACAGATTAAAAAGAACAAACAGGATCCCTGTGTGGCGCAGCGGTTTGGCGCCTGCCTTTGGCCCAGGGCGCGATCCTGGAGACCTAGGATCGAATCCCACATCGGGCTCCCGGTGCATGGAGCCTGCCTCTCTCTCTACCTATGTCTCTGCCTCTCTCTCTCTCTCTCTCTCTGTGTGTGACTATCATAAATAAATAAAAAAATTAAAAAAAAAAAAAAAAAAAAAGAACAAACAGAGTGGAGCTAAGATGGCAGAGTAGGAAGGGGACCCTAGGCTTGCTTCATCCCATGAACACAGCTAGATAAATATCAAATCATTCTGAACACCCAAGAAATTGATCTGAAGACTGAAGAACAAACTGCACAACTAGAAGGAAAGAAGAGGCCACACTGTGAAGGGTAGGAGGTACGGAGATGTGATTTTGGGGAGAAAAAGATCATGGGTGCTGCAGAGGGGAGGGAGCCCTGCTCAAAGAGAGAGGTGGGGGGATGCCTGGGTGGCTCAGCAGTTGAGTGTCTGTCTTTGGCTCAGGGCGTGATCCCAGGGTCCTGGGATCGAGTCCAACATCAGGCTCCTTGCAGGGAGCCTGCTTCTCCCTCTGCCTTATGTCTCTGCCTCTCTGTCTCTCATTTAATAAATAAAATGTTTTTAAAAAGAGAGAGAGAGAGAGAAAGAGAGGTGGGAGAGAAAGAGAGAGAAGAGTACACGGGACATCACACAAGGAAAACACTTCCCAAAACCAGTGACTGGGAAAAACAAGAGGCTGATTTCCCTGAGTTTTTACAACCAGCAGGGCTAAAAGACTAGAGTTTTAGAGGTCTGTGGCACGGCTTGTGTGGAGCCCTGAGGGCACTCAGTGCTCCCAGGGAGACGGAGGGCAGAGAGCCTGGGAGCAGATGGTGCAATCTGAGGATCCCCGGGACACACTGAGAGAGACGGTGCCCCCTTCTTGGCGTACACCTGGGAGAGGTGGCACTGCCTCTCCAGGGACAAAAGAGCCAGAGGGCACCGTTTCCCTACTCCGCCCCTCAGTACAGGTGCAGAGATACTTGCTGAGGGCAGCTAACCTGGACACTAGCGCTTTGCTGCACTTTATTCCAAACTCCATGCCCTGTGCTTTGGTGTGACTGCCGCTCTGGGACAAACCTGCATCAGTCCTAACAAGGCAAGACCCTCCTACAGAGGACAAGCACGGGTCTGTGCCATACCAGGTCCCTAAAGTTTGGAGTTTTAAAACTCAGCCAGCCTGCTTGGGGTAGAACACAGGTGCACTACAACACCAGTGGGCAGACAGCCTGGGCACAGACAGGGTGAAGGAAGCAGATCTGAGGGATGCCTGGGACACCTGCTCTTCTGGGAGGGCTTCCTGGACAGTGGTGGGTATGAACTTCCCTCTCCAGGGACAAGAAAGGGGGCTGGTGCCATTACTCTACCCTGCACCTCAGCATAAACTAACTTCAGTAAGCAACACAGCACCGACACTTATGGCCGAAATCGCTTACACCAAGTCTCACCCACCCTGCACTCTACAGGTGCTGCCTGTCTCAGGCAAGTACGCCTAAGAACCAGCACAGTGGGTCCCTCTCTCAGAAGACCAGCACAAATCCCCTCCATGCACCAAGTCTACTGACTGGAGAGTTCCGCAGAGCTTCAGCATAAGTGGAAACAGCATCAGGTCTCTTTTACCAAGCAAACAGAGTACACTTAGTTAAAACTCACCACACTCTGGCCAAGGTCCAAACACTCCCCATTGCAGGCAAGGAGAAACTCTGCAGGGGACCGATCTGAGGAAAAGAGCAGCCAAAATATAGCCAGACAGCACACGACATACCTCAGAGACACTTCCTGAAGCGCCGAGCCCTAGATAATATAGGACCTCTTCTTTATAAAGCCATTACTCTCAGAAGTAGGAAACATAATAGGCTTTCCTAACACAGAGAAGAAAACAGAGATCTAGACAAAATCCCAAGATGGAGGAATTCATCCCAAAGAAAGAATAAGAAAAGGTCATAACAGGGATCTAACTGAAACAGATAATATGAAACATAAGTAATATGTCTGATCCAGAACCTAAAGCAACAATAAGAATACTAGCTGGGCTTGAGAAAAGCACAGAAGACACAGGAGAATCCCTTACCTCAGAGATAAAAGATCTAAAAACTAGTCAGACCAAAATAAAAAATGCAGGAACTGAGATTTGAAATCAACTGGATGTAAGGACCACAAGGATGGAAGAATCAGAGGAACAAATAAGTGATAGAAAAGATAAAATTACATGGGATGCCGGGGTGGCTCAGTGGTTGAGCATCTGCCTTCAGCTCAGGTTGTGATCCTGGAGTCCTGGGATCAAGTCCCACATCAGGCTCCCCCCCAGGGAGCCTGCTTCTCCCTCTGCCTGTGTCCTGTATCTCTGCCTCTCTCTGTGTGTCTCTCATGAATGAATAAATAAAAAAAAAAAAAAAAAAAAAAAAGAGTTGAATACTGAACCAACTGAGCCACACACGTGCCCTGAGACAAATGAGATTTTAAACCAAAGACTGTAACAAGAGATGAAGTGCATTATATCATAATAAAGGGGTCTATCCAACAAGAAGACCTAAAAACTGTAAATATTCATGCCCTCAATTTGAGAGCACTCAAATATATAAAACAGTAACAAACATAAAGGAACTCATTGAGAATTATAAAATAATAGTAAGGGACTCTAACACCCCACTTACAACAATGGACAGATCATCTAAGCAGAAAATCAACAAGGAGGGACGCCTGGGTGGCTAAGCAGTTGAGCATCTGCCTTCGGCTCAGGGTGTGATCCCGGGGTCTGCAATCAAGTCCCACATCAGGCTCCTTTCGGAGAGCTTGCTTCTCCCTCTGCCTGTGTCTCTGCCTCTCTCTCTTTCTGTATCTTTAATGAATAAATAAATAAAATCTTAAAAAAAAATAAAGAAAAGAAAATCAACAAGGAAACAATGGCTCTGAATGACACACTAGACCAGATGGACTTAACAGATATATTCTGAACATTTCATCCTAAAGCAGCAGAATACACATTCCTTTCAAGGGCATATGGGACATTCTCCAGAACAGACCACATACTGGGTCACAAATTAGGCCTCAACAAGTATACAAAGATTGAGATTATACCATGTATATTTTCTGACCACACATTATGAAACTTGAAGTCAACCACAGAAAAAATTTGGAAAGACCACAAATACTGGAGATTTAAAAACAGCCTATCCAAAGAATAAATGAGCCAACCAGGAGGTTAAGGAATAAAAAACACATGGAAACAATGAAATCACGAAAAAGCCTTTGGGATGCCAAAAAAGCAGTCATAAGAGGGAAGTATATAGCAATACAGGCCCACCTCAAGAAGCAAGAAAAATCTTAATCTAACCTTACACCTAAAGGAGCTACAAAAAGAACAACAAATGAAGCCTAAAGCCAGAGAAGAAAGATACAGAAGAAGAAATTAAAAAGACCAGAAATAAATGAAACAGAAAATGCCCAGCAGAATAATAAAACCAGGAGCTAATTCCTCAAAAGAATAAAATTAATAAACCCCCAGCTGGACTTATCAGAAAGAAAAGAGAAAGGACCCAAATAAAGAATGAGAATAAGAGAGGAGAGATTCCAACCAACATCACAGAAATATAAAAAATTATGAGAGTAGTATGAAAAGTTATATGCCAACAAATTGGGAAGTCTGAAGAAATGGATAAATTCCTAGAAACATATAAACTACCAAACCTAAACAGGAAGAAATAGAAAACTTGAAAAGACCAATAACCAGCAAAGAAATTTAATTTATAATAAAAAATCTCCCAATAAACAAAAGTCCAGGGCCAGATGGCTTCCCAGGGAAATTCTACCAAACACTTAAAGCAGAGTTAATACCTATTCTCAAACTGTTCCAAAAAATAGAAGTATAAGGAAAACTTCCAAACGCATTCTACAAGGTTGGCATTACTTTCATTCCAAAAACAAAGACCCCATGGGCAGCCAGGGTGGCTCAGTGGTTTAGAGCCGCCTTTGGCCCAGGATGTGATCCTGGAGACCTGGGATCGAGTCCACATCAGGTTTCCTGCATGGAGCCTGCTTCTCCCTCTGCCTGTGTCTCTGTCTCTCTGTCCCTCATTCATTCATTCATTCATTCATTCATTCATAAATAAATAACCCACTAAAAAAAGAGAACTACAGGTCAATATCCCTAACAAACATGGATGCAAAAATTCTCAACAAGATATAGCAAATTGAATCCAACAATACATTAAGAGTCATTCACCACAATCAAGTGGGATTTATTCCTCGTTTACAAGGCTGATTCAATATTCACAAATAAATCAACGTGATACATCACACTAATAAAAGAAAGGATAAGAATCTTATGATCCTCTCAATAGCTGTGGAAAAGCATTTGACAAGGTACAGAATTCATTCTTTTTTTTTTTTTTTAAGATTTTATTTATTCATGAGACACAGAGAGAGAGGCAGAGACACAGGCAAAGGGAGGAGCAGGCTCCTGTGGGGAGTCCAATGCAGGACTCGATCCCAGGACCCTGGGATCACAAACTGACCCAAAAGCAAATGCTCAACTACTGAGCCACCCAGGCATCCCTACAGCATCCATTCTTGATAAAAACACTCAACAAAGTAGGGATAGAGGGAACATATAGAGCAACATCATAGAATCATATTTCTAAAACCCACAGTTGGTATTATACTCAGTGGAGAAAAACTGAGAGCTTCCCCTCTACAGTCAGGAACAAGATAAGGATGACCACTCTTACCAGTTATTTAACATAGTACTGGAAATCTTAGCCTCAGCAATCAGAAAAGAAATAAAAGGCATCCAAATTAGCAAGGAAGAAGACAAAGTTTCATTATTTGTACGTGACATGATACTCTATGTAGAAAACCCAAAAGACTCCACCAAAAAATTGCTAGAGCTAATAACACGAATTCAGTAAACTCACAGGATACAAAATCAATGTACAAAAATCTGTTGGATTTCTATACACCAATAATGAAACAGCAGAAAAATAAATCAAGGAATCAATTGCACCCAAAACCATAAGATATAGATACCTAGGATACCTATACCTAGGAATAGTACTAACCAAAGTGGTTAAACATCTGTACTCTGAAAACTATAGAATGCTTATAAAAGAAATTTAAAAGGACATGAAGAAATGGAAAAACATTCCACGCTCATGGATTGGAAGAACAAATACTCTTAAAATGTCTGTATTATCCAAAGCAATCTACACATTTAATGCAATTCCTATCAAAATAACACCAGGATTTTTCACACAGCTAAAATAAACAATCCTAAAATTTTTATGGAACCACAAAAGATCTAATAGCCAAAGCAATCCTGAAAAAGAAAAGTAAAGCTAGAGCATCATAATTCCGGACTTTAAACTGTATTACAAAGCTGTAATCATATAAACGGTATGATACTGGCACAAAAACAGATACATAGATCGATGAAACAGAATAGAAAGCTTAGAAACAGAATAGAAAGCTCACAACCATCTGATCAACTAATCTTCAGTAAATAGGAAAGAACATCCAATGGAAAAAGAACAGTCTCTTCAACAAACAATGCTGGGAAAACTGGACGGCAACATGCGAAAGAATGAAACTAGGGGTCTCTGGATGGCAGTCAGTTGAATATTTGACTCTTGGTTTTGGCTCAGATCATGAAATCAAGCCCTGTGTCAGTCTCTGCACTCAGATACTTGAGTATCTCTCTCCCTCTGTCCCTGCCCACTGCACACACTCTCTCTTCCAAATAAACCTTTAAAAAAAAAAGAGAGAGAGAATGAAACTGGACCACTATACACAAAAATAAAGTACATAAAATACCTAAATGTGAGATAGGAAACCATCAAAATCCTAGAGGGGATTATAGGCAGCAACCCTTTTGACATGAGCAGTAGCAACTTCTTACTAGACGTGTGTCTGGAGGCAAGGGAAACAAAAGCAAAAATGAACTACTGGGATTTCATCAAGATAAAAAGCTTCTTCACAGCAAAGCAAACAATCAACAAAACTAAACAGCAACCTACAGAATAGGAGAAGATGTCTGCAAATGACATACCTGATAAAGGGTTAGTATCCAAGATCTATAAAGAACTTATCAAACTCATCACCCAATAAACAAATAATCCAGTTAAGAAACAGGAAGAAGGGATCCCTGGGTGGCGCAGCGGTTTGGCGCCTGCCTTTGACCCGGGGCGCGATCCTGGAGACCCCGGATCGAATCCCACGTCAGGCTTCCTGCATGTAGCCTGCTCCTCCCTCTACCTGTGTTTCTGCCTCTCTGTCTCTCTCTGTATGACTATCATGAATAAATAAATAAAATCTTTAAAAAAAAAAAAAAAAAAAAAAAAAAGAAACAGGAAGAAGATATGAATAGCTTTTTTCCAAGGCAGACATACAGGTGGCTAACAAACACATGAAAAGATGCTCAATATCACTCATTATCAGGGAACTGCAAATCAAAACTACAATGAGATATCACCTCACACCTCACACCTGTCAACAACACAAGAAATAACAGATGTTGGTGAAGATCCAGAGAAAGGGGAACCCTCTTGTGCACTATTGATGGAAATGCAAACTGGTTGCAGCCACTCTGAAAAACAATATGGAGAGGTTCCTCAAAAAGTTAAAAATAGGACCGCCCCAGGGCACCTTGGTGGTGCAGTTGACTAAACCTCAATTCTTGATTTCCACTTGGGTCTTGATCTCAGGATGTTGAGATCAAGCCCAAGTTAGGCTCCACACTCAGCGAGAAGTTGGCTTGTCCCTCTGCCACCCCATGTGCACACTCTCTCTCAAATAAATAAATAAATACATAAATACTCTGGGAAACAAAGGGCTGTGGAGGGGGAGGTGTGTGAGGGAATGAGGTAACTGGGTGATGGGCACTAAGGAGGGCACCTGAAGGGATGAGCACTAGGTTATACTATATGTTGGCAAATAGAATTTTTTTTTTTTTTTTAAGATTTTATTTATTTATTCATGAGAGACAGAGAGAGAGGCAGAGACACAGGCAGAGGGAGAAGCAGGCTCCACGCAGGGAGCCCGATGTAGGACTCGATCCCAGGATCACGCCCTGGGCCAAAGGCAGGCATTAAACCGCTGAGCCACCCAGGGATCCCTGGCAAATAGAATTTAAATTAAAAAAAAAAAGGTAAAAAATTTTCAATTAACTAATTAATTAATTAATTAAAATAAAATTACCCTATGACCCAGCAATTGCACTACTAGGTATTTACCCAAAGGATACAAAAATACCGATCTGAAAGGACAAATGCACCCTTTTGTTCATAGCAGCATTATCAACAATAGCCAAATTATGGAAAGACCCCAAATGTCCACTGACTGATATATGGATAAAGAAGATGTGGTGTGTGTGTGTAAAGACACACACACACACACACACACACACTGGAATATTACTCAGCCATAAAAAATGAAATTTTGCCATTTCCAATGACACGGATAGAGATAGAGAGTATTATGCTAAGCAAAATAAGTCAAATAATATATGATTTCACTCATACATGGAATTTAAGAAATGAAATAGATGAACATGGGGGTGGGGAGAGAGGTGAACCATTAAAATAGACTAACTATATGGAACAAACTGAGGGCTGCTGGAGGGGAGGAGGGCAGGGGATGGGTTAAGGGTTATGGGTATTAAAAAGGGCACTAGGTATTATATATAAGTGATGAATCACTAAATTATATTAAAACTATTATTACACTATATGTCAACTAACTGGAATTTAAATAAAAATTTGAAACAAACAAAATAAAAAAAAAAATAGAATAAGCCTAAGGTCCAGAGTATTCCAACAAAAACTTTCCTTTATTAATTCATTGAAGAGTTAAGACTATTTGTACAACTATTCGTGTAGTGAATTACTCTCGCATCTAGGTTAGATTTCTCTATCTCATCCACAAATATTTATCAGGAAGGACTTGTAAACTCTAAATATACCGAGTCTCTCAAACTTCCTAGACTCTTCAGATTTTCTGCCCTAAAATTTCAATAATACGAAAACTTCAAATCTGCCTTGTATGGATTAAAATAATCTAGGCAGCAGTGACAAAATGTTAAACTTACCCCGGTCATCCAAAAGAAGATTTTCTGGCTTAATATCCCTATGAGTTATCCCAATACCATGCAGATAAACCTAAAAGGGAAACAGAGGGGAAAAATACCAAATTTGGGTACTTGTTTCATTCATAATAATTTTAAGCAAAAGGAAAAGAGACAACTGTACCTACCACTCCTGCCATGAGTTGGTGAAAGAACCTCTGAGCATCTTGTTCAGGCATGCCTATGTCTGGCTCTGTAAGAATTAATTATGAAAGTTAGTTTGCCAGGTACAACAATAATCAGGCATCAACCACAGTCTCCTAAGGTTAGATTTTTGCGATGGTACTCTGGCAAGCAAAATCTTGTGGTAACAATTAAAAGACTCTGACTAACTAACTAACTCATACAATACTTTTTTTTTTTTTTTTAATATTTTTTATTTATTTATGATAGTCACACAGAGAGAGAGAGAGAGAGAAGCAGAGACATAGGCAGAGGGTGAAGCAGGCTCCATGCACCGGGAGCCCGACGTGGGATTCGATCCCGGGTCTCCAGGATCACGCCCCGGGCCAAAGGCAGGCGCCAAACTGCTGCGCCACCCAGGGATCCCAACTCATACAATACTTAATAACTAACTCATACAATACTTAATAACTCATATTTCCCCATCTGTTATGTGGCAAAAATAAATTAACATCACAGGAAAGTTACAGAGAGAAACAACAAACTATTATCCAAATCAAGAATGGAAGGCATACCCTAAAATCTCTGCTTATCTTACACTAACCATGATTTGTTTAGCATCTTTCAAATTCTCCCCTAATTTCCTCTAAACACTATGGCAATATTTTCCCCACCACCAAAAATGTAATTGCCAAAGTGTATGCCTGGGCAAATATAAACTAATTTCACTAAATATTTAACAACAAAACGAAACTTCATATAATCGCTCGTACTACAAAGCCATGAATGACTGCAAAGTTCCTTCAGGAAATATAGTTTTATTAAGAAATGCTCTATTTTGAGTGATCTTTTTAATATTTTGATCTCCTCTTAACCTCTTATTTTCTTTTATACTGAACTCTCTTCTGAGATATGTACCAGAGATTCTAATAATATTTTTAAGTGATAAATTTTGATCCACATAATACATTTTTATGTACTTCTCGGTGTTTTGTAATATCAAGCCTTTAAATCTACATAAAATAATGAAGTAGCAAGTACAGAATTTACTAAATATAGGCAAAGAAATTCTAGAAAATTCTTAAGTTAATTTCATTTAAACATGAAGAAGATATATAACAACATGCTGTTACTTTGGCTGTCAGTGTATGTAATGACTTCATGTAACTGAAATGTCTACAAAGAATCACTGTATAGGTACATAATACATTGCACTCATGATACTTCAACCTATTAGTTTATCATTCTTAAACTTTACAAAACCACAATCCTAACCAAAATTACATACACAATTTGGGGGAAAAGTTTTCCTTGATGATTCCGTATATGTTTTAATGTGTTAATATAACCTGCAAAAACAAGAAAACTTACTCCAATTTCGCTGTTGCATAAGCAGTTCTGAATGGGCAATGACCAAATAGCAGACCCAATATGAAAAAAAAAATTAGAAACTTGTTTAATAGAACAGCTATCTTAAAAAGCTTATTTCCATACCTATTCTGTCAAAAAGTTCTCCTCCACTACAGTACTCCAGAAACAGATACTGGATATTGCCTTCTCTCCTGTGACCATAGAATTTCACTACATTCTCATGATTTAACATTTTATTGATACAGATCTCTTTCTTAATATTTTCTGGACAGTCTATGGCACGCTTCATGTCTACAATCTTGACTGCAACTGCTTCTTCAGTTCTTCTATTCACAGCAAGTTGAACCCTAAAAAAGAAAAGGAACACACCTGAATTCTGTTTCTTTGAAAACTTTAAAAGATTAAATATGACGTGTCCAACAGTTTTACCTTCATTACTTTCTCTACCCAACAGAAAATACGAAAATGGTTTCTGCCGTGTTCTCAACACATACTACTCTTTTCCGAAATGTGAAGCATGATGGCTAGCTAATGCTCTAAGGAAGTCATGATGATGTATCTCCAAAGGTTATTTGATAAATACTTGATAAAATACACTAAAATAGAGTAACAATAATTCCAGGCCACATCACATATACACATGCCCTATTCATTTAAAGATTTTTTTTTAATTTATTCATGAGAGACAGAGAGAGAGGCAGAGACACAGGCAGAGGGAGAAGCAGGCTCCCTGCAGGGATCCCTGCTCCCACCCAGGGATCCCTCTATTCATTTAATTTTAATAACACAGGCAGCACGGGTGGCTCAGCGGTTTAGCGCTACCTTCTGCCCAGGGTGTGATCCTGGAAACCCCGGATCAAGTCCCATGTCTGGCTCCCTGCAGGGAGTCTGCTTCTCCCTCTGCCTCTCATGAATAAATAAATAAAATCTTTTTAAAAAATTAAAAAGCAATAATTTTAATAACACTACTTAAGATTTCCTAACCTCATATTATGTATGTCTGTGATAACTGTTCTAAGGGGTGGGTATTATTGTCCTCTGAGAGCTGAGGAAATGGAGGCACAGATTATGAAGTTTGCCTAAGAACGCAAACCAGGGCAGCCCAGGTGGCTCAGCGGTTTAGCGCCGCCTTCAGCCCAGGGCCTGATCCTGGAGACCGGGGATCGAGTCCCACATCGGGCTCCCTGCATGGAGCCTGCTTCTCCCTCTGCCTGTGTCTCTGCCTCTCTCTGTGTGTGTCTTTCATGAATAAATAAAATATTTAAAAAAAGAACGCAAACCAATGTGCTAGTATGTGATGAGTGAAGATTTGCAACCAGGTGATCCGACTCCAGAATCATTTAACCCCTATGCTTAAACCCCAGGAAGGAATATGTGGGAGGAGAAACTGACTACACAGGTCTCTTTCAACTCTTTGTAGAGAAAAATATCTGGGGCAGCCTGGGTGGCAAAGCGGTTTAGCGCCGCCTTCAGCCCAGGGCGTGATCCTGGAGTCCCAGGATTGAGTTTTACGACAGGCTCCCTGCCTGCTTCTCCCTTTGCCCGTGTCTCTGCCTCTCTCTCTGTCTTTCATGAATAAATAAAATCTAAAAAGAAAAAAAAAAGAAAAGAAAATGTTGTGTGTGTGTGTGTGTGTGTGTATATATATATATGAGAAAAAAAATAACCCTTACAAAAGATTATGCACCCAAAAAATTCTTAGACCCCGAACGCAAACACCTGTTCTCTAAGATGCCACTGTATCAGAATCAACAACTGCAAAACAAAGGGCTGCAGGAGGGAAGGAGGATGGTGTGGACTGGGGGAGGATAGGGTGGTGCCTGGGGGTGTATGGGGGTGTGACTGGAGGGGATGGGGGGGATGACTGAGTACCAGGCACTGAGGAGTCCAGGCCAGATATTCACTGGGGGAGGATGGGAGTGACTGGAGGGATGGAGTGGCGACTGGGTGAGGATGGGGGGGGGGGGGGGGGGGGGTGACTGGGTGAGGACGGGGTGTGTCTGGGGGAGATGGCGGGGTGACTGGGGGAATGGGGGTGTGACTGGGGGAGGATCGGGGTGTGACTGGGGGAAGATGGGGGTGACTGGGGTGATGGGGGTGACTGGGGGGAATGGGGGGTGGCTGGGGGGATGGGGCACTGAGGAGAGCCCATGATGGGATGAGCACTGGGTGTTATATACATGTTGGCAAGTTGAATTTAAGTAGAAAGCAATGTTTTTAAAGCACACAAAGGGAGTATGTACTCAAGAGAGCAGACAGAAAACTGAAGCGAGTGCGAGCGCAGGGTGGGAGCGCCGAACTCACTCTCCATAGGCGCCTTCTCCCAGGGTTTGCACCAAGTCCCAGTCCTCCACAAAGGGCACTGCCATGACTCCAGGCCGCAGCACGGCTGCAAAAGGCAGGAACCCAGAGAAGATGGGGGTGAGGGCCAGGCTCGGCCACCGCCGCCATCCCTCAGGGCTTGGCTCCCCCGCACACCCCGCCCCTATTTTCTCCAAGGCTTTAAACCGCGAGCAAGTGCCCGGGGTTCCGGCGTCCTGTGGTGTGAACCGCCATCCCCACGCCCACGCGGGACGAGGCGGGGAGCGCCTCCCGCAGGCCTGTGAGAAAAAGCGGCGGGGCGGGGGCGGGGGAGGGGGGGCCGGGGGCTGCGGGGCTGCCGGGCGGGGGGCAGCGGGGCGGGCGGGGCGGGGGCTGCCGGCCGGCGCAGGCCAGCGCGAGGGACCCCCGGCGCCGCAGCCCCTCCTCCCCGGCGCCCGCTCCAATTCCCACCCCCGCGCCGACCCGGAGGCCGGGAGGAGCCTGGGGCGGGGCCAAACTGCCCCCAGAAGCGGAAGGCAGGGCCGGCGGGCCCCGGAGCCGCCCGCGCCCGCGCGTCGGGGTTCGGGGTCCGCAGCCCGCAGCCCGCAGCCCCCGGAGGGCGGCCTCCGTCACCCCCCACCCGGCCCCCGGCCCCCGGCCCCTCGCCCTCCGCCCGCCGAAGCCGCCCCTCGGGCCAGGCTCCCCGATCCCCTGCGCTCGGCACTGAGAACTGCCTCTCGCCATGCCCCTCTCCGCTAACGGGGACCCCGAGCCCCTTCTCCAACCCCTTCCCACCCTACCGGCCGCCCCTCCTCACCAGGCCGTCCTTTGCCCGCCACCACAGGAATCCAAATGCAGCGCTTTTCCCGCCAAAACCCTGCCGGCGTCACGCTGTCGCAAACGCGCGCAGCCTTGCCGTAAAGCAGGAGAGCGCGAGTCCCGGCGTGCGGCTGCTCCTCAGCGCGGCGGCGGCGGGCGGCGGGAGGCTGAGCCCGAGCCCGAGCCCGGGCGGGCCGGGCCCGGGGTGCTTTGGAGTCGAGGGGAGGTGCGGGCTGGAGAGGTTTAGGAGCTGCGGGGCGCAAAGGCGCGCAGGTTTCGGTGCTTCACCCGACGCCGGGCCGCCCTTGCGCCTCCGACGCGGGCACACGCTCGGCGGGCGCGGGGTCCTCAGGTCCCCCCCCGCCCTCCGGCCCGCCCCCCCCTCGCCCTCCGGCCCGGCCCTCTGAGCCCCCTGCCCACGCGTGCGGGGTCCTCGGGGCCCCCCCCCGCCCTCCGGCCCGGCCCTCTGAGCCCCCTGCCCACGGATGCGGGGTCCTCGGGGCCCCTCCTCACCGCTCTGGACCCGCGCCCCCCCCCCCCCCCCCCCCGCGCCCTCTGAGCCCGTTGCCCAGCGACCTGGCTGCATCCAGCAGGTTGTACTCAGAATCGCCTGCTCGGAGACTAAAAGGCGTAGGGACCGCTCAGAGTAGAGCCAAGAAGCTAGGAACAGCTGTTGTGAACCGAACCTGGTGAAGAATGAAAACTTTATGACGGGAGTGAGAAGCACCTAAAGAAGACTGGCCGCGCTGCAGGGCGGGTGGACGGCCTCCAGCTCTCGTAGTGTGAGGGCATGTCAGGATAACCAGTTTTGCCTCGTCTCCAGGCACCAAATCCATACCTTAGCCCAAACTTTATCAGGGAACAGCATCTCCATAGCCTAGTTCCACCTGCTTTCTAATTCTTACTGTATGAGAAACAGACATTCTTAGACCCCGAATGCAAAAAGACTGTTTTGCCTTATTTTAGGATGCAGCTTTTTTTTTTTTTAACTTTTATTTATTTATGATAGTCATACAGAGAGAGAGAGAGGCAGAGGCAGAGGGAGAAGCAGGCTCCATGCACCGGGAGCCCGACGTGGGATTCGATCCCGGGTCTCCAGGATCGCGCCCTGGGCCAAAGGCAGGCGCTAAACCGCTGCGCCACCCAGGGATCCCATGGATGCAGCTTTTAAACGCAGAGTAACCAGCTTAAACGGGAAAGGAGATTCTGGGGAAAGAGACTTGCTTGAGAACGAAATAAAGTGGGAAAACTATAGGTATTCCCCTGACAATAAACTAGACAGGGAAATCAAGGTGCAGGTGAGATCATCTCCATTAAATTCTCCAGTTCTTAAAATTGGGCCACATACCTGGAGTATAAAGCTCTTGATTGTGATACTAGTAATAGAGTAAATGAGTGTACAACATGCTATCAAAAAAAGCACACATTTGTTTTAAAGCAAAGTCAGGAACAAAGAAAGGCGAGACCATTTCAAAGTTCTTACTGGAGAAGTTTTTAACCGGGACATCAACACTTTAGGCTTCATATAATAGTTAAATTTTCCAAGGTCATTTACTCCGTTTTCTCTCATTTTCACACTGTGCTGCAAAGACTGAAGAAAGGAAGAGGAGGTCCTGCCCAGCTCCTGTGTCTAGGTGGAATTAAGGTAGGTTAGCCTGAAAGAGTATGGTATGCAGATTTCAGGCAGAACAGCAGATAAAGACAGCGTGTGAGAGAATCCGTACACACAATAGCCTCTCTTCCCTTCTCAAACCTTACTAGAATAGTAAATATTAAAATTATGATTTAATAATAAAAACAGTAAATTTGTAAAAGGCAATAACTCACAAGAATGCACTATGAAAAAATTTTCAGAAATTGGGAAGTTGGGGATCCCTGGGTGGCTCAGCAGCTTAGCGCCTGCCTTTGGCCCAGGGCATGATCCTGGAGTCCCCGGATCAAGTCTCACATCAGGCTCCCTGTGTGGAGCCTGCTTCTCCTGCCTGTGTCTCTTTCTGTGTCTCTCATGAATGAATAAATAAAATCTTAAAAAAAAAAAATTTGGGAAGTTTTCAGATGAATGATAACTTAAAGATGAATCTTAAAGCTAGCAATAGGAAAGAAAAGGAATTTCTATCACAAACCTCCCAAAAAGGCTCAAGTTGGACCCATGACACCAGGTAACTGAATGTGGAGGTGAAGGTGGAGCTAAAAAGGATAGGTTGAAAGACTGGGATGCCTGGGTGGCTCAGCAGTTGAGCATCTGCCTTCGGCTTAGGGTGTGATCCCAGGATCAGGGATTGAGTCCCACATCAGGCTCCCTGCATGGAGCCTGCTTCTCCCTCTGCCTATGTCTCTGCCTCTGTGTGTGTCTCTCTCATAAATAAATAAACCTTAAAAAAAAAAAAAAAAAAAAAAGAAGAGACTGTAAGAAGCCTAAAGAACCCTGGCCCCTCCCCCTCTGTGTACCCCACTGAACTGCTCCTCCTCAAAGTTGGTACAAGACTTGAGAGGGTAAACCCTATCCTAACTGGAGAGCACCAGGCAGGGTTAAAAGCCTTGGTTACCTTACTGAAAAAGTTATTAAGTTTATGTACTGAAGGTTGAACCTCAAAGCCTTCTTACCCCACCTTACTGGCAAAAATCTGCCAGCTGGATGGATATACACGCCTTCTTGAGGGAATCTTACCTATATTAAAGATCTAAAAATACCAGTATCAAGGATTTCCTATGTAAACAATTAGATAACAGAACTATGTTCCTATGTAACAATATGATAATTCAGCCAGATAAAGGAGAGAAGCCCATGTTGAGTAAGCCCCACCCCAAGAAGACTTTCCAATCTGCTTTTTAGGACCCCACTCTTAAGAGCAGATAACCAAGAATTTGAAAACGTCTTTAATATGAAAGATATTAAAGCAAAAATTTTTTGAATTTTTTAAAAGATTTTACTTATTCATGAGAGACACAGAGAGGCAGAGATCTGGGCAGAGGAAGAAGCAGGCTCCATGCAGGGGGCCCAACGTGGGACTTGATCCCAGGACTCCAGGATCATGCCCTGAGCCAAAGGCAGACACTTAACCACTGAACCACCCAGGTGTCCCAGAAATATTTTTTTTAAAGAGCTTTTGGACATAAATGACAGCAGAGGAGCATCTGAGTGGCTCAGTGGTTGGAGTGTCTGCCTTTGGTTCAGGGTGTAATCCCAGGGCCCTGGGATTAAGTCCTGCATCAGGCTTCCCACAAGAAGCCTGCTTCTCCTGCTGCCTGTATATCTGCCTCTCTCTGTCTCTCATGAATAAATAAATAAAATCTTTTTAAAAAATGATAGAAAAAAATTGGTTAGAAAAAAAAGTTTAGGAAATCTCTCCCAGAAGGAAGAATAAAGGTGAAAAACAGAAGAATAAATATAAGACTATCAGGAGACTAACCCATTAAGTCCAAAATCCAAGTAACTTAATTTTCAGAAAGAGAAACGAGTTGTGGGAATATACAAATAAGTAAAAAAATGTCCCAGAACTGAAGAACTTGATATTCCATACTTACAAGTTTAAAGTACTCAACAATGGATGACCCATTCCCAAGTGCATCACTGGGAAATTTTCAAAACATTACATAGAAAGTATCTTAATATGTCTGGGATGGGAGTTAGAGGAATGGACACATAGGAAAAAAAAGAATAGCACTGCACTTCTGAACATTTAGAAGACGCGTGAGTGGCTCAGCAGTTGAGTGTCTGCCTTTGGCCCAGGGCATGATCCTGAAGTCCCAGATTGAGTCCCACATTGGGCTCCCTGCATGGAGCTGCTTCTCTCTCTGCCTCTGTCTCTGCCTCTGTCTCGCTCTCTCTCCCATGAATAAATGAAATCTTTAAAAAAAAAAAAAAAAAAAAAGAAGAAGACAGAAAACCATGGGCCAATACCTTCAAAATAATTCTAAGGAAAAGTTATCCCCAACTTGAAACTCTGTCCATAGCTAACCTAACAACTGAGTGTGACAAGACATACAAGATCTCAAGAGCTTTATCTCCCACATGTTTTTCTCAGGAAGTTAGGTAGAGGTGATGAATCCAGAAGGAAGTTAGGAGATTAACACATGACAGTTGAAACCCAACAAGTTGGGTAGCAAATCTAGAATGTAAACCAATCCAAACTGGAACATAGCAAAACAGAAGACCTCTCTAAGAATGAATACTTAACAAGTCTGAACGTATTGAAAGAATGCTGGGACAAATGAAGGAGTCTGGGGAAAAATTAGCATCAAGTACAAAATACCAAAATACAAAATAGGGAAAAAAACCCTCCCCAAAAGTTATGCCAGGGGGAAAAAAAAAGGAACCTAGCTCTAGAAAACCATAAGGTAAAAACACTAGTGAGCTGATCTAAATAATTATAGATCTAATTTGTGGGACCCAGGAAATTTAACAAAAATCCCCTACCCCTGGACAAGCAGAGCAGGACTAACTCCATTTTGTGCTACACCCGCCACCTCCTGTATCACCCCCACAGGACCTGCTTATTGCTTAAGGTGCTGCCCCACCCTAGTCAAGCCGCTGGGCACACCCTAATCGGAAATCGGCTCATAACAATGTAACCCTGCTTTGTGCCCGCCAAAACTGCAGCCAAAACTGCACGCCAATTCTGACCAAAGTAATAGGCCGGCTCAAATGGATACTATAGGGTAAGGTGTAATTCAATTGGCCACCTGCATGTGGACCGACATGACTGCGCAACTTTCTGCATATCCCATTGGCCACTGGCCCCTATAAAGCTGCTACGCCTCTTAGTCTCGGGGTCCAAGTCCCTGCTCCGCTGTGCCGGGTACACTTGGACCCAAGCTCGAGCTTGTAAATAAATGCTCGTGTGTTTGCATCGGCGTCGGCTCTTTTGTGGTTTCTCGAATTCGCAATCTTGGGCACAACATAATTAAATAAACATCTAAAATAAATATACATGGTATATGTGTGTTCATGGGAATAATAGACTAGTGAAAAAGCTACAACCTCAATTTCCATATCACCAAGTCACCAGATGATACCTAAAATTGAAAAGCCAATGCATAGCAAAATAAAGAAAGTTATTTAATAATCTGGAGTAAGTACTATGATAATCAGCAGAGTTGAGAGGCTATCTTGGGGGGGGGGTGGAAAAGAGCGTTGTTGCTTTTTTAAAACTATTTTATTTTTCTCACACTAAGTGCACTAGAACAATAAAGTGAAAAGTAAATTTTGGGGCAGCCTGGGTGGCTCAGCAGTTTAGTGCTGCCTTCAGCCCAGGGCATGATCCTAGAGACCTGGGATCAAGTCCCATGTCAGGCTCCCTGCGTGGAGCCTGCTTCTCCCTCAGCCCATGTCTCTGCCTCTCTCTCTCTCTCTCTCTCTCTGTGTGTGTGTCTCTCATGAAAAAAATAAAACCTTTTTAAAAAAAGTAAATGTTTTAAAAAGATAGTTTCATGTAGCCTAGAAGGTAACAAAATTAAAATCATACAACTAACACCTATAGTGATAAATTAAAGGATTAGCCCATATATGCTCCTGAGGGAGATTACTAATGATCTTTACCTGTATTGCTCATATTGGTTAAAAAAACAAACAAACAAACTCAGAATAACCTCTTCCACAAGGAGAAATTCTGTATACAAATCAAGTAATATATTTACATATAGTAAATGAAATCTTAGACCAAATTTAAATCTCACCCACAGGTCAAACACTTAGTATATAAATTGGTTTGGAAGGTTAAGTTTCCTGGGTATACAAGAATACCTGAGTATACTCTTTAGGGGCACCATTATGACCTGAGTATACTCTCTAGGGGCACCATTATGACTTATCTAAAAGCCATGTAATTGCTCCTGTTTCTTAAAAAGGTAACATTAAACAGTTACCTTGTAGTTCTTTTTCTTAATGACTTAGGGTTTATGTACATCACTGATACATGTTTTGCGTTGTAAGGTACAAAATGTCCAGCTGTACTGAATATAAGGTTGTTTGTCCTGACATTGAATATTGATGGAACTACTGTGCTTTGAGTCAAAATTTTTTTAAGTTTCTCTTCCCCCCCCCCCCAAAAAAAAAAAAAAGAAAAAAAAGTTTCTCTTCCCCTTTACTGCAGTCAGGAAAGCACTGTCTCCAGGTACTTTCTAATAGCAATTACTCTCCTTTCTAATTTGCAGCTTATTTGGCAAGGGTTTCAAAACCAGATCATTGAATTTATTAGTGGTATATAACAACAACATGGGCCACATATTTAGCTGAGACTGAGAAAGAAGTTTAAATAATCACAAGAGCTTTAGTGATAGGCTAAAGGAAATGAGCAAAGGGACATTTAACTGCATCATGGGTAACGAAAAGCTGGATTTCAAACAGAAACGTATGATATTTCAGCTGATTCAAAAACACCTGACCACTAAATTCTATATATAATATTGGAGAAGTTTCATCCTCTCCAATGAGAACAACAGTTTCACTGTCTGCCTTGAGTCTTCAAAAGTTCAAGTGATTGAGTCTCACTTAATTTATTTTTGCTGAAAAACAAAACAAAACAAACAAAAAATCCAGCTAGTCCTAAAAACCACTGGTGAGATCAGGTCTGGGTAGCTTTCTGTCCCTCATAAAACCAAAGAGCCTGAAAGGACAAGAGATATTGAAAACAAAGACATGATGGCAACACAGCTGACTTTCCTGCCCAGAAATGGTACTCCTCTGGTTCCACAAACATTTATTCATTTAATAAAAGTTTACTGAGCACCCAATATATGCAAGGCATTGTGCTAAGTGCTGCAATTTTTGAAATGACAAAATTGTTTGTACATGTACATGTGAGATCTGAGCTAGTCCTTGATAGTGTTCCTGATTTGAGAGAGACAGAATGCCCCCACATGGCTCATTTAGGGAGCTAAAAGCATGGATGAGGTTTGCTTTCTTTCCTTCTATCAGCCCAGCACAAATTTTTGCCTTTCTCAAATCAGTCATAAGTCAAAACAAATAAGGCACATTTAAAAAAAAAGGTCCCCCCTTTAATTGACCAAAGTAAAGCCATGACATTTCATTTGGTAACCTGCTCAGAATTATAAAAATCATTCCATTTGGCCCAGCCCATCTGCCCAGGCAAAACTTCCGGAAATTCTAATCCCATCGTGCTCTGTTCTCATAAACTGCATATTTAAAAAACGTCTTCAGCGTCCTAAATGTGACGCACTCAGTGCGAAGCATATCAGAGCTGGATGTAACATTTATGTCCGTGATAAGCCTCGATTATCCAGGTCCTTTACCTGCAACATAAAGAATGTCATTTTAATATTTACAATCAGGTCAACTTGGGAGAGCTTCTCTACTGGGCTGGGTTCTGCTGCTTGGTGTGGTTTTGGCAAGGGCTTCAAAACCAGATCATTGAATTTATTCAATGACTAAAACAGCACTGGTTTGAGACTAGCTACTCTCTGCTTCCTTTTGTTTTGTTTTTTTAAGATTTTTTTATTTATTTATTCATGAGAGAGACAGAGAGAAACAGAGAGGCAGAGGGAGAAGCAGGCTCCACGCAGGGAGCTTGATGTGGGACTCCCTCCCAGGATTCCAGGATCATGCCCCGGGCCAAAGGCAGACACTAAACCACTAAGCCATCCAGGGATCCTCTCTGCTTAGCCTTCTGCAGTATTTCTGAGAAGCAGTATAAATGCTACCTGCCAAATATATCAAGGGTTCTCAATCTTATGTAAGAGATATAATGCACTTCTGTGTGATTCTATGCCATAAATTCCTCAGTGGGAGAGATGCAAATGTAGAGTACATGCACACACACACACCCCCACCTAACCCACACACACACACTTCCTTTTTTTTCCCCTCCAGGCCTGACAATCACAAAAACAGTTCAAGTACAGCCCCAACTGGAAAAATATCACTGTAACCACAGCCAAAATGAGAGCAGACGAGGGTGACTACTCTTGAACAACAATCTAAAATAAAAATAGTAACATTCTGAGTTTTAAGTACTTTTCTGACATTAGAAATGTCCCATATTAGAAATATACGACCTATTTTTTTTTTAATACGGCCTATTTTTAAGCACTAGAACCAATCCACAAACATGAGAGTTGCTTTCTCAGTGTAGCGTCTGCTCACCTTATATATCCTGACTAGCCAGTGTTCTGTGGTATATGCTTCCTCCAGGACATCAAGTTCAAAGTCTTTATTCCCAATCTCAGCATTCCGGACACGGTCAAAGCCAGGCGGACGCTCTAGAAAGGGACAAAAAAAAAAAGGAGAAACACTTCTTTCTACAGTGCTGATTTCCTAAGGAAAGAGTAAATCAATTTGGCAAATCATGTACTAATTGGAATATTATTCCTCAGCCTGATATTTGTTTAGAGAGTAGGCCCCTTCAGAAAAAGACATTAGGTAGTTAGAACAAATCAAGTGTAACCCTGACTCAAATCCTCTCCAAGTTAATGCTTGGCAAAGTCCATGGAGGCTAACTCTTCTAAGAGACAGGGGTCTGATTTCCCAGTCCCTCCAATCCTGAGGATTGCTACCCAGAGGCCTCTGTGTTACACTAGTAACCCTTCCATGGATTAGAGAAGAACCCATCAGAAGTGAAAGGCCTGCATCCGCTTCAGGAATTGTCCCTAGTGCAGAAAAAGAAATTAAAGTCAGAAGGAAAGACCTAACCTAAATCAGGTTAGTCTCCATGCATTTGTTTAAAGCAAAGTCCCTTATGTCACTGTATCCCCTCCCCCCTTCGTTCCTCTCTCCATTGCAATACCTTTTACTGAGAGGCAATAGAATGTAATGAGTAAAAAGCACAGAATCTAGAGCTAGACTACCTTAGTTTAACTTAACTCTGCCACTAGTTAGGTAACTCTGGACAGGTAAGTATCTTATTTGTACCTCAAATTCTTCATACATAAAATAGAAATAATATTAGTATCTCTGTTTTGGGTTGTTGTGAGAATCGAAGGAATTAATAGATGTAAAGCACTTAGAGCAAATATGTGAAAAAAACTATACGTGTCGGCCATCACTGTTCTTACTGCTATTACTAACGTTATTACGAATCACTCACTGGCTTCTGTGTAGACCTGTCCAAAGCGGTAGTAACACATCTTGTACATAAGGCAGTTGAGCAGCACTGGAGAACCCTCACGGTCTACACGGAATTCCCCAGTTGGAGTATAATAATCGTGTTCCTTAATATGTTTGCCTGTGTCTGTGCTCCCTCCAATCCGGACCATCCACAGAAACTTGTTGATGTCTAGAAAAAAGTAGAAAGAGAACTGCTGTGTCACAAAGGTTGCTAAAGCTGAATTACCAAATGAAAGCTACTATTTATTTACTTTTATTTTTAATTTAAGTACAGTTGACATACAGTATTAGTTTAAGGTGTACAACATACTGGGGTGACATTTGAAAAAGCAGCCATTTCTAAGAAAATCCCTCAAAATATTTTTCCAATGGGGAAATATTTTTAAAACAGGAAACACAATGTGGGGACAAAACTTTTCCCTCAAAATTCTGAAATTCGGGGCAGCCCGGGATGCTGCCTTTGGCCCAGGGTCTGATCCTGGAGACCTGTGATCAAGTCCCATATCAGGCTCCCTGCATGGAGCCTGCTTCTCCCCCTGCCATTTATACAGTTCAAAAACAGGCAAAAATACATTTATGTCAAAACTTGCCAAATTACAGATTTTAAATATCTGAAGTGTACAATATGTTAATTACGCTTTAACAAGTCTGTTTAAAAAGCAAACTGATGGCCTTAGAAGCCAAGATAGTAGTCACCCTTAGAAGATGGCGGTTTGGGGGGTAGATACTGTGAGGGGTATGAAGAGAAATTCTAGGACACTAGTAATGTTCTGTTTCATGATCTGGGTGCTAGTTACATGGATATGGTTCCCCTTGTGAAAAGAGACCATGCTATATACTTATAGTAGCTGCGTTTTTTAAAATGTCAAACTTTAATGCAAAGGTCACTTTTAAAAATTGTATAATTTGGGCACCCCAGAGGCTCAGCGGTTTAGCGCCGCCTTCAGTCCAGGGCCTGATCCTGGGGACCCGGGATCGAGTCCCACATCAGGCTCCCTGCATGGAGCCTGCTTCTCCCTCTGCCTGTGTCTCTGCCTCTCTTTCTCTCTCTCTCTCTCTCCCTCCCTCCCTCCATCTCTCTCTGTCTCTCATGAATAAATAAATAAAATCTTTTAAATAAATAAATAAATAAATAAATAAAAATTGTATAATTTGAAACCTCTTCATCTCAGCACTTTCTTTTATGTTAAGTTACTTTGTCAAGTGTTTCATATGCTAATTTCCCACACAAAAATTACAATATGTTCCAAATGACATTCATTCTTACACCATCATTAAGCATACTTCTGTAAACCTTTATAGGCAATAAAAGGTTGACTGGCTGAAAGTGGTTTACCTAACAGTGCTTAATGCTAGGATTTCAAGAAATTATCTCTTTTTACCACATATAATGTGTACATTCATATATATAAAAATACATATACACATAAACATACACAAGCACTTTTCTGTAGTATTTGGATATGTTGTGACTATTAGAAAACCTACAAATAATTATACATAAACAGTGCTGTTGCGATTGTAAAAGTTCAGATCCTTGGACACATGTCCATGGTATCATCGTTCTTCCTGCCTGTACCAGAAACGCATGGAAGCCAGTCTTCTAACTTTACACTTGGCACTTTACCTATACTATATACACAGACCGATAATCTAAAATTTAAACATCTCTGGGGCGCCTAGGTGGCTCAGCGATTTGGTGCCTGCCTTCAGCCCAGGGCATGATCCTGGAGACCCAGGATCAAGTCCCACCCACATCGGGCTCCCTGTATGGAGCCCGCTTCTCCCTCTGCCTGTGTCTCTGCCTCTCTCTGTGTCTCTCATGAATAAATAAATAAAATCTTTAAAAAATAAATAAATAAAATAAAATTTAAACATCTCTAAGAAGTAGTCTATATTCAAAGAAAATTAAGAGAGAAAGATGAGGTAGTTATTTAACTGCAGGAAAACAGAAGTCATTCTAGGTAAGAATGTAACCTGTTTAGAATGTATACTGGTTGACCCAGGAAGGAATGTTTAGATAGTCACGATCTTCAAAATACCTTATTTGGAGTTAACCAAAAACTAAAAACTGACTCTACTAAGAAGAATCAAGAGGAAAAGGAAGAATTGGGGAGTGATAAAAAGAACGAAATTCCTTCTCTATAATTATAAGTTGATACAGCATATCTAAAATGATCAATGAACAGAAGAACATACATATTTTTAGAAATATAAACATAAGTACTAGAATAAACAACTGAAGAAATAATTGCATCTGGAAACTGATGTCATAGGGAGTTTAGGTTTAGGGACTAGGTACTACATACCAGGTTTTATTGTAAACCTGCAAAAGTATTTAATATTTTCAAGTATAAAAAGGTATTGCTTTAATTATTTTTACAGTTTTTTTAAGGCAGAGAACCACATTTGACAATTCTTCTAAAAATATGGTTTTCCTATTAATCACAGGGAACATGGTAACATATGCCAGACACACACAAGTATGAAACATTTTAAACTGGCATATGAATCTATGGCTGAAAACCACTAAAAATACTAATTCTTAAGTTCATATTGAGATGCTATGTTCTTTTTGTCCCATTGTGTTTTACTTTGCTATTACTTTCTGTTTGTTTGGTTTATACACACTGTGAAATGAACACAATAAGTTCAGCTAAGCTTTTTTTTTTTCTTTTTAAAGATTTTATTTATTCATTCATGACAGAAAGACAGAGAGAGGCAGAGACACAGGCAGAGGGAGAAGCAGGCTCCATGCAGGGAGCCCGATGCAGGACTCGATCACGGGACTTCAGGATCACGCCCTGGGCCAAAGGCAGGCGCCAAACCACTGAGCCCCCCAGGGATCCCTCAGCTAAGCTTTATGTTGTTTATCGATTATGGAACTCTTAGGTCTTTAGACCATTCTAGCAGGCCACACTCATGAGAATTATTTACTTTTACCTCTTACTTGTTGCCAAAAAAAAAACAAAAAACAAAAAACAAAAAACAAAACATTAAAACCCTAAAGTTCCAAATACTTAGGAACTTCTCCAACCAAGAAAATACATCGGTATTAGTAAAAAAAAAAAAAAAAACTGAAGAGTAGGAGATTCATCTTGTTTCCTTAGACTCTATGACCTATAATTAAAAATAGAATCAAGTACATACCATCAGAGGAATACCCAGTAAGGCCTCCAAAAATGACCAGCACATAGCTAACATCAAGCTCCCTCATGATCTCATAGGCTTTTTCTTCTGTGGATGCCATCGCCTAGAAAAATAAATGCATGTTTCTCAGAGCAAAATTCCAGATCATATGATACCTCAGAAATATTTCCCACTAGTCCCTGTGTGCCAAATAATCCCTTCACTTTACCTGTCCTACTCGAGAAATATGGGTATTATTCCATGTGTTATTGTCCACTAAAATTGTCCGATTCGCCATAGCTGTAATCTGGTAACCATAATCCCACCATGACATGACCTTTGCATCCTGAAAGATGAATGGAAAATGAAAATGAGCTCGCTGCCTCCAAAAGTCAAATACGAGAGAAGAACTGGAAAGGCATCTATAGTTAAGTAAGGCCTAACCGAGAAAATGAACCTTGTACTTGGTCCTACATTTATAATATAATCATGAAATCTCACTGCAAATTATACAGTATCTAACATTCACAACACTTTTAATTCAGATCACCTTTTATAAGCAAGAATAATAGAATGGTAGGTATAGGGGGCTGTGTAATAGTTCCAAAAAATAATCTCATGTCATCAGATAATTATATTAAATCTTTAATTAAAGTCACAAAAAGCTGTTAATATAAAGATGAGAGGGAATACAAACCACGGAATATGATGGACAAGAATTGAGAAATTCATACAGCTTTAACTCCTTAAGAGTCTAACTCAGAAATGCTATTCCCAATAGTTACTGTCAAGAAAATTACTTCAGATTCTCAAAAGGTATAAACCAAATGTTACAAGTACTTATCATCAGGTGATCACTTTATGGAAAATTTCTATCTTTTTTTCTTATTTCTATTTTCTGATTTCTTTTATAATTGGGATGGTCCACCTCCTGATAAAAACACCATGCTGTCAGAGTATAGATGATTACTAGTAAAAATACAGAAGAAATCCTGAAATGAATGGTGGCTGACTTTTAGGGCTTATTCAATACCAGGGTTCTATAGTTCCAATTTCTCCAGGCTTTCCACCCATCTAAAAGCTATATGATTATCACAGCAAATGTCTCCCACTTCCCCCTACCCCTCAGTCCCACTCCTCTCAAATCTTAACCTCTGGAGTATTGTGACGAAGCCAATAGTATGCTTCTCGGAAGTCATCAAAAATGATCCTACTGCCATCCCCACCACGGGCAGACAGCACAATGGAGGGAGAAGAGTAGGCCTCGCTGGTCACCCAAGTTGAATGAAAGGTGTAGGTGATGAGAAAGAAAGCCATGACCAGTATCATTCCACTTGCCACCTAAAAAAGGAAAAACTATGTCATAAAACAAATTAAACTAACACAATTCAGAACTGCTTCTTACCATACAATATTCATAAGACGAATCAAAATGAGTCAGGGGCTGTATGAGTTCACTCTGGCCACTATGATGACACTCTACTCCCTCACTCAAGAAATAGGTACACACACACACACAAACACACACACACAGAGTTTCCCAAGCCTGTTCTTAGTTAATTCTCACTTCATTCTTAATTGGGTATGTAGAATCCTGTTGCTTCTTGCTCTTTTTGTCTGGACGACTTATGTCCAAATTCTTCATGTAAGTGGACAGCACCTGGGAAACTCCAATGCCAGAAAGAATGCACATAACAGGTGCCAACACTAGCATTAGACGCACCTGAAAGAGACAGAAAGCAAGCAAAAACAGTCCAATCAGCATTTTACAAATTACAGATTTCAATATATTAGTATAGCATGATATCAGTTCAGTGGTTTATTATTTTATTTATTTATTTTATTTTTATTATTTTATTTATTTTACTTTACTTTATTTTATTTTATTTGAGAGAGAGAATGCACAGAGCAAGAGGGAGAAGCAGACTCCCCACTGGGCAGGAAGCCCAATTCAGGGCTCGGTCCTAGGACCCGGAGATCACGATCAGAGGCAAAGGCAGACGCTTAACTGACTAAGCCACCCAGGGGCCCAGTTCAGTGGTTTTCAACAAACAGAGTTCTCTATAAAAAAGATCAAAATAGGGCAGCCTGGGTGGCTCAGCAGTTTAGTGCTACCTTCAGCCCAGGGCGTGATCCTGGAGACCCGGGATCGAGTCCCACGTCAGGCTCCCACATGGAGCCTGCTTCTCTGCCTCTCATGAATAAATAAAATCTTAAAAAGAAAAATCAAAATATGAGAAAATATTTGCTGTATCTACAGAAGTATATATTTCTTGAATTGCTTTTCAGTTACATATGTACCTATGTATATGTGTTCCTAAATAATGATATGTTAAAGAATACATGTAACTATAGTTTAAAATTTTTTAAAAAGCATGAGAAATGTAGTCTTACTACAATATATAAATTCCCTCTGCTTTCAACAATCTAACACTTGGCAATCCTCCCTGGACCTTAGGGAAAAAATGTCACCTCCTTTCTTAAGACAATCAGAAAGAGAGGGGAAAAAACATGTCCACGGTTGCTTTCTCCAACAGATATATAGTGCCTCTCCCTGACACAAGAGTATGAATCCAAGAAAACTGGGCCCCACAACCAGACTATATGAGTGCATCATATATCCCTGGGAAGGATCAGTAATAGTAAGCAGCTTTATAACTCAGCCCCCCAAATGCTCCAAAGGAAGCATGTGCACAATCATCAGTACATCCTGAATCTTGCCATGCCCCTCAGAGTCAGGGGCAGAACTGTAGCATTCCTCACCATGACAGCTGAAAAGTACATGCTGGTTACACCATACATGATGATGAAAATCCGGGCATCAGACAGGTTGCTAAAGCAGTAATACAGACCAACTACAAAAGTAAAAATAAAAACAAGTAAGCAATTAAAATAAATAATCATAGATACATGCAAAGACGTTTATACAGAACACTTTAAAATAGCAAAAAGTTAAAAAACCATCTAAATATCCAACATAAAAGAGATGGTATATTTACAGAATAGAATACATCAATTAAAATATTGCTGCAAGATATTATGGATCATTTACCTTCTTTACACATCTCTGTACTTAAAAAAACAAATAACATATTTGTCATATCTTTACAATAATACTAAATAAGAGAAAATATGATTCTTTATAAAATGAAAAAAACTGGGGAAAAATTGTATCATCTCATTTTTATTCAATTTTTTTTTTTATGATAGTCACAGAGAGAGAGAGAGAGAGAGAGGCAGAGACACAGGCAGAGGGAGAAGCAGGCTCCATGCACCGGGAGCCCAACGTGGGACTCGATCCCGGGTCTCCAGGATCGCGCCCTGGGCCAAAGGCAGGCGCCAAACCGCTGCGCCACCCATGGATCCCCTCATTTTTATTCAATAAATAACTGGATGAGGGGGGCCTGGCTGGCTCAGTCAGAAAAGCAGGTGATACTTTATCTCGGAGTCATGAGTTCAAGCCCCCTGTTAGGTGTAGAGATTACTAAAAAAAAAAAAAAAAATTTTTTTAATTAAAAAAAACTGAAGTAAATGAATAAATAACTGGATGAATACACATCAAAATGTAAACAGTAGCAACAGATGTGTGGTGAGCTCCTGAAAGTTTTACTTTTTTTTTTAACTTGTCTACATTTTTTACAATAATCAACTTCGTAAAAAAAAAAAAAAAAAAAAAAAAAAAATTATTTTATTTAAAAAAATAAAAGAAAAGAAAAGGCAGCACCCCACCACCAGCAAATCCAAAAACATACGGACTGGTTAGAAGACAGGTAGCTGTGTTGTTACAATCAGCCATGCCTATTCTCAAAATTCAGTACTGTCAATAAAATAAATGGGGCAGACTCATGGATAGGAGATGGGAGAAGTATACTGAAAATACCCAAAAATAAAAACAAAAACCTGAATGCAAATTCAAGTTGAATTTTAACTTATAATAGAAATGAACAGAAAACGATGAGGCTCTGAACTTGCCAGCATCTCCAACTGTTCAACTTCTGACTTCTACTCTGCTTCAAATATTAGAAAAATGCTTAGCCATCCTTTGTACTGCACAGGGTAAACAGGCAAAAACAGAAACAACAACAAAACACAAGAATGAAGGTAATTTACTTATTTCAAATCAAACAGTGATTCTTTAAAAAAGCCACTTCAGAACACAAGGCAGACAGACCTGGAAACATGAAGACCAGAAGCTGTAGGTCAAAATAGTAGGAGGACCAGGTCGTGGGCTGGTGCTCAGACACAGAAGCAATGATGGGGATGTTGTTCTTAGCATAAGAAGGATCCAGCAGTGAGTAGAAACGACCCGTCCAGGGAGATATTTTTCCTGGCAGCAAAGAAGCAACAAATATTTCACAATCACTCTTGAAACAAAATAACCTCTGATCCTAATCACAATTTTCCATTTCAATAAGAGTCTCTGAAACAGAGAAGTATTTTTTATTAAAATGCCATCAATACTTTGAGAATTTTACTCCATCCTTTCTTTCAAACTTCAGAGTATTTTTGTCAGCATAGCCAGCAGAATAAAGTCAGGCTGTATATAAACTCAGAGATAAGAGGCAAAAGTGCTTTCTGGAAAGATTTTAGGTCAAATTCAGCCAAACCATGGCCAACTCTATAAACTAAGTCAACTACAGCCTCCAGTGCTGCTCCAAAGTAGACAACACACAGAGACTTGGGCAGAATCAAATCAGCCTGTGAGAAGTAAGGAAAATGAAGCAAGCTAAACAGCCATGGTTTAGTGCAAATGGCATTAGACGAGGCCATGTTTGCACAGTATGGCCAGCAGTGTTGATTGATCTCTCCCACCCTACCAGTAGAAAAGAAAAAGAAAAAGAAAAAAAGAGGAGGAAAATTAGCAAGGTGAGATATAGTCCTTTCACCAAGTGTGATATTTCTGACATTAAGAGCTACTCTAATGAGATATTCTTAACTACATAGAATCCAAATACTGGGCTGACAAGTGGACTAAATGTGAAGAAGCAGGACTTTTTACTCTTAGGAGGGAAAGAACAAATCTTTCTGTGGTCAAGAAATAACCCATATTTTTGAAGTTTATTATATGTTCCATATCCATTTACAAAAAATGTGAGCCTGCATACCTGTCAGCATGAGGAGAGCTCCCACGGTGAGAAGGACAAAGCCTACCAGGGAGATGACACTTCGGAAAAGAACTTCAAACTGCTGTGGATTCAACTTGCTGCGCAGATAATCCACAAAGGCATGAATCTGGCAGAGACCAAAGACCCCAAAGGCTGCCATGTGCTCTGATGAGAGGACGGGCTGTAGATAAAAGCATATATATGACAATGCTGGAAAACAATGGATCCAGCCTAGACCTGAATTCTCCTGACCTAGTTCTGACCAAACAAAGGGTCAAATGAGTTCTGAGGCCTCCGAGGAATTAGGGCCAATTGAAGGGACAGTCTAATTCACCTGCTGCATTTTCCAAAGAGTATTTGGAGTCCTCCAAAGCATACCATACTCTATCATAATCATACCTCTGGCCTTTGCTCAGGCTTTCTTTAGCCTAGATGGCAATTTTCTCATTTTCCCAAAATCTGCATTCACAGAAATTCTCATCACTCAAGGCCACACATTTCCTCCTAATCTGCTAAACTTACTCCTTTCTATGTTCCACGCACCTTAGATCTCTTCCATTACTTATAAATTCTTTGCTTAGACCAGTGGTTCTCAAACTAGTGAGCATCATAACCATGGGGAGGGCAAAGAAGAGAGGGTGTTAAGACACAGAATGCAGAATCCTCCCCTAAAGTTTGATTCAGCAGGTCTCTGAGAAGAACCCAGAATTTGCATTTTTTTAATAAAAAATTTGGAATTTATATGCTTCTTCAGAATACTTATATTATTATTTTTTGTAACTTCTACCCCCAGTATGGGGCTCAAACTCACAATACCAAGATCAAGCAGCACGTTCTACTGCCAAAGTCAGCCAGCTGCCCCCATAATCTGCATTTCTAACAAGTTCGCATTGCTGCTGGTCTAGCAATCACATTTCCAGAGCTGCTATATTATAAATATAGACAACTGCATATACTTCTTTCCCCACAAAACTGCAACTTCCTTAAAGACCAGGATCATATTTTTAATTTTTACATTTCCCACTGATTAGCAAATTGCATACAGTAGGTGATCAGTAAGGAAAATACTGCTGATTTCTGAATAAGGGTTCTATTTTCATCAGAATTTCACACGAGAAATTAAACACACCACATCATTCTCCGGTTTCATAGTTGTCTCTTAACCCTATAAGTAATGTGGTTAAAATGTTTGTGCCTTGCGTCCTAAAGGACTTTCACACAGGTCCCATCAAGAAGTTCAGGGGTCATTACTAATACATGGGACTCATCAGCATTAAAAAGGACTGGAAATAACTTTGCATTTATACCAACTCAGCTCAAAATAGCTCTCCTCCAACAAATCTAAGCCAGATTAACAGTCCTTAAATTCAAACATTATGGAACAAATATTAACATGCTCTGGAAGCAGACTTCAGTGACCAATGATTCTGTTGCTTCAGTTAACACAACAGTCCAAGGTTAGACTGTGAATAAGTCTTACTCTCTTCATCGGAATCCAAGACAAATCAAGCTACTTGGAGCGGTTTAGAGAAAGTAAAAGAAGCTAAAAACTCTATTCAATCTAGGACTCACCTGAAAACCCACAAAGGAGATCTGCATGGAAAGAATGGTGCCCAGGCAGTAAACAGTACAGTAGGCCACGTAGATCCGGTGGGAGAAACGTCCTGTGAGCATCAGCACCAGTACATGGAGAGGGATTAAGTTGATCAAGAACACATAACCTCCCCATGAAGAGACCTATGACAGGATAAAAAAAAGAAGAGTTCCTCTGAGCACTCCTGCTCAGGCTACCACTATATTTAGGATATTACCTGTGACCTTGCAAAGAACATCTCTTTACAGTAACTATAAACTTTATTTATGCCAAGTGGCTTAGGGAGTTTAAATAACTGACTTCTGGGATGTCTGGGTGGCTCAGCACTTGAGCACCTGCCATCAGCCCAGGGCGTTTTCCTGGAGTCCTGGGATCGAGTCCCACATTGGGCTTCCTGTGTGGGGCCTACTTCTCTCTCTGCCTATGTGTCTGACTCTTTCTCTCTGTGTCTCTCATGAATAAATAAATAAATATTTTAATAAATAAATAAATAAATAAATGATTTCTTTCATTAAGAAAATCAAATTCACACCTATTACTGTAATTCAACCCCATATTCCCTATGCCATCATGATCACAAAAGAAGACTTTTGTAACTCAACACTCAGTTAATCTAGATGCAATCTAACACTATATGGAGGATTTAAGGATACATAGCAAGCGGAAGCAATTAAGGGAAGAAGTCTAAGTAAATACATAAGATTGAACAGGAAAAAAATATATTAGAAAAGGAAAAATTTAAAAGGAACATATTAGAAAAGAGAGTTGGCCAACCAATATCCATAGGACATATACTATCTGGAGAACTTTAAAAATTAAAAACATTATCTCTATCTTGCTATTACACAATAGATATCCACACACCTGTCTTGGATGGGGCTTTGTAAGGACATAGTAAACAATAAAGACTTCTAGCCTCCAATCTATGGTCTCAAAGCCCAAGAGCTAGTTCCAATTTATATCAGTTGATCTCAATAGAAACACTCATGGAAGAAAGGAGGGAAAAGTTACCATGTAGAAATAAGCAAGGGCACACTTCGCTGCCCAATAGATGGAACCAGTCTTTACTGCTTTGATCCACATGTAGTAGGTGAGTAGCATGCAAAAGATGGCAATCCCTGCAGAAAGAACAGAACAAAAATTTAGTAAAAGGCCATCCTGGTACAATATTTAAGAATACTGTTCTGGGGGTGCCTGGGGAGCTCAGTCAGTTAAGCATCTGCCTTCAGCTTAGATCATGATCTCAGGGTCCTGGGATTGATCCCTGTGTTGGGTTTCCTGCTCCATGGGGAGTCTGCTTGTCCCTCTCCCTCTGCCCCTCCCCCCAGCTCATGTTGTCTCTCATAAATAAATAAAATCTTTTTTAAAAAAAGATTTTTTTTAAAGATTTTATTTATTTATTCATAAGAGACACAGAGAGAGGCAGAGACACAGGCAATGGGATAAGCAGACTCCCTGCATTGAGCCTGATACGGAACTTGATTCCAGGACCTCAGGATCATGACGTGAGTCAAAGGCAGCTGCTTAACCACTGAACTAACCCAGCATCCCAATAAATAAAATCGTAAAAAAAATAAAAATAAAAAAAGATATTGTTATGATTCTTATCTCAAACCTACTTACTCAATAACAGTGTAATTATTTTACCTCTTATCATTTGTTTCCTATTAAAAAGAAGCCATAATAGTATCTATTACATAAAAGTATCGTGAAGACAAATTTAATTATTGCGTGTAAAGGACTTAGAATAGCACCTAGTATAGAGCAAGTACTCAGTAAACGTTGGTTGTTATTATTACTATTCCTTTCAGGCACTAAATTCCCTGTTAGTGTGGTCCTAAAGATACTCCATACTAACATGCACCATCCTGTCTCTACCTCTTATGCCTTCATTAGCCCTTTCCTTAATATTTATCTATTGAAGTCTTAACCCCAGGACTTGGTTCACTCTCAGCTACTTCCAAAAAGTCTTCCCTCATCTCCAAATCTGAATTATCTCTCCTTTCACTATATTCCCAAAGTACTTGGTACATACCTTTCTAATAACATGTATACTACCTACCTCTTGTGCATTATTATAGGTCTATAATTACCTTCCATAATAGATTATGAACCAACATAATTTTATTCATTATCATTGTAATTCCTTAATTATGAGCCAAAATAGTCTTACTGATTACCTATAATACCTAACATTATATTTTCCCAATAACATTCAATAAATACAGGCCATACTGAAACAAGTCAATAAAAGTCATTAGGGATTTAAGAAAATCCATTTCTCAGGGTGCCTGGGTGGCTCAGTCAGTTAAATGTCTGCCTTCCGCTCAGGTCATGATCTCAGAGTCCTAGGATCAAACCCTGATTCAGGCTCCCTACACATCAGGGAGTCTGCTTCTCCCTCTCCCTTTGCCCCTCCCCTCCAAGACAGACTTGTAGTCTCTCTCTCTCTCTCACTCCTGCTCTCTCTCTAAAAAAAAAAAAAAAAATTTAATTTAAAGATTTTAAAATATTCATTTCTCAAAGCATGTGGCTGGTTCATTCAATAGACATCCAACTCTTGATCTTGGGAGTTGTGGGGTTGAACCCCACCTTGCTGTACAGATTACTTAAAAATAAATCTCGAAGGAGCACCTGGGTGGTTCAGTCAGTTAATCATCTGCCTTCAGCTCAAGTCATGATCCCAGGGTTCTGGAGTCCTGGGATCAAGCCCTGTGTCAGGCTCCTTGCTCAGCAGGCAATCTGCTTTTTCCCCTCCCTCTGCCCTTCCTCACCACTTGTGCTCACTCTCACTCACTCATATAATGAAATCTTTAAAAGAAAAAATAAAAAAGTAAAAAGTAAATATATCGATAAATAAAACCTTTAAAAAATATATCCATTTCTCTTATCTAGGAAAACAAAGCAAATGATCACGATGTTAACATAATAGTAACACTCAACACTAAACTATCTACTTTTATGCCCAGAGAAGAGCCAAAAGCCTTATATAATGAAAATTACCAGCTACCTTTCTGGAGGAGATGACAGAGAAAGATATAAATTTGTCTGAGGTCCCTTCTGGCACATTTCTAATCTTCTAACCCAAATACCATTTTTGCTACTGCTAAACATCAGATATGATGAATTCAGTTCTACTGCACTTCCTGAAGATCTACTGAATAATGAGATGAACAGATTATCTTCAGCATTTTAAGTCTTACCTTCATTATCATAGGAACCAGCCACAGATCGAGAGATATACCCAGGAACTACAGCAATCATGGCAGCAGCAAGAAGTCCAGCCCCTGCATCCTGAAAGAAAAGAGAGGTAACAGGAAGTTAACAACATCTACTCATGAGAGAAAGAGAGGATCCACTAGTACATTATGCTTATAATGGGCCCAGAGAACTGTCCAACACTTTCCAAGATAGAAGTGATGCTAGAAATGTTTGCAGCACAAGAAAACTAAAAACATCACAACTAATTCCCCATGATGATACCAAGACTGAAACTGAATACACATAGGCTAAGGACAGACAAATCATGCAAGCTGTCAGACATCAGACATTGCCTCAGAATGGGCTGTTTGGCTGCAGTATTCCCGGGCTTATGAGTCCCTATCCCTAACAATATCTGCATGCTGTCAAAGAGTCACACCTCTAAAAGGTATGCAAGAATAGACAATTATTTAAGCTAAAAAGCTAAAAGGTGACCATCTATCTGGAGTAAAGATCCCAGGAGCTTGAATAATAAAGTTGGAACATCACAAGGCAAACTGTGAGCTCAGAAGAGAGGAACAACAAATATAAGCCATACTCCAAAAGAGTAAGGACTTGTCTGTTGGTAAGAGTCAAATTTGGAATGAGGGCAACAAAGGGAAGGATGAAAAGGTTTCCAAACTACACTCAACTTTCCCAAGACCTCCTACTAGTTAATCACCTCTATGGGATCTCCCTGACACCATAGCCACAAACTAAGAATAGTATCCAAGTACCCTGGATCAGCAGTGCAGAAACCTAGAAAAAGAGAGGCAGGGGATCCCTGGGTGGCGCAGCGGTTTGGCGCCTGCCTTTGGCCCAGGGCGCGATCCTGGAGACCCGGGATCGAATCCCACGTCGGGCTCCCGGTGCATGGAGCCTGCTTCTCCCTCTGCCTATGTCTCTGCCTCTCTCTCTCTGTGTGTGACTATCATAAATAAATAAAAATTAAAAAAAAAAAAAAGAGAGGCAGTATAATGGTGCCTACTACAAAAGTGGTTTAATAATTTTAAATAATGTTAAAAAAAAATCAACAAATAATTGCTGTGCATTTCCAATAGGAAAAATTAACCATTTTGGAACACTTTTTGTAGTTATTTTTCCTCTCCCTTAGATTGTGAGAACTTTTTTTTTTTTAAAGACTTTATTTCTTTATTTATGAGAGACAGAGAGAGAGGCAGAGACACAGGCAGAGGGAGAAGCAGGCTCCCTGAGATGAACCCAATGTGGGACTTGATCCTGGATCCCAGGATCATGCCCTGAGCTGAAGGCAGACCCTCAGCCACTGAGCCACCCAGGCATCCCAGGTTGTGAGAACTTTAAAATCTAAAGCTCACATTTTGCATTTTAAATGTCTTTCTTTTTCCTTATGTAGAAATTTATATTTGACCTTCAAATGTTCTCTAATAAGGACAAAACAGTTGCTAATAACAAGAAACCATATATCCAGGAAGGGGCTGGAGTGAACCCTGTAATTCAGCCTTGCCAAAGCTTTCTTTAGCCTCTGGTTCCCTGCCCTTCTGAGGCTCTCAGTCCCCCACCCTTTAATCTACTACAGGAGTTCAACAATATTCATTCCCAAGCCTATCACCCCAAATCCTTCACCTTGAGCTCTTTGGTAAGGTGGTACGTGACGATGGTGGTGAAGGAAGAGAAGAGAGGGGCCAGGAACACACAGACATTCCGAATGTCGATGGTGATGTGGAAAAAATGAAGTACATGGTAGATTGCAGCAGAGGTGATCATTAAGCCTGTAACAGGAAGAAGAAACCCCAGTAGGTTATCTTAGTAAGACAAAGAGCTTTAAGGGAAAGAGAGAGAAAATCAAAAGTATCAATAAAGTGATAACATAGGTCTTGACAAACTCCCAGAAACAGACACAGTAACTGTGGTAGACCTATAAATTTCTCTCCTAAGAATTCAATCAGGAGTCCAGAATTTATGAAAATCCACCCATCCCCATTTCCCACACGTGTTTGCCTATATACATAAGATCCAATTTTAGTAACCTGTAATCAGAATAAAATTACAATTGCCACAAAATGAAGATATTAGAAATAAGATAAACTGTTCCATAATATACAAATACCTTATTTCTATTAAAAAAACTTTTTTTTTAAATTCCTGTTCCTCTCACCTGGATAAATTGTTCCTCCAATGATTCGTCCCAAAGGGTACCAGGCCCGGTCATCAAACCAGTTATGGAATTTATAAAATCCCTCTTCAGCCAGGAACCGAGTAGTCCGATAATTAAAGTACCTATGGCAAGAAAGAAAGGATCTGTGTCTACTCCTCTTTGTACTCAATACCAATTTGCAGAGAATTTTGCTCCTCAGATTACACCACTAAGGAACTTACCATTACTCTAATAAAAATCAGTTTGATACCAAAACATGCCAAGTATGAAAATCATTTTACATTACCGTAAGTGCCCTCATTTCTAGCTCCATGCTTGTCTCAACTCAAGAACTACTTCTCTCAGAAGGAAATGCAACTAGAGCCTAACTCAAGCAGGATACTTCACTAGCCTGGCAATTAGTAGGTATTAACATCAGTCAGAGAATTCAAGCACCAAAACACAAAACAGCTGATATGTAGGCATTAATAAATTTGGCCCTTTCCAAGAGAGAGGAACATACAAAAGATCATTTTGATACCACATAGGAAGATACATGGATAACATCAAGAAATGGGCATCTCTAAAGATGTTGGTGTAACACCATACACACCTTACAATTTTTTTAATCCACTCAGTAACACAAATGTCTTTAATGAGTGTTTAAACTTACAAGTCCTACTCATGTTATTTAAAATAGTTCTGGGTGCAGCCTGGGTGGCTCAGCAGTTTGGCACCTGCCTTCAGCCCAGGGCGTGATCCTGGAGACTCAGGATCAAGTCCCACATCAGGCTCCCTGCATGGAGCCTGCTTCTCCCTCTGCCTCTGTCTGTCTGTCTCTCATAAATAAATAAAATCTTTAAAGAAAATAGTTCTGAATGCCACTCATGTAGTAGAATAAAAATATAAATTACACAAAAATATTTGAGGGGGACACCTGGGTAGCTCAGCGGATGAGCGCCTGTCTTTGGCCCAGGGCGTGATCCTGGGGATCCAGGAACAAGTCCCATGTGGGGTTTCCACATGGAGCCTGCTTCTCTCTCTACCTATGTCTCTGCCTTTCTCTCTGTGTCTGTCATGAATAAATAAACAAAATCTTAAAAAAAAAAAATTTGAGGGACGCATGTCTGGCTCAGTTGGTCAAGTATGTGACTCTCAGGGTTGCAAGTTCAAGCCCCACATTGGGTGTAAATTACTTAAAAATAAGATCTTAAAAAAATATATTTGATATAAAATTCTTAGAGTTATACATGAAAAGACACAATTCTTTAAGTCCAAGGTATATAACCTCTTCTCAAGCTTATTTTATTTATTTTAAGTTTCTTATTTTAAAAGAAATAAGGGGGAAAAAATAACTTACAAAATTAAAAATAGGGACGCCTGGGTGGCTCAGTGGTTGAGTGCCTGCCTTTGACCCAGGGCGTGATCCTGGGGATCCAGGATAGAGTCCCACGTCAGCTCCCCGCATGGAGCCTCCCTCTCCCTCTGCCTATGTCTCTGCATCTCTCTCGATCTGTGTCTCTCATGAATAAATAAATTATTTTTCAAAAATTAAAAATAAAAATAAGAACATCAACATCTCATCACCAAGGAAACACAGATCAAAACCACAATGTGGTATCACCTTACATCTGTCAGAATGGCTAAAATCAAAAAGAAATAGCAAGTGTTGGTGAGGATGTGGAGAAAAAGCAACCCTCATGCACTGCTAATAGAAATGTTAACTGATACAGCCACTGTGGACAACAGTACAGAGGTTCCTCAAAAAATTAAAAATAGAAATACTATATGATCCAGTCATTCCTCTACTGGGAATTTACCTAAAGAAAATGAAAACACTAATTTGAAAAAATACACACCGTATGTTTACTGCAGCAATGTTTATAGTAGCCAAGATACAGAAGCAACCTAAGATTCCATCGATAGATGAATGGGTAAGGATGATATGGTATGTATGTATACACACACACACACACACACACACACAGGAATGTTACACAGCCACAAAAAAAGGACGAAATCATGCCATTTGCAGCAACATGGATAGACCTAAAGAGTATCATGCTAAAAGAAAGTCAGAGAAAGACAAATACCATACAATTTCACAAAAATAAACAAAAAACAGAATCAGACCTGTAAATACAGAGAACAAATGGATGGTTACCAGAGGGGCAGAGATGGGGGCATGGGCTAAATGGATGAGGCATGGGAGACACAGGCTTCAGTTATGGAATGAGTAAGTCAAGGGAATAAAAGGCACAGCATAGGGAATATAGTCAATGACATTGTAATAACAGTGTGTGGTGACAGATGGTAGCTACATTTGTAGGGAGGATTGCATAATGTATAAACTTGTCCAATCACTATGATGTACACCTGAAACTAATGTAACACTGTGTACCAACTACATTCAAATAAAAATATAATTTAAAAAGTAAAAAGAATAAGAAAAAAAAGGAAAAAATATAAATTAAATAAAAATAATTTTTAATTACTAAGGGTAATGATGACTAACCACCCTTCCTGCCCATCCTTCTAACCCTATTTCCTTCTTGGTCAGTCAAGTTTTAGCAGCTGAAGTAAGCAGAAGTAGCAGATGGCAGAAATCTCTATCCTTCTGTTTGTTGCTAATGAATGTTATTTTGGTAACTGTCAGAGAAATACAGGGATGAGGGTAACAGGCAGTCAGTATGTGTGAGAACCATGTCCTTTACCTAAGCGCAGGTAGGGCAAGGCAGAGGAAGTACCAATTAGTGGGAAGAGGTCTGGACTGGGGTCAGAACCCAGGCCTCGGTTTCTTGCTCCACAAAAGTAAGCATCAAATCACAAGATCTTTACAGTTCCTTCCAGTTCTATGGCTACAGAGCAGACAGTCCCGTTCTCCCTGGCCATCTCGCTTCAATATTTGTTCATGTAGAGAATCTGAAAAAAAGCCTTAACAGTCTGGTGATCAAGAAACAAAAGGATAGGTTTCCTCATTCATGAGAAATAAATACATAAATTGATTTGAGAAGCCCCAAAGAAAATATTTTATGCCTCCAGAGTGCTTTCAAATACTTACAAAAAATAACAAATTTGCAAATCAACTTCTGAACCAATGCAACTGAAATATGGTACTTTTTAAATACCTATGATTCTAGCTTTCCAGATTTTTAATTAGGCCTTAACTTTAGGCAATACAATATAGTGACTCCAGTGTCCAGAGACAGACACACCTAGGTTCAATGTAAAACAGAGCTTGAAACAAAATGAACTCTCTCTCTCTATATATATATTTTTTTTAAATAAACAAAATCCCTAATTGAACTCATGACTCTACATTTTCCCCAATGTCTTAGAACTTAACCAAGAGGCCCAATTTCTGTCATTTAAATTGTTAAACAAAAAGTCATAAATCTCAAGTTCATGACTTGTGATTTTCTTTTGAGCCTCAAACACACATCAGGCCCCTTTCCCTCAATCTGAATCACTAACTGCTGACCAACCTGAGTAACCGGACTTCCCTTAGCCTGGCCAGAAAATGAGTTTCAGAGACTTACTTATCTCCACTGGAAAACCTGAAGGGTTTTCACCCTAAATATATATAGGAAGCACATCCCCGTCACCAAAAGCTGATTAGAATCTGAGATCTGAAACCCACTGAACCTGAATGCTCCCCAAAGCAAATACCAGACGAAGCAAAAGTACTTACGGGTCAAACTCATGGATGACACTTTCAAATCTCAGGACGGCAAAAAGACGAGTGGAGAATGCTGCAAAAGCCAGAAAGTTAATATTTTAATGGTACTGTGCCATGAAAAGTAATAGTAGATTATAGTATTATAGAGGTAATAGCATTATCCAACACAGAAGTCATAGGAAATATGATCCCTAAACAGGTGCCTGGCTGGCTCTGTTGATACAGCATGTGACTCTGGATTTTGGGGTCATGAGTTTGAGCCCCATCTCTGGGGTAGAGTTTACTTAAAAAAAAAAAAAAAAAAAAAAAAGACCCCTAAATAAAGTATTTATCCATCTCTCCCACATAGGAAAAACAAAAGTACTTCACTTTTTTTTTTTTTTTTTTTTTTTTTAAGAATTTCACTTTCCCCTGAGAATGACACCTACATTTTCCAGGTAGGTAGGACCCACTTTACTTATTATCAAGGCCTGTAACAATGCATTCACCTATTAATACTGCACTCAGCCTACATGGTCATCTTTCTTATATGTTGACCTCCCCTCCCCACAACTAAACTTTACTTTGGAGCAAACTAAGAGGTAAGGCAAATCAAGACCACACTTATGACTCATAAAGAACTAGAAAATCTAAAAAAAAAATAGACTAAGTTCTGAAAAGATTTTCAGAAATAACTAAAGTAGGCAACTAGACTGAAGACAATTGTCTTTTACAAAATTCAGTATCCAAGGGTTCCCAGTATATCTTTTAGTTCTAGGAGAAAATAGAAGTAGCAAAGCATGCCTCCCATTCTTTCCCAGATGACCTCTAGCCCTGACTTTTATAATCTTTTTTTTTTTTTTTTAAGATTTTATTTATTTATTCATGACAGAGAGAGGCAGAGACACAGGCAGAAGGAGAAGCAGGCTCCATGCAGGAGCCCAATGTGGGACTCAATCCTGGGACCCTGGGATCACGCCCTGAGCCAAAGGCAGATGCCCAACTGCTGAACCACCCTAATCTTTGTTTCTTGTATTTTGTCTTCATAAAATTACACTGATGGATAACAGTAAAAAGATAACATCACAATCTACTGAAAAGAACAAGGCATTCAAGAAAGCCATTCTTGGGACGTCTGGGTGGTTTACTCAGTTAAGAGTCTGCTTTCGACTCAGGTCCTGATCCCAGAGTCCTGGGATCAAGCCCTGCATTGGGCTCTCTGCACAGTGGGGACTCTGCTTCCCTCCCCCTGCTTGTGCGCACACCCACGCACGCGCACTCTCTCTAAAATAAAATCTCTAAAAAAAAAAAAAAAAAAAAAAAAAAAAACCATTCTTGATTCTTTTGAAGATTTTCTCCCCCCAAAGAGAGGTCTACATGCACACTCACATAACACAGCAGCCATCGACAGAATGAGAAGCTTCAGAAGTGTGTCCTGCTTCTCATAGGACAACCGCAAAAATCCCAGCTTAGTCATCTTGACATCAATGGATGGCAGCAGATGACACTCAAATAGCTGAAATGGAAAAATCAACACTGTGAGATATTAAACACTTTCAATTTATCTAATTCACTTTCATATTTTATAGTGGCAAAAAAATATCAGGCAGACAGGAGCTAACGAACACACCAGAGAGGTCAGAGCTAATACCAAGACCCAAGCCTTGCCTCAAGTACGACTGCCTGGCAAGAAAGGAGGGATAAGTCAAGTCTGTGTGTCAAAACTCAAAAGGAGTGACGGGACTCTTATCACCATAATTCTGCTTCCTGCTCCTTCACAGCTAACAAGTACATGATCACTACTGGCAACAGCATGGTACAACAGGAATAAAGAGCAAACACAGGAAAGGAAAAAGGGGGGGTTAGGGGAAGAAATGCAAAGAAAATAGGAAAGACTGGAAATGGAGATACAATTAAATAGAGAAAGGGAGCACTCTAGAAAAAGCAGGAATGTATAAAAGAAACCAGGAAATGAATATTGAGTACAGAGGAAAAAGTAGAAATCAGAGAAAAGTCATGACTGAATATGCCCAATTTATGGTCCTACATTTCAGCAGCAACTGCCTAGCTACAAGCTGCTTTCTGTTCCAAATCCCAATGGGGTAGCAGGGTCAACTAAAGAGCATGACTGATGACTAATGCAGGTAGTGATGCACTCAAGAGGGAGACATACGCATCCACCATCACTGCGCTTCCAATCCCATATATCGCGCTGCAACTACTGCTCCTATCTATAGCCACTTCCAACTGCCCATCTCAAGACATGTCTGTAACTGACACTGCTGATCGAAGCCACCGATCGCAGAGACAGCTCACGGAACTAGATGACAACCGGAGGAAAAAGAAAATTTTTCCTACTGAATCTGGAAAAGCTCAGAGAAGAAAAAAAAAAAACTAGATTAAAATAAAACATCAAAGGAAGGAGGTTAGCTATTTCTGTTTAAGACAGTGCTACCTGGGGCACCTGGGTGGCTCAGTCAGTTGAGCATCTGCCTTCAGCTCAGGTCATGATCTCAGGGTCCAGGGATCAAGTCCCCTGTTGGGCTTCCCTGCTCAGCCAGGAACCTGCTTCTCCCTCTACCCTGTCCCTGCTCATGCTATGCTCTCTCTTGCTCTCTCAAATAAATTTAAAAAAATATTAAAAATAATAACACCGTGCTACCTTCTTAAACCATAAGCTGATCAAGAGCTAAATGATAAAGAATATAGTAATAAGGAGATGCAACATTGTTCAAGACTTCAGGGGGGGAAAAAGGTCTTTTTCTCACTATTAGCTGGAGGAAAGGGGGGGGGGGGGGAGGAATAACACCAGACTAGGTGGAAAGCAGAAAGAATCATGCATTCCCTGCTCCAACAACATCTTCTCCACAATCAACTGGCTCAGAGGGGCGGTTTCACGTGTGCTTTTAAATATACAGCCCCAAAGAAAACAAACAAACAAACAAACCCTTATCTTGCAGTAAAAAACAAACACCTAACTCCAGGGAGTCAATAATCCTGCCACATCTCTCAGGTTTGTACTCGTTTTTCTGGAATGCCTGAAAACACAAACATGTCTGCACCGCTGGGCTGATACCAGCCACAGACCTAGAGGACTCAACGGAAGGAAAGGAGAGTAAGGAGAACCTCTAACTGAGGAAAGGAACTCGAAATTTAAGTCAGGACCTAAAGAGAGTTTTTTCGTAGTGGACTCTGTTTTGTTTTGTCTTGTTTGTTTGTCACGCTGCTAAAGCAAATAAAAGCAAAGGCACTTTGAAGACCACACGGGGCATCTGTCCTCCTCCCCAGCGGGTCCGCGAGCCGTGCCATCCTAGTCCCACCTTCGTCCTGGTTTCCAAGCCGGCAGCTTCCCCAGCCCCGTCCGCCCACCCCTTCCTCGCGCCCTCGCTTCCCCCCTCCACGCCCCTCTCTGCTCACTCCAGCAGGTCCCAACCGCCCGCCTCCCGCCTCCACAACTCAACCCCTCGGACGCTGCCCATCGCGGGGCAGCCCCCGGCCCGCCGCATCCCGAGCGCCTCCCCCCCCCCCCCCCCCGGGACCGGCCCCAGGACGCGAGCTTTCCCGCGCCCTCCTGTGCGAAGCGCACGCCCCATCCCGGACCTTCACACCCTTGCATTCCAGGATGTCCCTACCCCACATCCCACGCCCCCTCCTCTGCGAGGCCCCGGACTGCCGCTTCGCACACCCCACCCGCCGCCATCAGAGCCCCACCTCCCGCTCTCCGTTCAGCTCCACCAACAACCTGGATTGCACCTGCAGCTGGCTCTCCTGTTACAGCCTCCGGCCTTCTCACCTGGCCAGCGTTCCCCAGGAATCCGCTCGGCTCCCTCTGCCATCCGTTCAGCGGCGCACCCAACCCCGGCAGCGGCCCGGTCCGCCTCCTGGCCCGCTCCCCATTGGCTGAGTCAGGCTCGATGCCGCGCTTCGAGAGAGCGATAGGATGGCGTGGCTGTCTGTCGGCGTCGGAGGCGTGGACGAGGCCGCGCTCCCACGTCTTCATTGGGCAGGACGGCTGTCAGTTGGCACCCGGGAGGCGGGACTCTGCGCTCCCGCTGAGCTGTGATAGGCCCGGTCGTGAGAGCGAGAGCGCGGAAAGAACGTGCTCGGGGCAGTTTGGTTGAGAGCCGAGCAGTGACGTGTCGGTCCGCGGACCGCGGCGGAGTGGCGGGGGCGAAGGTGTGGCGGGTTTACCCAGTCATGTGACCAGAAGCGGAAACTACGCGGCGGAGTCCGCCGGGTCCACAAAGCCGCAAAAAACAGAGCCGCGCCGGGAGAAAGTGCAGAAAGGGGCACTGGAGAGGCACCTGGAGAGGAGGGACGACCGTTCCGCCTCTGCTCGACGAAAACCCCAAACGCTTCCTGCGACGGACGGCGGCACCTGTGCAGGCAGGATTTGTGCCAGAATTCGCTCCTGTGCCCGGCGGGCTGCGAGCGAGCCCTGCCACGTTCCCGGAGGCGGGCAGAGCCCTCCCTTCAGCCCCCGGGCCGTGGGCACCGTGGGGTCAAGCCGGCCAGTGAGCGCCGGCCACGGCCCCGAGCAGCCCCTCCGACGGCGGGCAGGTGCCCCGGAGACCCGGCGTGCAGCCCCGCTGGGCCCCGGCGCTCTCCCCGTGCTGGGGGCTGCGGGTGCAAGGTGCCCCAGCCACGTTCCCTCCTCCCTCTCGCCCTTAACCCACACACCCCCCCCCCCCCGCCTCCAAAAAAATCCGAAGAAATGCCGAGAACAGGAAGAGGGCGAAGGGCGAAGTTCAGCCTCTCAAACACGCACCCGCACCTGCACACGCACGTACGCACATGCACATGCACGCTGCAGTGGGCAGAAGCCACACCAAAGAAAACTTCACAGTCGAGCCAGGGCCACTCGGAACCTTCCCGTGTGCGCTGCGATCAACGCAGCCGACCAAACGTGCTGACGGCGCGCTTAAACCTGTGCTTCAGGGGATCCCTGGGTGGATCAGCGGTTGAGCACCTGCCTTCAGCCCAGGGCCTGATCCTGGAGACCCGGGATCGAGTCCCGCATCGGGCTCCCTGCGTGGAGCCTGCTTCTCCCTGTGCCTGTGTCTCTGCCCTCCCCCACCCCACCCCGCCGTGTATCTCATAAATAAAATCTTTGGAAAAAAAAAAAAAAAACCTGTGCTTCAAAATCCGTGCTTTTCACCATTCACAGGACTCTGGGACGTTAGGATTCAAACCGCTCTCTTGCTTTTCCTGTTCTTAAAATGTATTCAATGTGACTGTATGAACAAGGAAACTAAAAACTGAACCTGAAGGAATTGCAGAACTTCAAGCAAATGCTTCTTCAAAATTAGAATTAGGGCTTTTCTTATTTCCTGTTAAAAAAGGAAAAGGAATTAAAATTAGATTCCTATAGTGGTAAAAAAAAAAAAAAACTGTTCCAAGAACATAAGATCTTGGTGTTTTTTTTTAAGCTTTTAATTATTTATTTGATAGAGAACATGAGCAGGGGGGAGAGGCAGAGGGAGAAGGAGAAGCAGGGTCCCGGCTGAGCAGGGAGCCGCATGTGGGGCTCCACCCCAGGACCCAGGGATCATGACCTTAGGAGAAGGCAGACCCTTAACCAACTGAGCCACCCGGGCATCCCTAGATCTTGGGTTTTCATTAATTTTTTTTAAGAATTATTGAACATAGACGATCCTTGGGTGGCTCAGCGGTTTAGTGCTTGCCTGCAGCCCAGGGCGTGGTTCCAGCCTGGGATGGAGTCCCACATCCGGCTCCCTGCATGGAGCCTGCTTCTTCCTCTGCCTGTGTCTCGAATGAATGAATGAATGAATGAAGAATTGTTGAACAGATTTCTTAAAGGAATCTCTTAAGTTTCTAGGTGGAAAACTAACTTGTTTTCAAAAATCAAAATATGCTACTAAAAAACAAAGCTTAAAATTGAAGCCTAGAGACACCTGGGTGGCTTAGTGGTTGAGCATCTGCCTTCAGCTCACGTTGTGATCCTGGAGTTCCAGATCGAGTCTGCATCAGGCTCCCCACAGGAGCCTACCTCTCCCTCTGTCTCTCATGAATAAACAAAAATCTTTTAAAAACATAATAAAATTGAAGCCTATTTTTAGGCTAATTCTTTACTACCAGTTGCTAGGGAAACTCTTATCTATAAGTAAAATCAAAGTCAGTACAGGAAATGGAGAAAATTATCGTAAACCCAGAGAATATACATGAATTCAGCATATTAGCTAATCCTTCTCTCTCCTACTTTACTGGACCAAAAGTTTTGAGTTGTTTTTTTTTTTTTTTTTTTCAGAAACATTATTTTTACTATTCTGTCAACTGCTTAGAATAATGCTATGTTTTGCTTGCTTTGTAGGAGTCAGGTCATTCCTGTGGAGCTCAGTGGTCTTTCCTTAAGTGTCTACTTACATCTTTAACATCATTAATCAAAAGAACACAGACTTCATCTCATCAGAGGCACACCAGAGTAGCAGTATGTTTTCTCTTTTTTCTTTTCAAGATTTTATTTGAGAAACAGAACAAGCCAGGATGGTGGGCAGAGCAGAGGGAGAAGGGGAAGCAGGCTCCTTGCTCAGGGAAGTGGGATGTGGGGCTTCATCCCAGCCAGGACCCTGAGATCCTGACCTGAGCCAAAGGCAGATACTTAATCAACTGAACCACCCGGCACCCCTCTTTTTGTTCTTGAAGATGTTCTCCCCAGAATCTACCTTTCCAAGGGTGCTGCAAAGTTACATTACCAATTTTTTTTTAAAGATTTTATTTGAGAGAGAGTGAGCGAGCACACAAGCAGGAGGAGCAGCCAGAGGGAGAGGGAGAAGCAGGCTCTCTCCACTGAGCAGGGAGCCCAAAGTGGGGCTTGATCCCTAGAGCCCGGGATCATGACCTGAGCCGAAGGCAGTTGCTTAGCTGATTGAGCCACCCAGGTGCTCCGCCAAGATTTTTCTTAATGCACTTATGATTTCACTGTTTGTTTGGTTGGGTATGCTTTGTTTTAACTAGTCATCTATTTCTTGGCTTTATCTTTCCCTTGAGTAGATTTTCCAATATTTTTTTTCAGAAAAGCTGAATGAAAAGCCAACAGTGCCTTTGTTTTGCCCTTTATAACAGTTATGAGGAGAAAATGGGGACCCACTCATCCCCTATACACTTGACATGAAAAAGCATCTTTGAGGCATTACAATTTTACCTTCTATTATCTAGAGTTGTTCTTAAGAAGTCTGATGCCCATGTGAATCACAGTCCTTTGTAAGTAAACTGTTTTTCTCTCTGACTTTTCCTTAGAGATCCTATCTAGATGTGTTTTCCTGTCTCATTTTTGTTCTCATTTTCATCTTTACATTCTGCAGGCCCTTTCTGTCTGAAACCTATCATCATTAGTCCAGTAAATTTTCATTCTATTCCTGTCTCTATGTTCCTGTTCTCATTTCTTAAGGTGCTGTTTGGGTGAACATCAGACCTCCTGATTCCTGGATATTTCCATGATTAACTTTTTCCATGTCTTGATCATTCTATATTCTGAGAATTTCCTCAATTTTATCCTGCAAATTTCTTTTTTGTTAAGATTTATTTACTTACTTATTTATTTATTTATTTATTTATGATAGACATAGAGAGGCAGAGACATAGGAGGAGGGAGAAGCAGGCTCCATGCTGGGAACCTGACGTGGGACTTGATCCCAGGACTCCAGGATCACGCCCTGGGCCAAAGGCAGGCGCTAAACCGCTAAGCCACTCAGGGATCCCCCCCTGCAGTTTTCTAATTTAGGCTCCTCAGTATCACTTTTTATACTTTATTTCCCCTATTTTCCCACAGACCCTCCCCCCCACACCTCCTTTCTGGTAACCATCAGTTTGTTCTCTATAGTTCAGAGCCTGTTTCTTGGTCCTTTTTTCCTTTGCCCATTTTTCTTTCTTAAATTACACATATAAATGAAGTTATATAGTATTTCTTTTATTTCACTTGGTATTATATTCTCTAGCTCCATCCATGTCATTGCAAATGGCAAGATTTCATTCTTTTATGGTTGAATATTCCACTGTGTGTATCACTTCTTTATCCATTTACCTATCAAAGGACAGGTGGGCTGCTTCCAAAGTTTGGCTAATGTAAATAATGCTGCAATAAATCTAAGGATGTGTGTATCTCTTTCAATTAGTATTTTTCTGTTTGGGGTGAATACCCAGTAGTATTACTGGATGATGGGGTGGTTCTATTTTTAATTTTTTGAGGACCCTCCATGCTGTTTTCCACTGTGACTGCACTGGTTTGCATTCCCACCAACAGTGCACGAGGATTCCTTTTTCTCTACATTCTCGTCAACACTTGTTTCTGGGGTTTTTATTTTAGCCATCCTGATAAGTGTGAGGTATTATCTCATTGTAGTTTTGATTTGCATTTCCCTGGTGATGAGTGATGTTGAACATCCTTCCATGTGTCTCCTGGCCATCTGTTATGTCCTCTTTGGAGAAATGTCTGTGAACATCTCTGGATTACTTTTAGAAGCCATATCATTTAAATCCACTATTGCTCTAAGTTCCAAGAACTTTCTTATCCTGTCCCTTTTTCACAACAATCTGTTCTTACTTTATGGGTACAATAGTTTCCCAGATTTCCATGAAAGCAGTTATAGCTTTTAAAGTTACCTTTTGTTCTGGAATTAAATTTCCTCCAAGGGCAGGTGCCATGTGCATTTGGGCAAAGCTCCAAGAGAGGACTGTGATGGTGATCCAGATCTAAATAATTAAAATTTATCTCAATGATCAAATGGACACTACTTTCCTCCATAGGTCTGAAAGCACTACAAAACACTGAAACTTGAAATCAGAGAATGAGGGACGCCCAGGTGGCTCAGCAGTTGGGCAGCTGCCTTCAGCTCAGGTCGTGATCCCGGGATCCAGGATCCAGTCCTGCATCAGGCTCCTGCAGAGCCTGCGTCTCTCTCTGCCTGTGTCTCTGCCTCTCTCTCTGTGCCTCTCATGAATAAATAAATCTAAAGAAAAAAAAAAAAAAAAGAATACAAATCAGAGAGTGAGTACAAGAATGGGAGGCTGAAGGTACAGCTTAACCTCTCACCCTACTGAGATTCTCTGAAATCCAGTTTTATCCAGCTTTGAGACCTATGGAAAAGTAGCTATTTGAACATGTTATTTTTAAAAACTTGCTTGACTACTTGTCACTCGCTTTCACTGTGCTGTTAGGTCCAGGAGGACAGTAATCATCTTTCTAGTTCAAATCTGAATCCCCAGCACTTTGCAAAGTGCCCAACAGAGAAGGCACTTAAATGTTACATGATGAAGTCCTGCATTCCCCCACTTGATCCTTGACTGACTCTATGGACTTACTTTAGGCCCATCCAAAATACTTCACTGGTGCCTGTCATTGCTCAAAAGGCATGTTACACTGACCTGATGTCAGTTTCCTTTTAACTTCTGTGGGTCATACAGCATGGGAGGAATGTTAAGGGAGGAGGGAAATGTCTGTTCACTACTAAGCTGATAACCTTTACCAGAGCAGTCTTGATGGAGGTAAACACATGGGTATAGAAATTGAATGTACTTCTATAACCAGAAAATTCAAGGGGGATGGAAAATGAATAGTAAACAGAACTGTAGTTGCCTTTTTATTCCCACAGCTGTTATCATTTTTTTAAAGATTTTTATTTTTTATTCATGAGAGAGAGAAAGAGAGAGAGAGGGGCAGAGACACAGGCAGAGGGAGAAGCAGGCTCCATGCAGGGAGCCTGACATGGGACTCAATCCTGGGTCTCCAGGATCACACCCCGGGCTGAAGGCAGCACTAAACCACTGGGCCACCAGGGCTGCCCAGCTGTTATCATTTTTAAGGTGCTTCAAAAAACCTCTAGCCACTCACTGCCCTCTCCTGGGTTTGCTCCAGTTCGTCACAATTCCTCTTCAACTTTATCTTGGCTCCTTACTAAGTGCAGAACAATGAACAAGTCAGTACAAAGATCTGTCCACTTAAAAGTTTCCAACAGACTTAGCAAAGGTACTCAGGCTTTAAGTATCCACTTAAAAATTCTAAGTATCCACTTAGAAATTCTAATTCTTCAAGTTGCTACAATGGACAACTGAGCTCTAGATGGGATGTAAGAACATCAATCACATATACCTGTCCAGGCTGTGACGCCTGTCTCTGCAAAGAACTTTTGTGAAGAGGATGCCTTAGATCCTATTGGTTCTAACCAGGTTGCATGGTTCAAACTCAAGTTCTCTCACGTTTAGCAATGTGATCTCCCTTCCTTTCAGGTTACTGTTTGCCTCAATTGCCAATTCTGATCTTAGCAAAAAACAGAGCCTACTCTCTTTGATCCTCATTTCCTTTTTTAAAAAAGATTTATTCATGAGATAGAGAGAGAGAGAGACAGAGAGATAGAAAGATAGAGAGGGAGGGAGAAGCAGGCTCCCCACAAGGAGCCCAATGTGGGACTCGATCCTGGACCCTGGAATCACTCCCTGAGCCAAAGGCAGATGTTGCTCAACCACTGAGCCACCCAGATGTCCCTGATCCTAATTTCCTAACCACTGTCCTTAGTGCCCTCACCCTAGTGAAAACATGAGTTCACACTGCTTTGGGGCATATCTCATTTGAGATGGTTGCCAGGTTTTTACTAGAGGTATGCCTAATCTATCCTTTGTACAGGCCTGGCATTTCAATTATGCTAATGCAACTTTGCAGATTCCTCACTTCCAAATTGAAGCATTTTCTATCGCTAGGCACAGTGCTGGATAGGAATCACGTGCCTTCAGGCAGCCCGGTTGGCTCAGCGGTTTAGCGTCGCCTTCGGCCCAGGGCGTGATCTTGGAGACCCGGGATTGAGTCCCGTGTTGGGCTCCCTGCATGGAGTCTGCTTCTCCCTCCGCCTATGTCTCTGCCTTTCTCTCTCTCTGTGTCTCTCATAATAAATAAATAAAATCTTAAAAAAAAAAAAAAAAAAAAAAAAAGAAAAAGGAATCATGTGCCTTCATCCACTTAACCCCTCACCCTTTTAAACTAAGACAAGCTTAGTTGGTACACAAACTTCAGGCAGCAAAGATGTGGGCCCTTTAATAACAAAGCCAGTTGTAAAAACTTTAACTCACCTTAAAATAATGGCTGCTGAAATGCTGAGGTCTTCAAACCACCACACAGCAACCTGGAAGTACTTCTCTGCAATACTACTGTCAAATGACCAGAAGGGTCACAGAGGAATACTGGAATGAAATCTTTTTTTAACTATGTCTTTTACAATTTCTTGTGCACAAGCTGCTAACACCACCCACGTCCAAGATGCCACTATTTTAAAACCTTCTGTACTTTGAAACTTGCTTTTACGTTTCCCAGCAATGATTTTCACATCCTTACAGTCTTGTATCTAATATAGGTTTCTGTAACCAAATGTCTAATCTCTTCCCTAATGCAAAAGTTCAATATACTGAAACCTAAAAGGATTTCTCTCTTCGTGAATACATAAGAGACATACATACAAACTTTAAAACAATTCCAAATTCTATCAAGATGTAAACATTATAATCACATAACCCACACTTCCTCAGGGAACATTTTTCAGGACCAATCTCTCAAAACTACAACCAGATTGTCCAAGGCAAAGTTGTATGTTCCACTTAACCTTTTTAACGTTTCACAAGGTGATGATTTTTGAAAATCCAACCATTACACGCTTGTGGGAAACCAGCTCATGTTTAATTGTGACATTTTAAAATCGGACAAGTTTTTTGACATCTGCCCCCACCCCCACCCCGACATATTTAGTCTCTTTAAAATGACAGGAAAACACCAACCAATCACAGGCTCAATGGGTTTAATAAGTTTACCCCTTCAGTTCCTATTTGCAGCACCCAATAATCCTTTGAAATACCAGACAGACCTGGCAGTGGCCAGCAGTACACTTCAGACCTCCAGAGTTAAAAGTTCAGGTTCTCTGAGCATTCGGTGTTGCAGTGGCACTTGTCCAAAACTGGTACCTCCCTACAGCCGGGGAACTTAATGTACCAGTGAAAAAAGCTTTTTCCCCTTCAAGGGGAAGAAAAAAAATCACTCCTCAAAACCCAGCAGATCTGGCTGTGAGGTCTTTCCTCCTGTCCCATCTCTTCAGGCTTGTTTTTTTGCAGTGGAGCAAGAGAGACCAAAATCTAACCTGAGTTACAAGAAACAAGACAGTGATGGCTATAAAGGGAGTGACCAGGAGCAGATGAGATACTCCTTTATCTCCCTCATCCAATAAATGTGCTTCACAGAAAAACAACAACAACAAAAAAAAAACAGGTCCACAAAATACAACAGCTAGAATTACAAAATCCATTCATCCAAGGGTGGTGGAAGGCAGGACAGGGAATTGGGAGGATCGATGGCACAGGGACCAAAAAAAGTATTCCAATCAGTCCAGGCACGGGGGCTGGCAAGTACTAGAAAAGAACTACAGAAAAACCTGTGGTCCATTCAGACTCACCGGTGTTAAAAATCCACACACTGGTGTCAGGAAGATTCTGCCTTAAGCGCACCAGAGACAAAAATCCCAGCTCCTCAGAAACAAGGGAATATGCAAAGGACCCTTGGCAGAGCGGGTCCTGCCTTCCCTGGCAGAGGAGGGGACAAGGAAAAGAGCTCCTACAGCCTCCTTCCAATCCACCCATCCCCCCTGGATGGCAGGCAATCAGTGGCCTGCAGCAGCCTTCAGTTTGGCAGGAGATGGATGCGGTGAAGGGAATTTTTCTGCAGAGGTTGAGCTACTCAGGGCAGACTGCAGGTAGACTGTCTTGTGGAAAAGTCTGTTGCTTAAGAAAACCACCAAAGAGAAGAGGCGCAGCTGGAAAAGGCTGGAAGGCAAGAGACCAAACAGGTTAGATCCCCATTTATTCAAACTTAATGTTTCTAATTATTGGACACATTACTTGACTATGTTGAACTTAAAATGACATAGGGGAAAACCAGACAACTGAATTTGATCAAGGAAGTACAGATATTAAGACACATATAGGTTAACAGGCAGCAGCTGAAGGTGGCACTGGGTCTGGCTGCTATCATGAGGGCAATGGAATCACCATTTGAAGAATCAAGGGTCAGAGGAAATAAAGTTACATTTCAGATTAATTCCGATTGGAGAAGTACTTTTCTATGGCTGTTTGTAACATCAAGCTATGTCTGAAAATATACTCTATGTGCTTTATTTTCAAGAGTTTCAAGGGAAAGCAATTACATCGGGGACTGCCATTACACTGAGCACTGCTGGGTAGCAGGGAGCCCGATGCAGGGCTCAACCCCAGGACCCTGAGATCATGACCTGAGCTGAAGGCCGAGGCTTAACCGACTGAGCCACCCAGGAGCCCCAAAGATTAAACTTTTTTTAAAATAATAAAGTTTCCGGAGTGCTATTATTATCGTTGCTAAAGATTCACTTCATTTTTTGTTTAATTTTCTGTTTTTACAGACTATCCACAGGTACAAATGTGTGTGTGCTCAAGTGCTGGGGGAAGGTCAGAGAAAAAAGGATAGAGACTCTCAAACAGGCTCCAAGCTCAGTGCAGAACCCAACAGGGGGCCAGAACTCACGACCCTGAGATCATGACCGGAGCCAAAATCAAGAGTTGAATGCTCAATTGACTACACCATCTGAGCACCCCACTAAAGATTCATTTTAAAATACTTTGTTTTGTGGCACCTGGTGGCTCCAACAGTTAGCCACTTGCCTTTGGCTCAGATCATGATCTCAGGGTCCAGGGGAGTCTTCTCCCCACCCCTCTCTCACTCTGACCCTCCCTGTGCTCATGTGCACTCTGTCAAATTTTAAATTAAGTACATAAATAAAATATTTTGTTTTACTATCACTATCAATAAATTCATATAGCCAGATCATATGGCACACTATAAAAATCTAACCATTCTTACAAGAATGAGCTTCACTACAGGTATTTCCAGTGCCTTATATTCAGTGAACTGTTTAATTTTAAGCATATGTATAATAGCATCATTTTTTGAAACATGTGCATACATGCCTGGGAAAAATAGGAGATATATTCCAAAGAGTTTTTCTCTCATCATAGTGGATATTAAATGTTATCCTACAATGTAAGAGGTTATTCTTTTTTTTTAACTCTTATTCCTGGGATGCCTGGCCATCCCCGTGGCTGAGTGTCTGCCCTTGGCTCAAGGTGTGATACCGGAGTTCTGGGATCAAGTCCCAACATCGGGCTCCCTGCCTGGAGCCTGCTTCTCCCTCTGCCTGTGTCTCGGCCTCTCTCTCTGTGTCTCTCATGAATAAATAAATAAAATCTTTCAAAAAATAAAAAATAAAGTGTAGTGAGCTATCTCTCTGTGTACAGAGGAGCAGGACTGTATGTAACATGACAATTATAGGAATGAGACCTTTTTTTTAAAGATTTTATCTATTTATTCATGAGAGACAGAGAGAGAGAGCCAGAGACATAGGCAGAGGGAGAAGCAGGCTCCAGGCAGGGAGCCCGACATGGGACTCGATTCCAGGACTCCAGGATCACACCCTGGGCTGAAGGCGGTGCTAAACCATTGAGCCACCCAGGGATCCCAGTTTACTACACTTTAGCTAATACTTACTATGCTTTGCCAGGTGTCTTTGCTTCATTGGCGCTGATAATGAATAGAGGAAAGAGGATGGAGAAGAGGCAGCCACTGCAAACAAAAGAGAAACAGTCACTTTCATGACACCCATCTGGAGAAGAGATTAGAAGCCCACAGTTCCCTTGCCTCCAGAGCTAACATCTATCAAGCACATCTTCAAAAGCAATGGTCAACACTACTCCAGAAGGCAACATAGAAGCATTTGGCATTTAAGATCATGCAGACAAGAAAAAAAAAAAAAAAAAAAAGATCATGCAGACTAGATTTTAATGCTGACAAAGCTGACAAATGTCTATGACTCTCTGTCAAGGAGATAAGTCTACAGACCTCCGGATGGCCAAGTAAGAATGGAAAATGCCTACCATAAAACCAGGCATGTAGAAGATGCTCCCTACACTGATTATTTTACTAGTCCTCATCAAGTCCCTCTGGCCAAATTACCTGATAATGTATGAAGACTGCATTGCTGTGAGGAAAGCCAAGGGTAAACCAAATCCAAAGTAGTAAGGCCAATTCCTTTCTATGTTTGACAACCGCTGGTGCATTTCAATTCCTAAAACAGGACAGTCAATACAATACACTTACTAATTAGATTGCTTACTTTTGTTTAGTCAAATGACTATATACAGTAGACAAATTATTTGAGTTTGAGTCTTAGGTACACATCAGTCATTTAAAACAGTTAAAGCATATAAATTGGAATTGTCCAAATATAAGGCTTCTGGGTCCAGTTTTTCAAATCAATAATCACAATTTCAAAGCTGCTAGGAATTAGGAATTATAACATCAGCTTCCTTTCTAATAACTAGTCTCGAACAAAGTATCAAATAAAAAGGCAGCCATTCTCTAGAAATCAATTAACCTCGGCTAACCATTGGCACCCAGAGAAATACGCCAAGGTCTTTTAAAACATCCCCCAAAGAATATGAAAGCAATGATATCAAATTAAGAAAAATTCAGAAAGATATGTGCGCCTTTATGCCACTGTATGGCTCAGAATCAGAGCTACATCACATCAAGTACCATAAAGAGAATGTTACGCTGCCATATCCCCCAGTATCAGGTTCAGGTTAACCTCCCCAAGCAAGTTTAAATTCTCTCTCGCCAAAGAGGCTACCTCCTTCCAAAGATGGGTTACCAATGGCCTAAGTATTGAACAGTGTGAGAAGCCTGCTTAGCAGCATTTCCAGACTGGACCTCCTACTTCCGAGTTTCTTTAGGTGGACTTACCTTTATTGAACCAACGATATTCAAAGCAGTACAGTGAGTAGAGAAGGGACATGTGCAGAAGACTAACCAGCTGACCAACAAGGTGGATGGGAAAGAGACTCACAAACATCCCCTAAAGAATAAATATGGAGAATCTTAATCCCAAAGCTTCGGAGACTTAACACTTTCACCTGCCACTCTGAGTCATCCCCCTCTGCCTAGAGAGGCTCCTCATGTTTCTCGACAGGAGAGTGGAGAAAGCCCGTGGGCAGCGAAGAAAAGGTAAACCATGCTGCTTATCATTTTACGATTTTTAAGTTTTCTAGTTGTTTCTGTGAAAAAATTATTTAAATGGGAGCTCATGACCTCCCATAAAGCTCATCTGCCCCAGTACAAATGCAGTATTCTGATCTTTGTGACACTCCCTCCAGTGAACCGTCTTTCAAAATTTGCCCATGTAACCAGAAGGCCAGTCTCACCTGGATGAGGAAAAGAGCCTGCAGCAAGAGGTTGAAGAGCATGTCAGCAATTATTTTGCTGACACTAGGGAATGGGTGAGGCTTCCTCCCTGATACCTCAAATGCCAGGTCAGCTATGTCCTGTAACAGAGAAAGTAGCTCACCAAAACACAAATATTATGGCTTCACTATCCATCCCCAAAGCTAAGGCCACTGATCTGCCACATCAGATCTGCCAGGTGAGGCAGGTCTTGCAATGAGATGCTTTTGTGACTTGAGACGCTAATTCCATCTTACAAGAGCACATAGATCACCCACTGGCTGCTATGAGCCAAGAAAGGTTAAGGCTATGAAATCCTTCCCTGCCCCACCACCAACCACAAGCTAAAACCACAACCCATTAACCCATCACACTGCTGGGCCCAGATTCCATTCTGCCATGGACCTACTTGAAACCAAATGGCATTTACAACTTTGCTGAGCACAAACAGAGGGAGCACCCAAAGAGCACTGAAGATGGACGTAAGGAAGAATTCCAGCCACGACCAAACGTCTCCATGCAGTGATGGATCACCTAAGAGAGGGGAGAAAAGAGCGGTTAGTCTAACTGAAGAAATGAAAAACATAAGAGACCAAGTATGGAAGCACTAGTTGGTGACTCTTCTCCATATACACACACACGAGTCCCCTTCATTTCTTGCCAGCACATCACCATACCAACTTCAGGTAGTTTTCTTCTCCATACACAAACCAATCTCTAGCCATAGCTCTAATTCAGGAGCCATGAGTGCTACTTACCTGGTGGTGACAGATGTCACAGTGCTCTAACGGCACACAATATGCAGGAAACCACCTGAGTTTTTTTTTTTTCCATCTGAGTTTCGATCCCAGCTCTGCCACTCACAAATGGTTTAACCTCAGTAACTAATTTCTATTTCTTCAACCATAAAAATGATATGTGTAACAGTACTCACTCAAAGGGTTGCTAAGAGGCTTGAGCTAGAAACATCTAAAGCTCCCGGCGCAAGGAAGTATTCAATAAACTGAGAGAGACAGGGAAATACCTGCCACCCCATCCCAGGCAGATGGCATGCAGCAATACATATACTTACCAATAATCTGGGCTGTCACTGACTGCAGAACAGGAATAAACACTCGATAAAACAGGAGGAGACTTAACTAAATGAAAGAAGTAAGAAAGCAAACATTAAAAGCTCTCCTCTAGGGACACCTGGGTGGCTCAGTGGTTGAATGTCTGCCTTTGGCTCAGGGCGTGATCCTGGAGTCCTGGGATCAAGTCCCACATCGGGCTCCACATAGGGAGCCTGCTTCTCCCTCTGTCTGAGTCTCTGCCTCTCTCTGTGTGTCTCTCATGAATGAATGAATGAATGAATGAATACTCTCCTCTAGCACAGGAGTTCCATGTTTCGAGGTCCTTATTTCCCAGATGGAGGTGCCTATTTAAGGCAGCCTAAAGAAGCACCCTAACTGGACCCATTTCCATCTGCCAACACCCCCCTATAGTACAAACCTGACACTGCCTGTGAAGATAGTTGACACTCCTTGGGACAGAGATGAACATTTCACATAGTGGTCAGACCAAAAATACAGGTATATACTAAATACGCAGTAAAACTTTATTAATTAAACACCTGGAAATGTGGAGTGTTTAGATTAAGACAACTGGAATTCTATTGAATTCCAAGTCAGAAAAAAAAATTTAACTACCTATCTTTCCAAGTACTCAAATTTCGCTTAAGTCCGTGTTGGCTCTTGAACTCTGAGGCAACTTTTTCTGGTATGGGTTTTAGTAGTAATCAATTCTAATATACTTGTAAGATCAGACACAAGGATAACCTGTCCTGATCCTTCTCCCCTTCCCTTCTGATCTTCCATAGCTGCTCTTAGCCAAAGGGAAAGAGATTCAAGAGAATTTGTAACATTAAAACTTGTGAAAGTCATTTTTAAAAAATAAAAGTGCAGAGGCACCCGGGTAGCTCAGTCGGTTAAGCATCCAACACTTGAATTTGGCTCAGGTCATGATCTCAGGGTCCTGGGACTGAGCCCCACATCCAACTCCACGCTGGGTGTGGAGGCTGCTTGAGACTCTCTCCCTGTCCCTCTGCCTCTCCTCCACCCCCACCACTTGTGCTCTCTACAAAAAATAAATTAAAATAAAAGTGTGTATTTAGGGCTATACCTGACATTTACATACAAGTGTTCTTTGTGTGGAAATAAACACTGCAGGTGCACAGATTCCTGAGTTATGGTCTTAAGCATGCATCAGCACATGAAAGCTACTTGTCTCAATTTCAAGAAAAGTCAAGAACTATTAACATAACAACAATCAGGGATCCCTGGGTGGCGCAGCGGTTTGGCGCCTGCCTTTGGCCCAGGGCGCGATCCTGGAGACCCGGGATCGAATCCCACATCGGGCTCCCGGTGCATGGAGCCTGCTTCTCCCTCTGCCTGTGTCTCTGCCTCTCTCTCTCTCTCTGTGACTATCATGAATAAATAAATAAAATCTTTAAAAAAAAAAAAAAAAAAAAAAAACATAACAACAATCTAAAGATGCTTACGAGGCATTTGAGAGTAAAGAACTTACCCAGAAGACACCACCATTCCAAGCGCAGCATTGGAAAATTCTACTAACGATACGTGGCTCACTAGAAAAGACCAAATGTATTTAGCTAAGAAGGCTATTTCCATATCACCCAATCCCTCCCCACCTTATACTTTTCATTGGTTATTGTTATTTTTCTAGCACCTGTTGTTCTCCCAATGTTCTCCTAGTGCCAATTAGAAAGGCTAAAAAAATGTTTCTAGAGAAGAAACAGCTTTTTTTTTTAGTGTTCTCGATTCACCATTCTTTTTAAAACATCATGACATCCTGAGCAAGCATGGTTGCTAAACCCTAGTTTAATCCAATGTGAAAGAGAGAGTCACCTATAACATTTTTTTGGAAAAAAAATACAAAGCAAATATGGGGTACTGAAACTCCAAGTGATTATACTAAGGACCAGTCACTTGGTGAATGAAGTCCCTCCCTCTCACTTTCTGACATCAGCCCCTACTCCTCACCTCTCTTGCTTCCTTTCTATACTCTGGGCTCTCCTCTGCGCCAGGACACTGCTTGCCCTTCTTCGACGTTGCTCCTCTCGCTTTTGCTGAATCCGAGCATCCAGCTTTGAGATGGTACAAATTCCCCAGATGGAGTCTTTGATTCCCTAGAGACAAGGGTATTATTTTAAAAAGGAAGGATTATGGATCAGAGAAGACTTTCTAAGTTACATGCATTAAAGTGAAATAACAGTGGAAACCACTGAACTTACTTTGCTTAAAGGAACCTTGATAGTTTGATAGAATTCAAAATTTACAGCAGTTCTAAAAATGGAACTTCCAAATATCTTTTCTCAAGATTTACAAAATTATAATAAATGTGGTAAATTAATGTATTCTTTACACATATAGTCTTCCCCGTTATCAGAATGTGTATTCCTAAGAATGATACTCCTTTCTATAACTGCAAGATATTGGGACGCCTGGGTGGCTTGGCAGTTGGGCACCTGCCCCTGGCTCAGGGCGTGATCCGCAGTCTCAGAATGGAGTCCCACATCAGGCTCTCTGCCTGGAGCCTGCTTCTCCCTCTGCCTACATCTCTGCCTTTCCCTGTGTCTTTCATGAATAAATAAATAAAATCTTAAAAAAAAAAAAAAAAAAACTGCAAGATACTGACTCCAGAAATTCAATACTGAAAAATTTTAATCCACAGTCCATATTCCAGTTTCTCCATTTGTCCCAACAATGCCCTCTTTAGGATGTTTACCCCACATGTGTCAGAAATCAGTTCAGTCACATGCTATAGTTACTTATCATATCTCCTTAGCCTCCTTTAATTAGAAACAAATCCTCAGCCTGTCTTTTTGAAGTATAGAGGCTAGTTATTTCATAGTTCCCTCAATTTAGGTTTACTCACAATTAGACCAAGGCTACCTCACTTTGGGGCATCACAGAAACGCTGTGCCCTTCCAGACATCAGATACAGAGAAAGACATTTGTCTGCCCTTGCTGGTGATATTTTACATAGTCAAGGTGCTGTCCAGCTTCTCCTCATTAAGTTTCTCTCCCTGAGATTTAGCACCCATTGACAATTCTTACACAAACCAAGCTTAAATAGCACAGTTGCAAAACAGCAGCTTTCCAATCCCTCCAACACTTAGGACTATAAAAGTCCAGTTACTGCCTTTCCCTATACTCTTTCAATATTAATCAAATACCCCTAGTATGCCTTATACCCTGTACTAAACTCTAGTGAAACAAGGACAAATTAAACACTGGTCTCAGGACACCTGGGTGGCTCAGCAGTTGAGCATCTGCCTTTGGCTCAGGGCGTGATTGAGTCCCACAACCAACTCCCTGCATGGAGCCTGCTTCTCCCTCTGCCTGTGTCTCTGCCTCTCTCTCTCTCTCCTCTCTCTCTCTCTCTCTGTCTCTCATGAATAAATAGACAAATCTTTAAAAAAAAAATTAAAATAAACACTGGTCTCTAGAAAAGACCAGGGACTGGACCACAGCTGAAAAGACAAATCACTACTGTGAAATGTGAAAAGCTGGAGGATACAAGCATGCCACACATGACAGAAACACGGTAGCATAACTGGAGGAAACAATGTCCTTAAGAGGAGTGTATGGAGGGGGAGAAGGTTACGTCTATAAAGACAGTGACAGAGGCACTTGCCCACTATATTGAAAGAGCTCCAACAGTGGAAAAGTTACCATTAGCACTACAAACCCCAGAACTGCCTATTGCCCAGTTCCAAAAACTATTCATTCATCCATCTATCCACCTATGTATTTAGCATCCTCAATGAGCTAGACATTGGCCATATGAAAATGCTCAAGAAATGTGTAACCTGCCAGGTAAAGTATACAACGAACAACAACAAAAAAGTAGACCGGTGGCACTGGGATATTTAACCTCACGAAGGCTAGGTGGAAAAAGACATTCTGGAAGCAAAAGCCAATCTGGACTCAAAAATGTTGTTATTAGCTAAAACAAATTTTATTTATTTTTTTAAAATATTTTACTTATTTATTCATTACAGAGAGAGAGAGAGAGAGAGAGAGAGAGGCAGAAACACAGGCAGAGGGAGAAGCAGGCTCCATGCAGGGAGCCCGACATGGGACTTGATCCCAGGTCTCCAGGACTACACCCTGGGCTGAAGGTGGCGCTAAACCGCTAAGCCACCCGGGCTACCCTAAAACAAATTCTAGAGGTAATGTTCGGGATACAGAAAAATACGAATGGGCAAGTGGTTATGTACCAACGAGTGATAACATCAACTAGCACAGTGTGCACTTGACCTTTTAAGCATAGTTCTATTTTGCTTTTAACTTCTAAATCTTCCACAAATTGCTTAAATATTTAAGGTAGTGAAGTTCAAATGTCTGAGGACTTTGTACGTGGGAGGACGATGACAGGATCCCCACCTCTGAGATGCTTACTGGAACAAACAGTAACAGTACATTGTGTAGAACTGATCCAGGGTTGATATTTTATAGCACAAGAATGGCAAGATGAGGTAAAGGTATTAAAAGTAGATCTCCTTGCATGAAGTCTCTTTGACCCTTCTAAGATAACTCCTTCAATTCTCCCTCTTTTACTCAAAGGTAATAAACTTTTAAGGACTCCCGTTGAGGAAGGATCCCCTTCTCCCAAGAATAGAGCTACAGGGGATACAAGCAGGGCATTAAGCCTCAGACATCCACTATGAGGGAATTTTGTGGTATTGGTTAATTGGGGTTACCAGGTCCTAAACAGATCTTTATGGGACATTTTCCTAGTCCATCATCATCTGCACCACATAGAATGGGGGAAAAATAGGTTCTGTAATGTAAATAGGAATTAAGTAGTTTAGGTAGTAGTATTCTATCAATGATCATGATTTAATTTTGACCAGTGGACCAAAAACTTGATGTTGGTGGAAGCTGAAGGATAGAGGGCAACCCTGTACTATCCTGCAACTTATCTCTAAGTCTAAAATTACTCCAAAATAAAAAGCTTTTTGAGGGCAGCCCGGGTGGCTCAGTGGTTTAGCACCACCCTCAGCCCAGGGCCTGATCCTGGAGACCCAGGATCGAGTCCCAAGCCAGGCTCCCTGCATGGAACCTCCTCCTCCCTCTGTCTGTGTCTCTGCCTCTCCTTCTCTCTCTATGTGTCTCTCATGAATAAATAAATAAAATCTTTAAAAACAAAACAAAAAAAATGCTTTTTGACAAAAAGGCTCTGGAGTCAAACTAACCAAAGTTCCCAATATTAGAGAAACTATTATTAGATAGCTTTCCCAAGCTTTTGGAAGATGCAAGATAATACTTAATCTCCTGAGTAGTATGTCTGAGAATGAGAATCTGTAGGTGAAGGACCTTACAAATATAATAAAAATTCCCCCCAAAAGAAACCCTAAGGCCCTGAGTCGGTTCCCGCAGCAAAAAGATCAAGAGATGACGTGACAATGTACTCACCCTGGCAAGGTCCTGGAGAAAGGTTTTGACACTGTCAGCCATCTCTTCACCACCCAAACTACCAACTACACACAGAGAGAAGCGTCTCAAAATCTTTCATCATGAAGGACCTGGAAACAGATGGAACATAATGAAGCAACAAATAGGCATCTTATAGGTAAGTTACTTCAGGTATATTTCTACTTGATGGCATATTCCACATACCAACATCTCTACATGGAGTGCAGCAGATTTGGGCACTCCCACAGATACTAACACAGTGAACTAAGTGAAGGTATACCTGTAACTGCTAAAACCTGAAAGCAATACAATTTTTTAAGTCCCACCCGTTCACTTTTATTTGGGGGTAAATATGCTCTTGGATGAGGAGTCTCCTCTCCTCTCTGGGCCTTGGTGTCCACAACTATCCCTCCCCTATACATCCCAAATACTTTTGAGGATTTGGAAATGAGCCATCATTTCATCTTAGTACCCTCTTGAGCGGTTATTTATGCTTGACATAGAACCTCCAACACTTGAATGAAAATCAAGAGCAAGATGAAATTCTGGGAAAAATTACTAAATACACACTTCATACACAGGACCCTCGGACACACAAGCTTAAGGTACAATATAAATTACCTACCTACACTACCAAATAGGCCTTGAGTTTTCCAACTTTAAATACACGCACAATTTTAATAAGCACGCAGGAAACGTTGGATTATAAACTAGGTCAAAAAAGGTCGTGTATAAACATTCTTTAAAAAAATACAGCTTTCTCATTTTAGGTATTCTCAGATGAATGAGAAACCTAGCTCCAAAAATTGATGACGGAATTTCACAAGCATCTAGTATAAAACTCAAACTTCAAAACCTAAGTACATTTTTCTCTCACACATATAACCACTTCAAACTGTACTTTGACCCAACTGGACTACTGCCACCCAGAACCAGAAGAGCAGGGAATATTGCACTAGGAAGGCAACTTGTACAACACCATATGTACCATCTGCTCCTTAGGTCAAATCCTATTACTTCAGATAAAGAAGTTTCTAAGGTTAAGAGACTTCTGTGACTACTCCCACTTCAGCACAAACAAAAGCACCACAGAGTAACAGGGTAACTCACTGCCAGGTGAACAGTTAACTACTCAATGAGGACAATACACAACAGTAGTTTGTCAAGACTATCATGGATTACTCTTCATCAGCTACTTCCTCACCTGTAAATTAAGGATATTAAAAATTTTGATAGGTCTTTTGAATATATGCTGCACTAACATCAAAATAGTAACTTTTTTTTAAAGATTTTATTTATTTATTCATGAGAGACACAGAGAGAAAGAGGCAGAGACATAGGCAGAGGGAGAAGCAGGCTCCATGCAGGGAGCCCAAGGTGGGACTGGATCTGGGGACTCCAAGATCAGGCCCTGGGCTGAAGGCAGCGCTAAACCGCTGAGCCACCGGGCTGCCCTAGTAACTTCTATATAAACATAGTCCTGCTCCAGACTGAGCTGGCTTGGGAATTTAAGCAGGACCATCGCTTGGTCTGGATTTCTCACAAGGCAGGGACAAGGGTGAAGCATGGCAGTTCTAGTCCAGAACAGTTGTGTTGGGGATCCCTGGGTGGCTCAGCGGTTTAGCACCTGCCATTGGCTCACGGTGTGATCCTGGGGTCCCCGGATTGAGTCCCACCTCGGGCTCCCTGCATGGAGCCTGCTTCTCCCTCTGCCTGTGTCTCTGCCTCTCTCTCTGTGTCTTTCACGAATAAATGAAATCTTAAAAAAAAAAAAAAAAAAAAAAGAAAAAAGAAAAAGAAAACCGAACAGCTGTGTTATTTGAACCGTGGCCATTAACACCTGGCTTCAGGACGTTCCAGGGGCAAGTTACCTATTGACCAACAGCAGCAGTCACTTCGATTTTATAGAGACCCTAGCAGTCCTTCATTCAGGGATACTCGGTCAACTGCCCGCTTGGACAAAAAACTGAGACGTGGAGAAAAATAGAACTTCCCACAATTTTAGGACCACACGGGGGGAGGGGGGGACCCGACACTTTGCAACTGAGCTGGAAGGAAAAAAGATGCACCTGGTTCTCATCACTTTACAGATGGAGGAACCCAGTCTCCAAAGTTCAATGCCTGCCCAAGCCTACAGCAAATGAGAGGCTCCTGCGAACTTCAAAACCCTGGTGTCCTAACCCCCACCATCCCCCCGGCAGTCGGGTCTTCTCTTCACTCCAGCTTTGCGATGCGTGTGTTCAACCCGTGCAACTTCTCTTGAGCCTGGAATACAGATGGCCCGGAGATCCCCAGTAGTCGCTGGACCTTGTCACACATCCGTCTGCGGCACAATCCTGTCCTTCCGTTTCTGAGCAGGCAAACTCAACCCGGGAGGCAGGAGGCTGTCCCGGCCACGGCGGGTCTCGGGAGGGTGAGCATCCTCGCTTCTGGCGGCGGCGGCGGCGGCGGCGGCGGGGGCGGGGGCTCCACGGCCGCCCGAGTGCCCCGGTCATCTCGGGTCCGTGCCCGCCGCACCTCCCAGCCAGTTTCGACCGGAAGCCACGGTCTCGCCACCGCCCAGCCGCGCACGAGGAGCGGGGCACGCTCACGACCGGTCACACGCAGGGCTACCCCCGCGCGCCCCCCGCCCGCCCCGGCCGGCTCCTGCGTGCCCGGGGCCCCCGCCCGGACCGCGCACCCGCGCCCGGGCCCTACCGCCCCTGCTCGCAGGCCCCCGGCCGCGCGGCGCCGGCGGCCCGGCTCGGTGGGCCTGCACCTACCCGGCCGCTCCGCCGCCCGGCCCCTCGCCCACCGCGGGCCCGCTCGGCTCCTCTCGGCCCCTCCGCGCCCGGCCGCCAGCTCCCGCCCGGGCGCTCCCAGGGCCGGGGCCGCTGCGCCCGCACTGGGCATGCCCGGGCCGCACGGGGCCGCTGGGAAGTCGGGCGGGCGCCGAGCCGAGCGGGGCCGAGCCGAGCGGGGCCGAGCCGAGCGGGGCCGAGCCGCGGCGCGCCGCCCGGGCTGAGGGGGCGGGGCCTGGCGGCGGGGCGGGGCGGGGCCTGGCGGCGGGGGCGGGGCCTGGCGGCGGGGGCGGGGCATAAGACCGAGCGGCGTCGGCGGCGGAGCCGGGCTGAGGGGGCGGGGCCGGGCTTTGGGGGCGGAGCCTGGCGGCGGGGGGCCGGGCTGAAGGGCGGGGCCTGAGGGGCGGGGGCGGGGCCGCGCGGGCCTGCGGAGCCTGGGAAACGCAGTCCGTGCGCGGCCCCGCCCATCCCGCGCCGCGCGCTCCCGGGACCGCCTCCCTCCTCCCCGCCTTCCCGAGCCCTTCTTCCCCGTTTCCTGCCCTTTCCGGTCCGTTTGCTCCCGCTGGGCTGCTTGTGTCTCTAAAACAACCCTACGAAGCCTAAGAGAACAAACTACAGAGGTTCACCTTGCTTTTCTGGTTGGAGAGTTTCTAGACCCAAAGGCAGCCATGCGCAGGAGTCAAGATCGTTCAGAACAGGACGAGCCGCCGTGCAGTTCGGCTGCGTTAGATGTGTGCTCTGGCTGCAAAGTGATGGTGGAGACTAAAATTCTAAAAATAAAGTGAATAGAAAACCCTTTTCATCTCCATCCCCACCAATCCATTTTTACCCCAGGGATGTCAGTTCTTTGGCATCCCCATCAAGCCTCACCCAGAACTTTTTCTCCTCTAGTCCCAGCCTATTGTATCTCACTTCCCATTTCTCCTATTCACTTCCCATTTTCCTTTACCTCTGTGTTTAGAGCTGCTAGCGCTAGGACAGAAGATCAGACTTTTACCCCCAGAATCCATCTAATGCAACCTCCTATTTGTGGGACAGGAAGCCTGGCTGGCAACTGGACTCCCTCGAAGTGAGTGGCGGAGCAAATGTCCAGGCCTCCTGACTTTTCCAGTTAAGTGGGCTGGGAGTTGTTGATCTCTTCTCCCTCGGCCAACTTCCAGCCCCGTGCCAAAATAAACCAGCCCTTACCTTGAGCCTGCTGAAACCTTCCTTTCCCTTCAAGGAAGAGGACCAAGTGGAAATGACCAAGATCAGAGAAGGGAATGAAACATTCAGATAAGAAGGCCAGGGCAGCCCCGGTGGCGCAGCGGTTTAGCGCTGCCTGCCTCTTGGGGTGTGATCCTGGAGAACCAGGATCTATCTAGTCCTATGTTGGGCTCCCTGCATGGAGCCTGCCTCTCCCTCTGCCTGTGTCTCTGGTCTCTCTCTCTGTGTCTCTATGAATAAACAAATAAAATCTTAAAAACAAACAAACAAAAAAACAGAAGGCCAACCTAGGATTTATATGTGAACCACTGGGGTGGGCTTTTTTTTCTTACTTGTTTCAATAGTCTATCACTGGAAACAGATCTAGGAATATCCACTCAAGTTTCCTTTTCTCATAAATCTATTGATGAAGGAGGGTTGGAAGAAAGGCAGGCAGGGACAAGGGGCCCCCTGGCAGGCAGGGACAGGGGACCCCCTGGCCTAAGAGGAAACCAGCCTTAAAAGGATTTTACACCACCCTGGAAGGAGCCTCCACCCTTTCCTACATGATAGATGCCAAAAACCTGATTGGATGACCAGTGAAGAGGGTTAATCACATTAAAAGAGCAGGCCATGGAGCCTATAAAAACCCCTAGATGTAGAAACTGATGGCAACTCTCTCTGGTCCCCTCCCTTTTCGGGAGCTTCGTACTATCACTTTACTAACCCTCAATAAACGTTGTTTTCTGCTCACTACTCTCTCAGGCCTACCTCTTATTCTTTGAAGCAGCGTGGCCAGGAATCTTGAACACCAAAGGAAAGGAAATCCTACCACACTATTGCTGTATTTACTCTATTGCTTTATCTACTCCACCAATGAAGTCATTACAAAGAAAAGACTTTCCTAAGCATTCCTTTTGCCTCCACTATAAGTAAAAATCTTAAATTGCTTATTACATAAAATGACTTTCTTTTGGAATTTTATTTTATTTTAAAGATTTTATTTATTCATGAGAGACAGAGAGAGAGAGACGCAGGCTCCATGCAGGGAGCCCGATGTGGGACTTGATCCAGGGACTCTGGGATCACGGCCTGAGCCAAAGGCAGCCACTCAACCACTGAGCCCACCCAGGCTTCCCTGGAATTTTATTTTGATTAAAATAAGCAATCCAGAGGCTCCTGGGTGGGCTCAGTTGGTTAAGCGTCTGCCTTTGGCTCAGCTCATGATCTTAGAGTCCAGGGATTGAGCCCACGTGGCGCTCCCTGCTCTGTGGAGAGCCTGCTTCTCCCTCTATGTTCCTCCCCACTGCTCCTGTGCACGTATGCTCTCTCAAATAAGTAAAATCTGTAAAAAAAAATAAAATAATGTAAACTCCATCCTCTGAGTCTTAGATACCGTATTATAAGGAGGTTTAATGATAAACTGAGTATAGTAACCATCAGTCACAATAGTAGCTTTTCCTCCAAACTCTATCCTTTCTCGAGAGTGTGAACTTAGAATTTAATACGTATTAATCTCTAACTTGTTTGACGGTAGGAAATCTTACAAATCTGACAAGTATAATACAATCTAGAATTTTAAAACAATGATAAAAATAATTATTATACTTTGCACTTTTAAAGAGCTCTCACAAAGTCCTGAAAGATTAGAGGCAACCTATGAGACAAATAAAGAAGGTATTACTGTCCCAATTTTACAATTGAGGAAGCTGTATGGCTGAGCACTGAACTCAGAAGACTTAACCTCCAGCCTTAGAGCCTTACCATATCTGTAACACAATGTTGCTAAACTAAATGGTATCTGTGTAAAAGTTCCTTCTAACTCTATGTACCATGATTTAGTGAATTGGTGACAATATCAGATTTAGAGGCTAGATCTCCCAGTGATCAGCCTTGGAATCTTCCAGGGGAGAGAGATACTATGATTTATTAAGCATCTAACATGTACCAAGCCTTTCAAACTTACTATTTCACAACAACCACTTATGGGAGGTAACTAATAATCAAAAACAACCCAGCCAGGTTTGTGGGATTCTTAGTGCCTTTTCTTCATAATACTGGCCTTCCTTTGTGGATCACTATAAGGCTTCCCAGTTAAATTTAGGCTGTGTATTATTATCAATAAAATAGTGCTCCTCGGGGATCCCTGGGTGGCGCAGCGGTTTGGCGCCTGCCTTTGGCCCAGGGCGTGATCCTGGAGACCCAGGATCGAATCCCACGTCGGGCTCCTGGTGCACGGAGCCTGCTTCTTCCTCTGCCTGTGTCTCTGCCTGTCTCTCTCACTGTGTGCCTATCATAAATAAATAAATAAATAAATAAATAAATTAAAAATTAAAAAAAAAATAGTGCTCCTCAAATTTTTTTTTCTCCTCAAATTTTAATGTGAAAACGAATCACCTAGGGACCTTGCCAAGTACAGATTCTCATTCAGTCCATCTGAGGTGCAGGCTAGGAGTCTGCATTTTTCTTTTCTTTTCTTTTCTTTCTTTCTTTCTTTCTTTTTTTTTTAAGATTTTATTTATTTATTTGAGAGAGAGAAAGAGCACCAGCAGGAGAGGGCCAGAGGGAGAGGAGAAGCAGACTCCTCTACTGAGCAGGGAATTTGATGTGGAGTTCCATCCCTGGACCCTAGAATCACTACCCCAGTTGAAGGCAGACACTTAACTGACTTAACCTCTCAGTACCCCAGGAATCTGCTTTTCTTTCTTTCTTTATTTTTCTCTTTTTGTTTTTAAGATTTTACTTATTTATTCAAGAGAGACACAGAAAGAGAGGCAGAGACATACACAGAATGAGAAGCAGGCTCCCTTAGGGGAGCCTGATGCAAGACTTGATCCTAGGACCCTGGGATCAGGACCTGAGCCAAAGGCAGACACTCAACCACCAAGCCACCCAGGATCACTATCCCAGTTAAAGGCAGACACTTAACTGACTTAACCTCCCAGTACCCCAGGAGTCTGCATTTCTAAGAAGTTTCCAGATGATCATTATAAATGTTTATCAACTGCCTGTTATCTACCTACCTATCTTGGCTAGATGTTTGGAAAACATCATGTTCTCCACATTCTTCTCTCCACCTGGAAAACAGACAATGTAATGCAGTGTGATAAAGATAAAGTCTTGAGGGGCAATGAGGAGTTAACAAGAAGAAAAGATGAGGAGGGACTTCTACATGGAGGAAGAAGCATATTTAGAGCAGTGTAATTTGCTCATTAAGTCTGGAATTTAGAAATGGCAAGATATAAACTCTCTATTAATCAAGTGGTTTCTGTTTGCCAGACTCTTTTCAAATAATAGGATTTAGTGATAGGCAAGACAGACAAGATGTCTGCATTAACGGGGTTGAGTAAATAGACAGGATGGCATAAAATAGAATAAGATAATAATGATAAATGATGAAAAAATAAAACATGGAAATATCCTAGAGAAGGCTGGCTGCCACTGGCTTTGTGAAGGATAGGAATGGAAGGCAAGTTAAGGAGCTGACTTCGTGCTGGCATCTGAATGCAGAAAAGGAGACAGCCATGTAACAATCTGGGGTTAGCAGGGGAAACCAAGTACACAGCACTATGGCAAAAAAATTGCCGGGGTATGTTCCAGGAGCAGAAACGAGGACAGTGGGGCTGCAAATATGACAAAGTTGTATTTGGCTTTCTCTTCTTTACCTCCTACATCTCACCAGTCACCAAGTACAGTTGTCCCTTGAACAATGCAGGCATTAAGGGTGCTGCCCTTCCCCACCCCTGCACATAATCCAAAATCCACATGCAACCTTTGACTCTCCCAGAATTTAACCTCTTAATAGCCTCCTGTTGACTGGAAATCTTATTGATTACATGAACTCCATACTGCATCCTAATAAAGTAAACTAGGGAAAAGAAAATGCCAAGACAATCGTAAGGAAGAAAAAAATGCATTTACAGTAGTATACTGTATTTCTCAAAGAAAATCCACACATAAGTGGAACTGAGTGGCTCAAGGGTCAACTGTAATTTTGATTTGGCCCCCTAAAAATCTCTCAAATCTATCCTTGAATCCATCTGTACCTCTACAATTGCTTTTTACCTAAAAAAAAGCCTTGTAAAAGTCTTCCTGCCTCCAGTCAGTTCCCCTAACCCATTCACCACATAGCAGATAGCCAGAGCTTTGAGAAAATGGAAATCTGATTATTCTTCTCTCTGCCTAAAACCCTTCCGTGGCTCCTATTCCCATCAAGATAGAGTCCAAACTCTTTATCTTTATTATGGTTTATAAAGACTCTGGGGACCTGGCCCTGCATATCTATCTTACCACATGTCTCTCTATACTCTGTATTTCAGGCCTAATTCTTCAAACACACTAATGTTTCTCTTTCTTCCTGGTCTTCATATGGTCTGCCTCCATATGCCTCCCTCCTTCAGAGGGTCTGCCTCCCTCTGAGCCCTCCACACACACACACCTTCCTCAGGCAGAGTCCTCCTCACCATCCTCTGTGAAACCCTTCCCAATTACCCTCCAGGTCTTCCTGAGAGCTCTTGGAGCACGCAGAATTTCCCTTATCAAAGTACTCATCCTGCTAAATTATAATTACTTATGTATTATCTTTCTTCCCCATTAATTGAGGGGAAGACCATTACTGCTTTGTTCTTTTTCATAATCCCCAGTGCCTCACACGGTGTCTAGTATTGGAGTAGGGACTCAAATACTTGCCGAAAGAACAAGTGAATCAGCCTTTCTGTGTCTCTCATGAATAAATAAAATCTTAAAAAAAAAAAAAGAACAAGTGAATCAATTAATAGAAGTTGAAATAGGCAGTGAGATCATAGTTTTCTATGTCAGCCCATGAACTTTGGACACTAGCTTGGTGGCAGCAAGGAGCCAGTGAGGAATCTGAAGGAAAATGGTATGATTATAGTTGCACTTATGAAAGACCACTCTGGTAATAAGAAGATGCATGGATTTGAAGTGAACAAAATTGGCAGTAGTGACTGTGGATGTAGGAGGCTGGTTGCTTCCACTATGAAAGGGTAGAACGATGAAAGCCTAAATCTGCAGAAAACAGTTTAGAGATAAGAAGAAAGAAATTTAAGGATGTGGAGATTGGGAGAAGAGGTAGAGAGAAGGGGTCTTACGCTTCTAGGGTGGCTAAGCTGGTTGATAAGAAAGGTCATGACCTGAAATTGGAAAAGAGAGGTAGGAATCATGGAGGAAGATAAATTCAGTTTTACACATGTTGAATTCCAGGCACCTGCCATATCCACAAGATGAGCTATTTTAGTAGGCAACTGGATCTGGACTCACCAAAGAGATCTGGGTAACAACACAGATTTGGGAGTCGTTGGCATGTAGAAGATAGTTGAAGTGATGAAAGTAGAAGAGATCAACCAGGAAAATGCATAGACATGAAGTACCTGGCTGGCTCAGTCAGTAGAGCAAGTGATTCTAGATCTCAGGGTTGTGAGGTTAAGCCCCCGTTGGGTCTAGAGATTACTTAAAAAAATAAAATCTAAAAAAAAAGAAAGAAAGAAAGAAATGAAGCAGCATAAACTGAAACTGTGAGTATGATAGCTTTTAATGAGGTCTGGGAGTCCTAGAAAATTATTGAAACTAAGAGAGGTCTTGGGGACTCCTGAACTTGCAGGTGGTGTGAGAAATAAGGGTGCTTTTATAGACCTTCCTCCCTCTAACTGAAAATGAGAGGCATACAGAGGAATATTTAAAGCAGCTCTGTTCCCAACTGCCAAATTCTGGAAACAACCAAAACATGCATCAACAGTAAATGGATTAAAAAATTTTAGCATATTTATAGAGTACTATATGAATGAAAATGGATCAATCTCATAAATATTAAATTAGGCAGAGGAACCCAAACACAAAAGGATGCATACTGTAAAGTTCTACTTATATAAAGGCAAAGAGCAAGTAAAACTAACCAAAGTGATAGAAATTATATTAATGCTTATATTGGAGAAGGAGGGAGAAAAGGAAATGAAGAGGACATCTGGGTTGCTGGTAATGTTCTATTTATTGATCTGGGTGAGAGTTACATGTATGGGTTCACTTAGAAAACTTGTTATTGAGCTCTGCACTTTTTCTGTATTTATGTTACACTTCAGTTTAAAAGTTTTCATTACCAAAAGCTTAAATGTGAAAGAGAATAGCATCAGGTAATTTGAACTAAAAAAGCCTTTTATTTTTAAGCTAGGAGAAAATTGAGGGTTTTTTTTTTAAGATTTTATTTATTCATTCATGAGAGACACAGAAAGAGAAGGCAGAGACACAGACAGAAGAAGCAGGCTCCATGCAGGGAACCTGATGCAGGACTCGATCCTGGAACTCCAGAATCATACCCTGAGCCGAAGGCAGACCCTCAACCACTGAGCCACCCAGGCAGCCCGAGGATCTCTTATATAAGGAGAAAGAGTCAGATCCAAAGGAAAGTCAAAGAAACCAGAAAGAGAGGCTAGGGAAAGATTCTTTTTTTTTTTTTTTTTTAATAAGATTTTATTTATTTAAGAGAGAGAGTGAGTGGGCATGAGCAGGGGGAAGCGGCAGAGGGAGAGGAAGAAATAGACTCCCTGCTGAGCAGGAAGCTGCCCCCAGGACCCTGGGGATCATGACCTGAGGTGAAGGCAGATGCTTAACCAACTGAGCCACCTGGTGCCCCTAGAGAAAGATTCTTGAAGAGTTTTGAGAAAAGATAAAATCAGAACTTCTTGTGGGGCCTTGTCTATTAAGGTGAGGTATGGGGAATTAGTTAGAAATGCACATTCTAAAGAGTCACACCAGAGATTTTGATTCAGTTTATCAGGAATGGAATCCAGAAATCTACACCTTAAAACCTGGTGTTTCTGGTACAGGAATTCTTGGACTTAAGCTTGAGAAACACTGCCCCAAGGGAGTGATAAGGGCAGACAGGGCACAGCACTGGGATCAGAGCATTTTTGCACGTTCCAGAGTTGCCACTTTACCATCTAACAGGAGAGTTTTGTGTCTTTTGCTTGCTTATTTTGTTTTAGTGTCCACAGGTCATATACCACGCAAACTTCTGGGCAAGGTTATTCCATTTCTCCAAGCTTCAGATGCCCTCATCTGTAGTGATCTTATCTACTGCAGAGTAATTAAGAATCAAATTAAATTATGTGGAAGGAAAAAAAAAATTATGTGGAATATAATTCCTCTTCTAGCCAAGACGTAGTAACAGTAATCCTCCCATGTGAAACAACTACAGAATCAGACAATATACATGCAACAGTGGTTTTCGGATATTGGACATCAGGCAAAGCAGGACAGTGATCCCTAAGAGTGGAGGAAACAAATGAGATGAGCCTACTATTGATTCACTTTACTATATGGAGGCTGTAACACACAGAGAGTAGAAACCCAGTTGAACCCAGTAGTCTCCCTGAGGGTAGCAGCTGGAGTTGGAGGTCCCAGGAGGCACAGCTGACTAGAGTTCACAGGGCAGAGCCCTAGAAAGGGAAGAAAGCAGAGAGAGGGGTAGAGTTTCCGGTGGGCTGTAGAAAGGCTCCTTATGGATACAGCTGAGCACACATCAGTGCATAAATATAAGGAAAGTACTCAAGGTTTAGGAAGAGCCACCCAAAAGGACTAGAGGGCGTAAGTCTGAACCTCATGAAGAGCTAGGAATACCTTGTGTTCCCACTAACCAGAGGAAAAAGAACTTGATAATAAAAGGACATAAGGTAAAATAATGCCCAGGAAAAAAAAAAAAAAAAAAAAAGCTCTTACTAAAGGCTGCACTTGTCCTGCCTAACAAAACTTAAAAGCAATCCTCATCCTTGAAAGAAAGTACAAAAGTGTTTCAGGTAAGTTTACCATATCCCAGAAAAAAAGCTCAGGTATATGTATAGGAGGGACACCTGGGTGGCTCAGTGGTTGAACATCTGCCTTTGGCCCAGGGCATGATCCTGGAGCCCTGGCATCAAGTCCTACATTGGGATCCCTGCATGGAGCCTGCTTCTCCCTCTGCCTGTGTCTCTGCCTCTCTGTGTCTCTCATGAACAAATAAATGAAATCTTAAAAAACAAAACAAAGGGACAGGGGTTCATTTAAAAAAAAAAAAGAATATGTATAGGAATACAAAAATATCCAACTCCCACAAGGAAACATTCATAATGTTTGGCATTTAATAAAAAATGACCAGGCATGCAAAGATGCAGGGGAATATAATGCATCATGAGGAGAATAACCAATCAGTAGCAACGGATCCTTAAGTGACACAAATGATAGAATAAAGAAGAACACCAAGAGGAGTTATTGTGATTGTATTCCATATATTCAAGAAGGTAGAGAGGGCACCTGGGTGGCTCTGTCGGTTAAGCGTCCGGCTCTTGATTTCAGCTCAGGTCATGATCTCTGGGTCCTGAGATTGAGCCCTGTGTTAGTGGGGCTCTGTGCTCAGAGGGATTCTTTCCCTCTGCCCCTCCCTGTTGCATGGTCATGTGTGTGCTGTGTCAATCTCTCTCTCTCTCTCTCAAATAAATAAATAAAAATCTTAAAAAAAAAAAAGGTAGAAAAGAAACCGAACAAGTTAAGTAGATGCATGAAAATATTTAAAAAGAACCAGATCAAACTTCTAGAGATTTAAACTTCTAGAGATTTAATCCAAAAGAAGGTAGAAGAGGAGAGGGATGGAGACAGATGGGATAAATAAAAAATGATGCTAAATATAAATCTAGTCATATCAATAATTCCATTAAATGTAAATGGTGTAAACACTCCAATTAAATGTATGAATCTAAAGAGAAAAAATATCCCTTTGGCCATCTTTGGAATCTGGTATTCTAGGAGTCGTGGCCACAGAGTCCATAAGTAGATAGTAGGAAGGAGCCCAAAATCAGTTGGCAAAATTCCCTACAGAAATAAACCAGTGAAATGTATTTCAGTCATTGAAAGGTGTTATGAATAATAGATGATAATGTCCTATCAGGCAGCAATTTACAAATGAAACAGTTACTTTATTCACTTGAACTTAAATACATTCTTTTTTTAAGATTTTATTTATTTATTTCAGAGAGAGAAAGAGAGAGAGAGAGAAAGCAAAAATGGGAGGTGGGGGAGGAAGAAAGGGAGAGGGACAAGAACATTCCCCAGGCATCCTTGTATGTATATATGTATTATTTTTTTTAAGACTTTATTTATTTATCCATAGGGATGCAGAGAGAGAGAGAGAGGCAGAGACACAAGCAGGCTCCATGCAGGGAGCCTGATGTGGGACTTGATCCAGGGTCTCCAGGATCACGCCCTGGGCTGCAGGCGGCACTAAACCGCTGCACCACCGGGGCTGCCCCTATTTTTTTTTTTTTTTTTTTTTTAAGTAAGCTCTATGCCCCAGGTGGGGTTTGGACTCACTACTCAGAGATCAAGAGTCACATGCTCCAGGACTGAGCCAGCCAGCTGCCCCTAAGCTTGTATTTTACAATGAATACTTAATTCATTTTTTCAAAAAAGATTTTATTTATTTGACAGAAAGAGAGAGAGCACAAGCAGGGGGAGCAGCAGGGGGTGAAGCAGGCTCCCCGCTGAGCAGAGAGTCTGATTACAGGGCTCAGTCCCACCACCCTGGGATCATGCCTGAGCCAAAGGCAGCTGCCCAACTAACTGAGCCACCCAAGCACCCAAATCAATACTTCATTTAAAACTCAAGGCAACTCTATATAAGAATCTTATGTTATCAATCATTTCTCTCTCAATTAACAGATGAGGAACCAAGAATTAAGGAGGAAAAGTAATTGCTCAAGGACAGACAGATAAGTGGTGAGGCTCTTCCAAATAGATTCACATTATTCCAACATTTATACATTTACATCATTCTATATTGTTTTCAAAAATTGAAGAGAGAGGGACGCCTGGGTGGCTCAGTGGTTTAGCTCCTGCCTTCACCCCAGGGCGTGATCCTGGGGTTCTGGGATGGAGTCCCACATCAGGCTCCCCTCAGGGAGTCTGCTTCCCCCTCTGTCTGTGTCTCTGCCTCTCTGTGTCTCTCATGAATAAATAAGTAAAATCTTAAAAAAAAAAAAAAAAAAAAAAAAAGGAAAGAATAAGGGGCAACTCCCAAGGAAGCTCTATTGCTTGGCTGGAGATGTCCGGGAAGGCTTTCTGAAAGAAAGGATATTACTGTTGAATCTTGAAGGTTTGATGAAATGTCTGCAGACCAAAAGGAAGAATCACCATTCTGGTTTAGGATGAGGAACCGGTAAGGTAACTACAAGCATAGAACTCATGGGATGGGGAATAGGAAGGTGAGGTTGGTAAGGTGAGCAAGGACCATCATGGAAGGTGGTTTATAAACTCCTACAGAGTCTTACCTTCTTGTTTTTACTTTTTTTTGTTGTTTTTAATCAGTTACAGCTAATTGAGTTCACTGTACTTCTCAATTCAGAGTACGCTGCCATCATTGGTCTGGGCAAGGTCTTGCTTGTTTGTTTTTATTTGTTTACACTTTTGCATTCCCCTCTATTCACCAATCTCCACTACCCTTTCCTACACAAATATTCCTGTGTGTTTGATATCATTTTACTTGAATATGTTCTTGTAAAACATGAATCATCTTATAATATATACAAAATTTTAATTTACATAAATGATATGCGATAGATGTCAGCCTGCTTTTCTTTTCTTTTTTTTTTTTTTTTTTTTTCACTCAGTACTGCTTTGAAGATCACACCAAGGTGATGTGGACATCTAATTCTTTACCTATTGCTGCCTAAGGAGACAGTTTTGTCTTGGATTTTTTCCTGTGAACCCAGAAGAACCGTTCTGACTTTCCATGGTTTGTAAAGTCAGATGTCTAGAGGCCTGCTGAAGCAGGCTGAGCAGCCTGGATGGGGTGGAGGAAGTTGTTACTTGGCTCTGGGGATTTGATGCTATCTGGCAGTGCAGGAAATGTTGCAAGAGAGGCCAAAAATCTTCTGATTTTTTAAATATTGGAAAAACTTAAATACTCAACCATGCACTGCCATTTCTTGGCTTTTACATTAAAACATTTGGATCATCATGGGGCACATGGCTCAGATCATGATCTCAGGGTCCTGGGATGGAGCCCTGTGTCTGCTTCCTGCTCAACAGGGCATCTGCTGCTCACTCTCCCTCTGCCACTTCCCCTGCTTGTGCTCTCTCATTCATGCACCCTCTCACATAAATAAAATCTTAAAAAAGCAAAAAACAAAAACGTTTGGATAAGGGGTGCCCAGCTGGCTCAGTGGGAAGAACATGCAACTCTTGATCTCAAGGTTGTAAGTTCATGCCCTGTGTTGGATGTAGAGATTATTTAAAAATAAAATCTTTAGGGACGCCTGGGTGGCTCAGTGGTTGAGCGCCTGCCTTTGGCTCGGGTCATGATCTCAGGATCCTGGGATCAAGTCCCACATCGGGCTCCCTGCATGGAGCCTGCTTCTCTCTCTGCTTATGTCTCTGCCTCTCTGTGTTTCTCATGAACGAATAAATAAAATCTTAAAAAATATATATATAAAAAAGAAAAGAAATTAAGGGGAGAATGAAATAGAGTAAAAGGTCAAAGATTCCACTGAGCTTCGGTACCTAGAATAGTGGTTTACCAGAGGCTGGGAGCAGGGGAGAAGGGGGTTTTGATTACAGAGTTAACATTTCAATTTGGGATGATGAAAAAGTTCTGGAGATGGGCTAGTGGTAATAGTTATAACTAATGTGAATGTATTTAATGCCAAACTATACACTTAAAAATGGTGAATATGCTGAGTTTTATCTTTATGTATATTTTAACACACACGCGCGCACACACACACACACACACACTGACTCAAAACAAGTCCTTTCTGCCAGTAGGACAAAGCTGCGTTTAATATGGAAAAATACACCCCTGGGTGTGCCTGAGTGGCTCAGTTAAGCATCCAGCATCTGAGTTGTTTTCTGCTCAGATCACCATCTCAGGGTCATGGGATCGAGCCCCACGTGAGACTCAGTGCACACTGTGGAGTCTGCCTGAAATTCTTTCCCTCTGCCTCTCCTCACTCTTGTTCTCTGCCGGTGACTCAGAGAGGCAGGGAAGTCAAAATGTACTGAGAATTAGAAGTTTGGTTTCAGGTACTTCTTTCAATACCGGGGACTTTTTTTTTTTTTAATTTTTATTTATTTATGATAGTCACACACAGAGAGAGAGAGAGGCAGAGACATAGGCAGAGGGAGAAGCAGGCTCCATGCACCGGGAGCCCGACGTGGGATTCGCTTCCTGGTCTCCAGGATCTTGCCCTGGGCCAAAGGCAGGCGCCAAACCGCTGGGCCACCCAGGGATTCCCCCAATACCGGGGACTTAATTAAAGATAAGATTGAGTAAGAATCATGACACAACAATCTAGGACTAATGGAAAAAGCAAAGCTGGGATGTGAGAGGAGGAATTAGAGAATTTAAAAATTATACATAACTGTATTGAGATATAATATCCACATTATACAGTTCGCCCATTGAAAGTGTACAAGTCAGTGGCTTTAAGCTCAGTTTCTGCAACAAGCAACACAATCAATTTCAAAACATTTTCTCACTACCTGTAAAATAACCCTCTTACCCATTAGGGATCATTGTCCACCATCACTAGGCTGACACACATGCACTTTCTGTCTCTATGTAGATTTATCTATACTCTTTGCCTGTGTTGGGAGGGAAAAATTTCCTCTACCAAGTTAGGTTCAGTAAGGGGGGCTTCAAATTAACAATAGACAGATGAATAAAAGATAAGAAGTTGTATTTATAAATAAGCCATGGGAAAAAAAAAAAAAAGCCATGGGCCCATTCAGCTCAAGAGGCTCTCTGAATAGCTAGAGATAGGAGTTTATATATCAATTTAATAGTGGAAAGAGGGGGAGACAAAGGGTTTCTGAAGGAAGAACAAATGGTTTGGTGGGGTTTATTGTTTGTTCTCAGAAAAGACAAATGGGCTTTTAGGGAAGCAAAGGGCAAGTATGACAGTTTGTTATAAAGTTTGTTTATGTAATTTCTCTTCCCCGTGTGAGTGGCCCATTTTCTTCCTAGAAGTGAAGCATACCGTGAATATTTATGGCAGTTTTACTCTTGGAAGACATTTTTTCTTTTTAGTTAGATAAGGGAACCTCTGAAAAGGCTTCTTTCTGCATTTGCTGTATCTCAAAGTGTTCAGTTTAAAACAATCATAAAAATGAATAAATGAATAAATAAATAAATAAATAATAAATAATAAAATAATTATCCAATGAGAGATGCCTGGGTGGCTCAGTGGTTGAGCGTCTGTCTTAGTCTCAGGGCGTGATCCCGGGGTCCTTGCATCAGGTCCCACGTCTCGCTCCCCGCAGGGAACCTGCTTCTCCCTCTCCCTTTCTCTGCCTCTCTCTGTGTCTCTCATGAATAAATAAATAAATCTTAAAAAAAATAATGCTTTCCACTGAAGGGTTGATGGGAAATCCCAATAAGTAATGCTAACAGAGGGTGAAATTGCAGTCTTGTGATGGGAAACGGCAAGGGAGCGGTTGGTTCTCTGTGTCCAGGCTGAGTAAAGGAGTAGAGGGTTTGGGTTCTTAGTACTTAGCTCATAGGGATAATAGAAATAAAATACTTAAAATGGTGCCTGGCACTCAGTACTCAGGAAGTGTTAAGTTATTTCCTGGGCAGCCTGGGTGGCTCAGCAGTTTAGTGCTGCATTCAGCCCAGGGCTTGATCCTGGGGACCTGGGATTGAGTCCCACATCAGGTTCCCTGCATGGAGCCTGCTTTTCCCTCTGCCCGTGTCTCTGTGTCTCTCATGAGTAAATAAAATATTTAAAAAAAAAAAAAAGTTCTTATTTTCCCCAAATTTCTTTTGATGTAATTACCAGAGGAATAGCTAAAAAATAAAGAAGGTTATGATGAAATCTTTAGTACAGTAAATGTTTACCTTCTCATTTTGACAGGGAAGTTTCAAAATGCACTGGGAAAGGCCCCAACCAGAAACAGAAAGGTAGAATCGCTGAAAAGGACACATTTCGGGGATCCCTGGGTGGCTTGGGGGTTTACACCTATTCTTATACTTTCACTCATCTCTCCCCGTGGAGTGGTCTAGTCACTCTTGTAAATATCCACATAAAGCACTCTGAGATGCTCATGAAAGATATTGTTCCTCCCAACAAAAGATATTCTATAAGTGTGGATAGAGGAGAGAGAGAGAAAGGAACAATGTTACAGAGGCCAGACTTATTATTCAAGGACAATTAAAATATTACTTTAAAACATTGTTTTTGACTTTTTTATTTTTTGTTTTTTTATTAAGAGAAGCTATACAAAAGTATGCAATTCAAATAATCATCATACACACCCATGCAAATGCACATACTTGCACATCGGTTAGGATTTTCCCATCTCCACCAAGGTAAGGGTAGATGTAGAGTTGCTGGATGAAATATGGAGATACAGAATGTCCAGTTAAATTTGAATTTCAGGCAAACAATGAGTACATTTTTAGTACAAGTCTATTCTATGCAATATTTGTGACATATTCACTTTTTTAAAAAACCATTCATTATTTATCTGAAATTCAAATTTAACCGGGTGTCCTGTACTTTTGCTTGGTAAATCTGGCAATCTTAGAAGGGGACATTAAAGAACATCCATCGGGTATAAATCTTTTTTTTTTTTTTAAGATTTTATTTATTGAGAAGCCTGAGTGACTCAGCAGTTGAGTGTCTGCCTTTGGCTCAGGGCGTGATCCGGGGGTCCTGGGATCAAGTCCCGCATCAGGCTCCCCCAAGGGAGCCTTCTTCTCCCTCTGCGTGTGTCTCTGCCTCTCTCTGTGTCTCTCATGAATAAGTAAATAGAATCTTTTAAAAAATAAAATAAAAAAGGACAAATTTCTCTCACTGATTAAAAAACATTGTTAAAAGTTTAATTAATTATTAAAGTGGGACTCAGTAGAATGGTATAACCAGTTTAAAGGAGAAGTCAAAAAAACAAAAAATTTATGTAGAGTAAAAGAATGTCAAAAGGAATTTACAGATAGATGATAATCTGATTTTTTCCCCAAGGTTTGGGGAAGGGAATTGAACCTCCACCTGACAGAGTCAATTTGCGTGTCTTTAGGGAAGAATTGTTTTGCATTTCTAGGAGTTATTTGCAATTTACAAAATTGCAAAGTAGCTAAAGGGCAATGAAGGATTCAGAACAGGCCACCTCAAAATGAGCTGTTTTGATCTACCGATTATTTTGAGCTAAAGAAGCTTGAGAAACTGCGGAGGCAGGAAGCGCTCTCTGACCTCCTCTTTCTACCTAAAAGCTTGTCAAGACATTTCCCATGAGAAAGATGCCCTCCCTTACCAGCAAGAGAAGAACATTCTCGTCACCAGAGACTGGAGTTGATGCTGAAATGGCTCGATACACACAGACCTACCAAAAATAACCCTGATCTTGTACTAGTTACCTCCACATATTTCCTAGTGACCCTCCCACAATTTACTGCCCGTACTTCAAGCCCCTTCATCTTTTCACATCTTCACAAATTTACCATTCCTTTATTTAAAATGTTATATGAGGAAAAAAAATAATAAAAATAAAATGTTGGGATCCCTGGGTGGCGCAGCGGTTTGGCGCCTGCCTTTGGCCCAGAGCGCGATCCTGGAGACCTGGGATCGAATCCCACGTCGGGCTCCCGGTGCATGGAGCCTGCTTCTCCCTCTGCCTGTGTCTCTGCCTCTCTCTCTTTCTCTCTCTGTGACTATCATAAATTAAAAAAATAAAAAATAAAAAATAAAATGTTATATGAGGGATCCCTGGGTGGCTCAGTGGTTTAGTGCCTGCCTTCGGCCCAGGGCATGATCCTGGAGTCAAGTTCCTTGACTTCTTGATCCTGGGATCAAGTTCCAAGTCGGGGTCCCTGCGTGGAGCCTGCTTCTCCCTCTGCCTGTGTCTCTGCCTCTCTCTCTCTCTCTCTCTGTCTGTCTCTAATGAATAAATAAATAAAATCTTAAAAAATAAATAAATAAAATGTTATATGAGGTCTTGGTCCTGACTGCTGCTGCTTCTTCCCCCCACCCCTTTTTTTAAAGGTTTTATTTATTCATGAGAGAGACAGAGAGTCAGAGACACAGGCAGAGGGAGAAGCAGGCTCCCTGCAGGGAGCCCGATGTGGGACTCGATCTCAGGTCTCCAGGATCATGCCCTGGGCCAAAGGCAGGTGCTCTACCGCTGAGCCCCCCAGGGATCCCCCCTCTGTGTTGACCACAGTTCGTACTGATGAGGTTTTGGAATATAAGTGAGGTCCAGAGCCGATGACCAAGAAAGAATTCTTGAGGCATCTTGGATGTAAGATGGTTACTAAAGCAGGAGGACAGGACCGCTGGGCAGGAAGAGCTGCTGCCCCGGGGCTGGCGAGGAGAGGCTGATTATAAACCTGGGAGTTGGGAGACTAGGGAATAGGGCGATTTCCAAAGGGTTTTCATATACTAAGGAGGACCTGCAGGATACTGGAGGCCTTGCCATTGTCAAGTTAAAGATTGCATCTCCCACTAGCAAGGCACCAACATTAAGACAATTGGAAACTTTCCGAAGAATGTCACACGTATCCCACCCTGGGCAGGGGTCGTTTGTGGGATATATGCTGTGCTTTGTCCTCAGCTAGTCCTGCTCCCCTATCCTGTACCTTCTATTGATTAAGTTCCTCTTTCCAGCTTATCTCTTAACTACCACAAACGACCCTATGGGCAAAGCATCCCTCGATGGGAACTGAGACTACCCCCACGTTGAGCAGTGACAACTGTCCCGACACCAGCAGGACCGCACGTGATTGACCCCAAGACAATGATCGGCCTGACCTTTGCTGCCCACCGCAGGTACCCACCGACCTTCGTCCCACATCTGCCTTATATAAACTGGGATGTGTTCTCAGCACTTTGGAGACAGTCTCTGTGACCTTCGTCCTCTGTCTTCCTGGCGTTGGCCTCATTGGAATGAATTCCTTTCTTGTCTCCCCACCGCTCCTCTCTCTGTCTCTGGATTTCGCCAGGGGCGAGTGGTCGAACCAGGTCTGTTTGGGGTCCCTGGAGCCAGCTAGTCTCCTACCCCAGCACCCCAGCTACATTACTGTTACCATTTCAGAAATGATGACATTGAAGCAAAAGAGAAATAAGTTGCCTGGGACAATACAGTGTGATGTTAGGGACTTCCCTCTCAACGATTGGATTGCTTACAGAAGTAGGCTCCTTTACACACACACACACACACACACACACACCTTCAACTTGACGACACCAAGGAATCAAAGAAACAATACAACCATGGCAGATTTAAAAGTAAAGAAAAAAAAGAATTAAAAATAAAGGTCCGGGGGATCCCTGGGTGGCTCAGCAGTTTAGTGCCTGCCTTTGGCCCAGGGCTTGATCCTGGAGACCCAGGATCGAGTCCCATGTCGGGCTCCCTGCGTAGAACCTGCTTTTCCCTCTGCCTGTGTCTCTGCCTCTGCCTCTCTCTCTCTGTGTCTCTCATGAATGAATAAATAAAAGCTTTTTTTAAAAAAAAAGGTCTGGACAGAATTTGTTGAGCCCAAGAATTAGAACAAACTTAAAAGAATCCTTAGTTAACTAGAGATTCAGGCCAAGCGGTCTGCTTCGTTTGACTTCCCTTGTTAAGCTACAAGAGCAATTAGAGCCTAGCAATTTGCTAAGACCTAGGTGTTTCTTTTTTATTTTTTCCCCAGTTTTTAAAACAGCTTATTGAGCTATAATTCACATACTATACATTTCCCCTACTTAAATTTAGTGCGTAACTTGGGGTGCCTGGGTAGTTCAGTCTTTTGAACATCTGCCATGGCTCAGGTCATGATCCCAGGACCACATGGGGCTCCCTGCTTGGTGGGGAGCCTGCTTCTCCCTCTCCCTCTGCAGCTCCCCCTGCTTGTGATCTCTCTCTGTCAAATAAATAAAATCTTTTTTTAAAGTGTGTAACTCAATGGTTATAATAAATCACAGAATTGTATAGCCATCATCACAATCTAATTTTAGAATTCTTTTTTGGCCCCCCAAAGGAACCATAGTCATTTGCTGTCTCTCTGCATTCCCACCTCTGTACCCCAGGCATAGGCAAAAGCTAATCTTTCTGTCTCTAGATACCTATGCAGAATGTTTCATATAAATGGAATCATCCAGTAGGTAGCTTTTTGTGTCTGGCTTCTTTCACTTAGCACAGTGTTTTCAAGGTTCATTCATCTTAGAGAATATACAGTACTTCATTCCTTTTGTAGCTGAATAATATTCCACCGAGTGAATATACCACATTTTGTTGATCAGTTCATCAGTTGATGGACTTTTTTGGCTTGTTCCCATTCTTTGGCTATTATGAATAAGGCTGCTATGAAAATTCCTGCACAACATTTTCATCAGGAGTGGGATTGCTGGAGCATACGGTACCTCTATGTTTATTTAGGTTTTTTAATTGTAGTAAAATGCATATAACATAAGATTTATCATGTTAACCCCTTTTCTCAGTGTACAATTTGGTCGTGTTAAGTATATTCACATCGCTGTGCAACCAAATCTTCAGAACTTTTTCTTGTAAACTGAAACTTTATACTCATTAAAGAACAACTCCCCATTTCCTTCCTTCCCCGACCCCTGCAACCATGACTGTACTTTCTGTTTCTATGAATTTATGCTAAATACCTATAAATGGAACCATACAGTGTTTGTCTTTTTGTGACTGGCTTATTTCACTTAGCAAGTGTCTTCAAGGCGCATCCATGTGTGGAAATTAATGAAAGGAAACCTTGTTCATAACCATGAATATATAACCAACACTTCCTGGTATGTAAGAGCATGAACTTTACTTTCAAATAGACCTAGAGTTATTTTGTATAAGTTTTCTAAGCTCTTTCAACCTCAGTTTCTCCATCTATAAAATGTAAAATAAAAAAATAGTGTCTACTTCATAGTATATGTGTGAAGGTTAAATGAGGCAATACAAGTAAAGCATATGGTACAGTGCCTGATGTATGGTAATTACTCAAGATGGTTGATTTCTTTCTTTTTATTGCCTTCAAATAATGTATTTACTGAACCCTTTGCTTACCTTCAAACAATATACCAGTGTATTATTTATTGTATGTTATAACTGGAGACATCATGGACTTCTGGTTAAAAGTTCAGGTTCTAAAATCTATTTTATTCATTTATTTAGTTTTTAAAACGTTTTACTTCTTTATTTGAGAGGGAGAGAGAGAAAGAGAGCACAAGAGGAGGGGGAGGGAGAAGCTGACTCTTCACTGAGCAGGGAGCAGGATGCAGGACTCCATCCCAGGATACTGGGATGATGATGATGATGATGATGATGACGATGATTATAAAAGTTTTTATTTATTAACTCATGGAGACACAGAGAGAGAGGCAGAGGCACAGGCAGAGGGTGAAGCAGGGTCCCTTTGGGGAGCTCGATGCAGGACTCAATCCCAGGATCCTGGGATCTCGCCCTGAGCTGAAGGCAGACACTCAACTGCTGAACCACCCAGGGGTCCCTCAGGATGCTGGGATTATGACCTGAGCAGAATGCTGATGCTTAACTGACTGAGCCACTCAGGCACCCCCAGATTCTAAAATTTAAATTTCTGTGTTGGGGATCCTTGGGTGGCTCAGCAGTTTAGCGCCTGCCGTTGGCTCAGGTCCTGATTCTGGAGTCCTGGGGTCCCACATCGGGCTCCCCACAGGGAGCCTGCTTCTCCCTCTGCCTGTGTCTCTGCCTCTCTGTCTGTGTGTCTCTCTCATGAATAAATAAATAAAATCTAAAACAATTTTTATTAATTTTTTAAAAAAATAAATAAATATCTGTGTTCAGGGGCACCTGGGTGGCTCAGTCTGTTGAGTGTGTCTACCTTTGGCTCAGGTCATTATCCCTGGGTCCTGGGATAGATCCCCATGTCGGGCTTTCTGCTTAAGCAGGGAACCTGCTTCTGTCTCTCCCTCTGCCTGCAGCTCCCCCTGCCTGCTCTCTCTCTCTCTCAAATAAATAAACATAAATCTTTATTTAAAAAAATAGGGACACCTGGGTGGCTCAGCGGTTTGGTGACTGCCTTTGGCCCAGGGCATGATCCTGGGAACCTGGGATCGAGTCCTGCATTGGGCTCTCTGCGTAGGGCCTGCTTCTCTCTCTGCCTGTGTCTCTGCCTCTCTCTGTCTCTCATGAATAAATAAATAACATCTTTTTTTAAAAAAAGGAGGGATGCCTGGGTGACTCAGCGGGATGCTGAATTTGAAGGAGGGATGCCTGGGTGACTATATGAAGGAGGGATGCCTGGGTGAAGGCAGGAGGGATGCCTGGGTGACTCAGCGGTTGAGCACCTGCCTTCAGTTCAGGGCCTGATCCCAGGGTCCTGGGATGGAGTCTCACGTCAGGCTCCTCCCACGGAGGAGCTTCTCCCTCTGCCTGTGTCTCTGGCTCTCTCTCTCTGTGTGTGTGTGTCTCTCATGAATAAATAAAATCTTAAAAAATAATTAATTAAAACAAAACAAAACAAAACAAATCTTGTTTAGAATGGAGAGGGGAGTCCAGCAGGGGGAGCTCTCATGCCCTATCACTCAACATTAATTGTAGACCCAACAGAAAGAGGTGGACTTTGCCCTTGGATAGGATTTTTACTATCCCAGCAGGAGGAAGGCAAACTTTCCTCCTTCCCCAGCAACAGCCTGGCTAGAGAGGGAGTCACAGCTCAGCCAATGAAAAGTCTCTATACTTCAGTCTTCAGGTTGTTCCAAAGGACTTTTTGTTTATGACAACCTTTCCAACATTCCTTTCCTGTATAAAAGAGCCTTCCTCTCCCTGGTTCGGCAGACTTGCCTATGGTTTTGCCAGAGCTTGCTCATCCCAGATGTCAATTCTCTGCTATTCATGAAAAAATCCATTTTTTTTAAACTGGTAAAATAACTGACAGTTTTATTTATTTATTTTTAAAGGTTTATTTATTTATTTATTCATGCGAGACAGAGAGGAAGGCAGAGACAGGCAGAGGGAGAAGAAGCAGGCTCCACGCAGGGAACCTGATGTGGGACTTGATCCTGGGTCTCCAGGATCATGCCCTGGGCTAAAGGCGGTGCTAAACAGCTGAGCCACGCAGGCATCCCAACTGACAGTTTTATATTTAAGATTAACACATGTTATATATCATGTGTCAGAGTTTCCTTCCTTTTAAGGCCCAGAAAACTTCCACTGTATTTATATTCCATGTTTTGTATATCCATTCATCCATCGACGGACATTTGTGTTGTTTTCACCTCTTCTCTGTTGTAATGTTGCTATGAATGTGAGTGTATTAGGAAGGAAAACAGGAAAAAAAAAAAAAAAAAAAGGGAAGGAAAACAGGGCAGCCCGGGTGGCTCCACGGTTTAGTGCCGCCTTCAGCCCAGGGTGTGATCCCGGGGAATCCCACATCGAGCTCCCCACAGGGAGCCTGCTTCTCCCTCTGCCTCTCTCTCTGTGTCTCTCATGAATAAATAAAATATTAAAAAAAAAAAAAAAAGGAAAACAAAATTACTCTCCTAAATTCTGTACCTGGATCCTGCAAACTAAGATATATTAGACAAAAGATAGATTAACAAGAGAATAGGCGGGGCAGCCCGGGTGGCTCAGCAGTTTGGTGCCACCTTTGGCCCAGGTTGTGATCCTGGAGTTCCGGGGTCGAGTTCCAAGTCGGGCTCCCTGCATGGAGCCTGCTTCTCCCTCTGCCTGTGTGTGTCTCTGCCTCTTTCTCTTGTGCTCTGTGTCTCTCATGAATAAATAAATAAAATCTTAAAAAAAAAAAAAGAAAAAAAGAAGAGAATAGGCACTTAGTTCATGTGCATGGGAATCAGAAAAGAAGTGAAAATCAAAGAAGCATTTAGATTTTGGAGTTTATATACTCTTTTAACAAAGGAAACTAGGTTTCAAGGGACAATAAATTGTCAGGAAGTGACTAAAAAATATAGAGGGGAACTAATGGAAGGTAAGGGCTATTTTAGTAAGATCTGTTTATGCAAACTTATCTCGGTGAAGATATCCATCTTCAAAGGTAAGAGTCTCTTTTCTATCACTGGTATTGGGGAAGAGCACTTTACTCAAAGAGAAATTTATGCTGTGCTTTTAGGCACTGAAGGTAACCATGTTTTTGTTTTGTTTGTTTGTTTGTTTGTTTGTTTTTTGAGGAATTTCCAGTTTTTTAATTTTTATTTTTTAATTGTTTTCAGTTTTCTTTTAAATTTACGATTTTATTTATTTATTTGAGACAGTGAGACACAGAAAGATTACAGAGGGAGAGGAAGAGGGAGAAGCAGATTCAGTGATGAGTAGAGAGCCCGAAATGGAGCTCAATCCCAGGTCCCTGGAATCATGACCTGAGCCAAAGGCCAGACACCTACTGAGCCACACAGATGCCCCAGAGGAATTTCCAGTTGTTGTTTTTTTTTTTTTAGAATTTCCAGTTTTTATTTGAACTGATAAATGCAGAGAGAAGATTCACCATAACAAAATCTAAATAAAGTAAATTTTTTAAAAAGCTTTTATTTATTTATTCATGAGAGGCACAGAGAGAGAGAGAGAGGCAGAGACACAAGCAGAGGGAGAAGCAGGCTCCATGCAGGGAGCCCGACGCGGGACCCAATCCCAGGTCTCCAGGATCAGGCCCTGGACTGAAGAAGGCAGGCGCTAAACCGCTGAGCCACCCAGGCTGCCCTAAATAAAGTAAATTGTATTTCAAGAATGATATTCTACAACAACATGAGATAACCCAATAACAACAAAAAATGTATATGTTGTTATTATTTTTTAAGAATTTATTTAAAAAAAATTTTTTTTAAAAATTTATTTTTAAGTAATCTCTACACCCAAATAGGACTCGAACTGACAACCTCAATATCAAGAGTTGCACAATCTGCTGAGTCAGTCAGGCGCCGCTCCCCCAAAATGTATATTTTATTTATTTACTTATTTAAAAGATTTTATTTATTTGAGAGACAGAGAGAGATCATAAGCAGGAGGATGGAACAGGCTCCCCACTGAGCGAGGATGCAGGGCTCCATTCCAGGACCCTGGGATCATGACTTGAGCCGAAGGTAGACACTTAAGCAACTGAGGGACCCCAGTGCCTCAAAAATGTATATTTTAAAAAGAAATACATATTTTGATTTTGGAACTGTAAATTGTTTTTCTTATTTTCTTTTTTTTGATTTTTATATTAAAATGCATTTCTTTATATTTGAGAGAAAACAAACTGATTAAAAAAAAAATGTTGTGTGACCTAAGATAGTCACTCTAGGGAGGAACACCATAAGGAGAAAAGCAGATTTCCAGGCAAAACATCCAACTGAAGAGACAGCAAAGCATGTTTTGCATTTGCCATTTTCCTAGCTAGACAAAGAGCCCAGATGTATTAGTATATTTACATATTAACTTGATCTTCACAATGCAGTGTCTATTCGGACCCCACACTAGGCAAAACAATGGACTTGATCTAGTGCCAGGCACCTCTCTCTCTAGGTTTAGGGAAGAGAAAATTCATGAAAAGACAGTGGGAAATGGTCCAAGGTCCAGCCTGGAGACATCAGAGGGAAACAAGATCTTTCCTCTAAAGTTCTCTGGACTGAGACCCCTTCAGTCCTTGTTTTTGACCTGGGGGCATAACGGTCTCCCTTTCTCTTTGGGTAGACAGACAGTCACTGCCTATGGGAATGCAGCAGCGCCTCTCAGTAACCATGGGAACCTTATTGGCATGGCAACCTGGCAGCCACAGTGAAAGTCAGCAAAGGGTGGAGGGATGAAAGTAGTGGGAGGTAGTCCTGTGGAAGAGGGGAGGGGGAAACCGCCTTCCTTTTTGCTGAAGAGGGAAAAGGATGAGGAAAGATGTCCAGTTCTCTGAATGGCCTCAAGGAGAAGCTCCTGATCAATTCAAAGCTCACTCTATAACCCAGTTCAGGGGGCTTGGGGTAGGATTACATGCCAAACTGGACACCAGGATCTAGATCTCTTGATGCTTTCCTGTGTTAAGTGTGCCTCAGCAGCACCAAGACAGGGATAGGGCTGGGAGACACAGAGTAAAATATCTCACAACATGTGAGCAAATTCTGACATTAAGTTTTGATTGCAGGCAAAATACCATGCAGAGCTTTTGTAAGGCTCTGAGAGTCAAGCACCTTTTATTAAAGACGTCTAGGGGTGAGGAAATTTCCAAGGAGCAGCTAAGGCAGGAACTCACTATGCAATAAGGTTGAGGAAGGCTAAGAAGGTAGTAAAAACAAAATCAGGGGCACCTGGGTGGCTTAGTGGTTGAGCATCTGCCTTCAGCTCTGGTCGTGACCTGGGGGTCCTGGGTCTGAGTCCTGCATCGGGCTCCCCACAGGGAGCCTGCTTCTCCCTCTGCCTGTGTCTCTGCCTCTCTCTGTATGTCTGTCATGAGTAAATAAATGAAATCTTAAAAAACAAAACAAACAAGATCCAGTAGGGAGAACCCCTGCCCTGCACCTTACCTACCTATGTCAGCCTCAAAGAAATTACTGTTTCTCAGCGTCCATTTCCTCTTCTCTCAAGACAGAGGGTAACAGTACCTAATTTTTGGGACGTTGTGAAAACTAAGTAAGATTTAAAAACAAAATAAATTAAAAAGTAGTATTAAAACTCAGTGCATGAATATATCTCAAATAATAGTAACAAGTGTTACTCTGTTGGCTTCTTATAAGTGGCTGTTTGAGTGGTTCTGTAGCATCACCTGAGATCTGACTTTTACTTTACTTACTTACTTTAATGCACTGACTTTTAAAAAATAACAGCTTTATTGAGATATAATCACATGTCATAAAAGTCACCCTTTTAAAATATACAATTCAGTGGATTTCAGTATGGCCACAGACTTGTACAACCATCACTTATCTAATTTTCATTACCCCAAGTAAAAGTGAAGAAACTATACACTCTACACAGTCGTTGGCAGTTACTTACCATTCCCCTTCCAAACAGCCACTTGGAAGCCACTCGTGTAATTTTTTTGTCTATGGATTTATCCGAACATCTTATATGAATTAAATCATGCAATTCATGGCTTTCCATGTCTGACTTCTCTCATTTAGCATAATGTTTTCCAGGTTCATCCCTGCTACAGCCTGTGTCAGTATTCTATTCCTTTTTATGGCTGAATAATATTCTACTGTATGGACATACCACAATCTGTTTATCCATTCATCTGTAGATGGACATTAGGGTTGTTCCCACTGTCTGGGCTCTTAGGATAAAGTCACTATGAACATTCATGTACACGTTTTTGTGTGTATGTCCTGATCAAGTTTTAGTTTATGGTTTATCAGGCCCCTGACTTTTTTTTTCTTTTTTTTTTCCCATGGCTTATTATGATCAGATAAAGAAATGGTAAATATGAAAGAGAGGCTGATGTCATCATTTCTTTTAAAATTTCCTCCTGACCATACCCTGCTTTACACCTATTCTCCTTATATTTTCACTCATCTCTCCCCGTGGAGTGGTCTAGTCACTCTTGTAAATATCCACATAAAGCACTCTGAGATGCTCATGAAAGATATTGTTCCTCCCAACAAAAGATATTCTATAAGTGTGGATAGAGGAGAGAGAGAGAGAAAGGAACAATGTTACAGAGGCCAGACTTATTATTCAAGGACAATTAAAATATTACTTTAAAACATTGTTTTTGACTTTTTAATTTTTTTATTGAGGGAAGCTATACAAAAGTATGCAATTCAAATAATCATCATACACACCCATGCAAATGCACATACTTGCACATCGGTTAGGATTTTCCCATCTCCACCAAGGTAAGGGTAGATGTAGGGTTGCTGGATGAAATATGGAGATACAGAATGTCCAGTTAAATTTGAATTTCAGGCAAACAATGAGTACATTTTTAGTACAAGTCTATTCTATGCAATATTTGTGACATATTCATTTTTTTAAAAAACCATTCATTATTTATCTGAAATTCAAATTTAACCGGGTGTCCTGTACTTTTGCTTGGTAAATCTGGCAATCTTAGAAGGGGACATTAAAGAACATCCATCGGGTAAAATCTTTTTTTTTAAAAGATTTTATTTATTGGGAAGCCTGGGTGACTCAGCAGTTGAGTGTCTGCCTTTGGCTCAGGGTGTGAACCTGGAGTTCCATGATCTAGTCCCCGCATCGGTCTCCCTGCATGGAGCCTGCTTATCCCTCTGCCTGTGTCTCTGCCTCTCTCTCTATGTCTTTCATGAATAAATAAATAAAATCTTTAAACAAATAAATAAATAAATAAAATTTTAAAATAAAGATTTTATTTATTTTATGACTTATGACTGAGTAACAACTGAAGCTGTGTTAGAGGAAATCCCTGAATAAAATGCAATTTGGAGTTAGCTTGTAGATTTAATTTACTTGGCACTCCCCCTATGGTTTTGTATAACTAAGCGTTGTGCCATCTTGTTTTCTCCCAATACCTCTGTGAAATACTTAGGAGTCTACCAATGGGCACAGAAAGACAAGGAAATTTAAAGACATTCCAAGATCCCTCAGAGTTTGGAGTCAACTTAAACAAAATGTTGGGATTGGTTTGGGAAAGAAAACAGACTTCAGATGGATTAAATTTATGAGAAGGAAAAGATCTGATTTGAAGATCTTTATTTTATTTATTTATTTTTTTGAAGATCTTTATATCATAGATGAGCAAACTGAGGTTCAGAAAACCCAGTAATTCTAAGTCATAGAGTTAGCTAATGTTTATTTTTTAAGGTTTTATTTATTTATTCATGAGAGATAGAGACACAGGCAGAGGGAGAAACAGGCTCCATGCAGGGAGCCTGACATGGGACTCGATCCTGGGTCTCCAGGATCACAACCCAGGCTGAAGGCGGCACTAAACTGCTGAGCCACCGGGGCTGCCCTAGTTAATGTTTAAGTCGACACTGAAATCCAAACTCCTAACTCCTAGCTTGTGGAGCTTTCCCCAGTTTGCCAACACCACATACCCTTCAACTTCTCTTCCCTTCCCTTTAATTTTCTTCTCTAGTAATGTGGTCTACATAATCAGATCACATAATAATCATAATCACATAGTTATATGAGACACTAGACTGAGAATTTTTCCTAGATCTTGCAAGTATAGAGAGCTGGATTATTCAATATGGATTAATATTTTTCTGTTCTAAAAAGGTTTACAAAAGGATTAAAGGATGGGACACCTGGGTGGCTCGGCGGTTGAGCATCTATCTGCCCTTGGCTCAGTGCTTGATCCTAGGTCCAGGGATCAACCTCCACGTTGGGCTCCCCGCAGGGAGCCTGCTTCTCCCTCTGCCTGTGACTCTGCCTCTCTCTCTCTGTGTTTCTCATGAATAAATAAATAAAATCTTAAAAAAAAAAAAGGAAAATGTATAAAAAAAAGAAGCTCACTCCTTACCTATCAGAAAAGATTACCCCATAATCTAATAATAATTATTCTTTAATCCTTTTGTTTTTGTTTTGTTTTTAAGATTTTATTTATTCATTCATGAGAGACAGAGAGAGAGAAGGAGAGAGAGGCAGAGTCACAGGCAGAGGAGAACCAGGCTCCCTGCAGGGATCCCGATGTGGTACTCCATCCCTGGACTGAGGATCACGTCCTGAGCCAAAGGCAGACACTCAACCACTGAAGTCACCTAGGCATCCCCCAAAGAGCAAATTCTTAACCTGGAAAGGAACTGGATTTTTTTTTTTTTTTGAATATGCAAACTTACAGAATCAGCAGATTTTGAATGATTGTAGATTGCCAAGTTTCTCAAAGCTTCTGTATTTATATTCATTCTATATCTAACTGCTCTGTGTGTCTCTAAGTCAGTATTTGCCTCATCAACTTCTTTTCACATGTTCCAGGGATCTGATCAATATCTAACACTGTATTTTTCCTCTTGTAGCTCCTCAAAATCCAGTTGCAATGCCCTGCCATGTCAAGAATTTTGCAGGATGTCATTTGCTATGTATATTTTTGGGGAGCCATCTTGCTCATCACCAACCATACTTCTTTGGGGCTTGGTGTTTCAATGTTGTGAAGCTTTCACCTAGTAGGATGTGACAACTAGAGGAGACTGGTTTATTTAAATCCTGGCGACCAAGACTTTGTGAAAAAGCCTAACTGCTGAAAGTGAGACTATGGGGGCTCTTTGCTCATCATTTCTACAGGGTGAAAAATGATGTCGTGACTCAGAGTCAAGTCTTAAGGAGGACAGCTGTGGCCTAGGGCAGCATTTGCAGTGCATGTAGGGCTCTGGGGGTTTGCTGGCGAAGTGATTTTTATATGGCCTGACGAGTGCAGTGAAATGACAGTGTTAATTGGCATTTTCATTTCCTCCAGTTTATTTCTGAATCATCACATTTCTGAGTACCAGGGCATCCTGGGGTAGCATAAAATAGAGATTACCTGCGATAGAGGGAAGAGGGAGTGAGTCCTCAAGGGTTTATATAAATGATGTGTCTGCTTGGCCTGGTGGGCACCTGAGGAACCTAAAATTAACCTGATAGTGAGCTCGTGGACCTGAACCACCTTGTGAGTGGCCTCTCCTCATGACACTGTGGTTGAGGCTGTATTTCCTATCGAGAGTAGGAGACAACAATAAGCCTATTCTGTCCTCATTCACCCAGGCACATGCTGAACTGTGCTGATAAATCACTTGGTAGCTACAGAGAGGGGAAGATTAATGACCTTTCTCTTTTGACCACTGCAGATCTACAAGCTTCCCCCACACCGGGGATCTCATTTTCCTCTTCCAATTAAAACCTGTGGTTCTCCTTTCCTGAATAGCCAAATATTTTCTTTATAGAAAATAAAAATTGTCATCATATTTACACTTAAGGGAATTTCCAACACCTTAAGGGATCTCATGCTTTATTTGCCAACTAGTTCATGTATTTCATCATTTTTCATCAGGTCACGGAGGTGACTATTCTGTAATTTGTAATTATTCTTGAGGTTGATTTATCGTCAATTTTTATAGTGCTGCTCTTTCTTTTTGCAAGTAATGTGCTTTTGCTCTTGCCGCTTGCGCTTTGTGGTGGAGGGTAATTACCCACCAACTAGATGGCTATGAATAGATTTTGAATCTTGGGGAATATTCCACTTCCCTTGTGGAAACAAATCAGGGAGTTTAATCAACCCTGGAGATTGAGGATGGAGATGGATATGGTCTGGAATGGAATGTTGGTGTTTGAGAGCTACCAGTGATGGAAACATCAAGCAGCCTTAAAATGTTAGCAGCTATGAGCTCATCTTTATTTGCTGGGCTGTGATTGACATAGGTTTTCAAAAAAGATTCAGCAGCTCATTTCCAGAATACCATGGAAAGCTGGCTTCTACAAGAAGGATCCCTCTAAGGAAAGTCAAATAGAACCAGCACAATACACATCGTGCTATTACTGAATTTCTAACAATAACAAGCTGTTTCTAGCCTTGAAGGCCATTAAAAACACACAACCCGAAAAACAGAAAAGGAATGTGCCACTCTGCCAGGTCAGGTTTCTCATCACAGGAGGTGTCTAAGAGCACCCGGAGGGATACTGGTTTCTGAATCAGGTGCAATTAGGTTAGATGACCTTTAAATGCTCCTTATTCTCCAAGATTCTTTGATTATATCAAGTAAATTAGAGACTAAAAAAAGTTCAGTTCAGGAACTAAAATAAGCTCTTAGAATGGTATTAGTGTGATTCCAGAAGTATCATTTACCCTGTATTTCCAACAACCAGCAGTTTGAACCTATGACCGACCAGCCTTACTTAAAAAGCCAAGCTTTGGCTATGCCAGTTCTCTCTGGAGGAAATGCAGCCCCGTGCTGGCAGGACGTTCACTTACCCCGTGAAGACCTATGTGTAAGATAGTGGTTCTCCACTAGGGTGATTTTGTGATTTTTTTCCCTTCCAGGGGTCACTTGATGAAATCCAGAAGCATTTTTGGTTGTTACAACTGGGGGGATGCTACTGGCACCTAGTGGCCAGGGATGCTGCTAGACATCCGGCAACACACAGGACAGCCTGCAATGGCAATCACCCAAAATATCTACAGGGCTGAGCTTGAGAAAACCTGCCCTAAGGTTTTCAGGCAAAACCCTGCTCTCTTCCTTACTATCACGTAGCAGTCATAGAACTTTGTTTAAAACACTTTATACCTGGGGCGCCTGGGTGGCTCAGTCAGTTAAATATCTGTCTTCAGCTTGGGTCGTGATCCCCAGGGTCCTGGGATAGGGCTCCCTGCTCAGCAGGAAGTTTGCTTCTCCTTCTCCCTCTGCCCATCCTCCTGCTTGTGTGCACGCATGTTCTTTCTAGCAAATAAATAAATAAAATGTTAAAGAAAAACCCTCAAACACTTTATATCTTCTTTAAAGCACTGATCACTTTTGTCTACTGAGAGTGTCGTTTGTTTGGAAACTTTCCTAAGGTCTAAAAGCTCTTACTATGGGGATGCCTGGGTGGCTCAGTGGTTGAGCGCCTGCCTTTGGCCCAGGGCGTGATCCTGGAGTCCCGGGATCGAGTCCCACATCAGGTTTCCTGTATGGAGCCTGCTTCTCTCTCTGTCTATGTCTCTGCCCCTCTCTCTCTATGTCTCTCATGAATAAATAATGAAAATCTTTAAAAAAAAAAAAGCTCTTACTATGTATAAATAAAATTGGACTTACTCTGATTGGAGATGTGGAGAGGTGGGAATAGCTCTACCTATTAACCTTAAGGAGGATTTTTGAAACTTTTAACAATAGCAATAAGCAGCACTTATTGAGCACTTACTATATGCTAGGTCCTGTGCCAAAGTTTTATATGGATTGCACTCAGGAGGTGTAAATATGTGTTGAATGTTGGATTGTCTTATATAATTCTGCTGGGGTTCTGTATTAGTTTCTTGAGACTGCCTCAACAATGTCACCGAGTCACTGGATATCAGGCCCACCCTAATCCAGTATGACCTCATTACCTATTTCCAGGTAAGGTCACATTCTAAAATTTGGGGTTGGGATGCCTGGGTGGCTCAGCGGTTGAGCATCTGTCTTTGGCTCAGGATGTGATCTTGGAGTTCTAGGATCTAGTCCTTCATGGAGCTTGCTTCTCCTCCCTCTGCCTGTCTCTGCCTCTCTCTGCATCTCTCATGAATAGATATATAAAATCTTTAAAAAAAATAAAATAAAATCTTTAAAAAAGAATAAAGTTTGGGGTTTCTAGGGTCTGAATTTTTTCCTCCTCTTAAAATTTACAGATTGGAAACCTAATGGCCAATGTGATGGCATTTGGAGGTGGGGCCTTTGGGAAACCTCACAGATGAAGTGAAACCCTCATGAAAGGGGTGAGTGCCGTTACAAAAATGGCCCAAGGGAGATCCCTAGTTCCTTCTACTTTGTGAGAAAATGTCCATCTGCAACCCGGAAGAGACCTTTACCAGAAATCCTGCCATGCTGGCACCACAATCTCTGAATTCCAGCCTCCATACCAACTAAAAATAAATGTCTGTTGTTTATAATCTACCCAATCTGTGGTACTTGGTTAGAGCAGCCTGAATGGACTAAGACATGGGTGGACATGAGTTTTTGGGGGACAATATCCAACCCACTATAGTCTGCCTTCAGTCCTCTTGTGCGAAATACCTTCATGCTATACCAGCATTCCCAAGTCTTAACCCATTTCAACATTAAATCTCATCCAAACGTCATCAATTCAAAAAGTTTCAAAGGTCATCATCTAAGTCAGGTATGGGTGAGATCGTGGGGGTGATATACCTGGGAGCAAACTTCCCCTCCCTCTGTGGATCAGTGGAACTCATTGGCTTTTAAAATACAGGGTGGGACAGATGTAGGATAGACATTCCCACTCTGAAAGGGAGCAAGTGGAAGGAGTAACAGGATGGCCAATTTAAGGCAAGCTTGAAACCCAGCAGGGCAAATTCCATGAGGTTTCGAGGCATGAGAATGATTCTCTGTGCCTCAGAGCTCCATCCTTCAGACCAAGGGTGGCTACTCTGCCTTCAGAGTCGTTCTTCCTTCTTCTTGGAGGATACCAGGTGTTTGCAGCTGAGTGCTTCTATCAGCCTGTTTTCTGACCATGGATTTCAAAAGTCGGGTAGTCTTCCTTCATCTCATCCCATTTCTGATCCTTTTGGCCCAGGTTGGCAGTGTTTCTGTTGGGATAGAATTCTCAGAAACCTTGCATGCATAGGAGTGCAGGGGGTGCAGGCCATCATTCCTCATTGCATTTTGCCCTAAGCAGCAAGGAGATGCCAGGCCACATTTTTCACCCTTTAAAGACTTTTTTAAAAAAATGTTTTATTTATTTTATTCATGAGAGATACACACACACAGAGAGGCAGAGACACAGGCAGAGCGAGAAGCAGGCTCCATGCAGGGAGCCTGACTTGGAACTCGATCCCGGGTCTCCAGGATCATGCTTTGGGCTGAAGGCAGCGCTAAACTGCTGAGCCACCTGGGCTGCCCCATTTTTCACCCTTTAAACGTCTCCTCAGCTAGGGGCGCCTGGGTGGCTCAGTCAGTTCAGCACCTGACTTTTGATTTTGGCTCTGCTCATGATCTCAGCATCCTGGGATTGTGCCCCGAGTCAGGATCCCCCCTCTGGTGGGAGTTGGCTTGAGATTCTCTCCTCCTCTGCCCCTCTCCCTGCTCACATGCTCTCATTTTCTCTAAGTAAATAAATCTTAAAAAAAAAAAACAACAGAATGTGGTACATCCACACCATAGAACATCATTCCATCTTAAAAAAGAATGAAATTCTGACCCATGCTACAACATACTGAACCGTGAAAGCATATGCTAAGTGAGATAATCCAGACACAAAAGGACAAACTTGGAATAGTCAAATTTATAGAGATAGAAAGTGGAGTGGTGGTTACAGGGTGTGCAGGGAAGAAGGAATGGAGATTTATTGTTTAGTTAATAGAGTTTCAGTTTGGGATGATAGAGGTGATGGTTGCTATAATAATGTGAATGTACTATATGCCGCTGGATTGTACATTTAAAAATGGCTAAAATGGTAAATTTTATGTTGTGTGTATTTTGCCACAATCAAATGAAAGAAATGTTTGCTGGAAGAATAACTTTGTATTTTGGGACATTCTAATTCCAGATGCCTAGAATATCAGTCATCAACTTCTAGTTCCTTCAAATCCTCACAAAAACAAGAACAACAGCAGTATTCCCTTATTGAATACTTAATATATGCCAGGCACTATGCTAAGCATTTTGTGTGTATTATTTTATTTAATCTGCACAACCACCTTGTAGGAGATATTGGAATCCCCACTTTACAGATGAGGAAATTGAGGATCAAAGCTGGTAAGTAACTTGTGCAGAATCACCAGCTGAGAAATGGAACACTGAGAAATTTTCTGCAGAGCCCAGGCTGTTTATCACTTTGCTGTGCTTCCCTGAAAACCTCTCTCAAACCTGTGAATCCCATGCTTTGAAGATCAGGACAGAAGGTGCCCTCTGATACAGTGTCCTCAAGCTTTTCTTAAAGAGGATGATGGCCAAGACTTACATAGTGCCTTCTAGTGTGCCTGACAGTACTTTACATATATTAACTCCTCTAATTCTACAGCAGGCCTCAGAGGTGGGTGCTCTTTATCCTCATTTTACTGAAGAGGAAATGAGGCACAAGGAGGTTAATTTACCTAAGTCATAGAACTGGGTTATCATCGCAACAAAGTAACTCAGGCTCTCCCCCACCCTCCAATTTTTAAGATTTATTTATTTAAAAATTTTTAAGTATTTTATTTATTTATTCATGAGAGAGACAGAGACAGACACAGGAAGAGGGAGAAGCAGGCTCCATGCAGGGAGCCTAACGTGGGACTCGATCCCTGAACTCCAGGACCATACCCTGGGCCGAAGGCAGGCACTAAATCGCTGAGCCACCCAGGGATCCCCAAGATTTATTTATTTTAGAGAGAGAAAGAGCAGGAGTGTGGGAAGGGCAGAGGGAGAAAGAGAATCTCAAGTAAATTCCCTGCCGAGCATGGCGTTCCATCTCATGACCCCGAGATCATGACTTGAGCTGAAATCAAGTGTCTCACCCTTAAATGACTGAGCCACTCAGGCGCTCTGACTCAGACCTTTTAACAACCTCTTTCTTTTCCACTCAATCTGGTTGATGCCACCTGAAGGGCAAAGTGATCAACTCTGCCTAGCATCTGGATGGGACCTTATTCACTTGCTCCACCTTTGTCTGATAATTCCAGTGTCTGTGGAATAAATGCATAAATGAGCAAAAAAAGGGCTCCCTGCTGCTTTCAGCAGAAGCTCTCAGCTTCACCATGCTTCCGCCAGTTATCTGACTTATCTCTAACTTTTTAAAAAGAGATTATTTATTTATTCATGAGAGACACAGGCAGAGGGAGAAGCAGGCTCCATGCAGGAAGCCCAATGTGGGACTCGATCTCAGGTCTCTAGTGTCACAACCTGGGCCTAAGGCAGCGCTAAACCACTGAGCCACCTGGGCTGCCTTGACTTATCTCTAACTTGATGAAAGTATTTTGGGTTCTCCAAGCAGACATGCTCTTCAGGTGCCTTTCATTGATACCTGAAGGTCTTGTGTTCTTAGTTACCGGCTTTCATGAATTATTGGCAGCATCTAGAAGCACAGACATGCATAGAGGACAAGATAAATGAATGAGGAGGAAATTTTCATAATACCCCAGGGTCCTTCCTTATATCCCCCGGTGAAGCATCCTCTGTTACCTGTGCCAGAAACCTTACTCAGCTTAATCAGCCCGGATCGAGCTCTCCTCCTGCATCTTTGGGCGGTGAACGCATGTATCCCTGTTGGCTCGAGGTCTGAACCGGGTTTGGGCTGGGAGGCGCTGCTCCGCTTGCCCACCTCGGTCTCCAGTATAGTAGAATGAGTCGGAGCCCCAACAGTCCAAGGGAGCCTTGGTGTGTTTGGGGGCATCCGCCTGCCCATGCACTCGGCCCCCTGCCCGGGTTTTCAGGGGGAATCTGCAGTGCCAGGCGCTGGGAGGCAGCCGGCTTGGGGGTTCCTGCGCGCACACATCTTGGGGCTTCTGCATATTCATGAGGGAAGCCGAAAGTCCAATGTTAGAGGGGGGAGAAATAGTAATTCATAAATATTAATAAAGGCAGGCCACATGCCGCCTGGAAGGCTCTGAATGCTAACGAGTCGATGACGTCGGGCCTGCGCGTGCCTGCGGGCGGCTGCCGGAGCGCGGGCGCGCCCCCGAGGCCCCGGGCGCGAGCGCGGGGAGGGGGCGGAGGGGGCGGGTGGAGGAGGGGCGCCGAGCCGGGCGCCGGCCGAGCTGCGGGGGGAGCGCTCGCTGGCTCGCCGCTGCCGCCGCCGCCGCCGCCGCCGCGCTCTGCTCCGGCCGCTCCCCGCGGCCCTGGATGGGGGTGTCCCGCTGAGCCCCGCGACCCGCCTCCCTCCGCCAGGACCCGCACAGGTGCCGTCGCGGGGGCGACCTTAGCCCGACCGACCCACTGCCGCGGGTGGGGGTTGCACGGGGGGGGGTGAGGGAGGCCCGGCGCCCGGGCTTCTCCGCCGGCGGGTCCAGGGGCGCCGCCGCCCCGCACCCCAGCCCGTCCCAAGCTGGACTCGGACCCCGAGAGCCCCGCGGCGGTCGCCCTGCTGCCCAGCCCTTCGCGGGAGCGCGGCGCCCGGGCCGGGAGCCTGGGAGGACGGGCGCTTCCAGCATCATCAGATCAGAGCCTCGGCCCCCCAGCCAGGCCTGGCGTGCGTGTGCGTGCGAGTGTGTGTGTGTAAGAGAGGGAGAGCGGAGGGAGCGCTGGGGGCCGGGGGCCGGGGGCCGGGGCACCGGGAACGCTGCCGGCTGGTGTGGGGCAGTGGGTCTGCGCCTCCTGCCAGGACCGCCGCCTGCCCGGCCGCTCTCCAGCGCCGCGGGGTCACCTGTGCCCCCGGAGCCGGAGCCCGCTCCCGCGCGCGCCCCTCGGCGGGGTGCCGGGCCGGTCCCCGGGACCGTGCATTCCTGCAGTGTCAGAACCGCTGGCAGCCGCCGCGCACGCCGCGGGAGCGATTGTCTCACCACGGAGCAGGTCGGAGGGAGGACGCGGGCGGGGGCGGGGCGGGGCGGGGCGGGCGGGGCGCGGGCGCTGCCCTCGGGTGGGCCGCGGGGCGCGGGGCGCGACGGAGCCCCCGGGCGGCCGCGCCACCCCCGCCCGCCCTCTCGCCGCTCGACCCCCGCGGAGCTCCCCGCCGCTCCCGCGTCCCGCTGCCGTTTGGCCGAGGCCCGCGGGGTGTGCGTGCGGCCGCAGGCCATTGTGCAGCCGGGAGAAGCCTTCCTCTCCCCCCACGGCCCCGGGGCGGGGCGGCGGGGAGGGCGATGTGCAAGGAGGGTGAGCGGAGCCGCGGGAGGAGGGAGGGGGGAAGCGGCACCGCTCAGGGGTTGCTGACTTCTTTGCAAGCAGACACTCTGTTTCTGTGAAAATGGGAAGCTGGCACGATCGTCTCTACGGACCGGTTTTGCTGAGTAGCGGTGGGACAGCTGCGTGGCTCCAGCAGGGCAGATTTCAGGGGTGAGGCGGGTGAGGATGGCAATCAGCTGAACTGCGGGGCAGGTAATAGGACGAAGGGGGAGATGGACCGGGGCCTCCTAGGAGGTGCAGAGGCCCAGCGGCGGGGAGGCCCTGAAGTCTCCACGGCTCCCGGCTCCCGCTCCGCTCAGCTCCGCAAAGCAGGGAGTGAAAATTTGTTACTGCGGCCCCAAGCTGCATCATGATGCTGCAAGGGAGAGGCTCATGTGTTTCCTACTGGGTCTCTGTTAAGCTCGGAGCCGTCTTTTCTTTTCCAAATTACACCACCTATTGGGAGCCAAAATAAACGGAATAGATTATAGGACATAAACTATAGCCCTGTAGCTTGTTCTAGGATAAAGAGAAAAAAAGACAAGGTGACCCTTCTGTGGTTCCCTTTTTCTGCCATTCTTCCTGCATTTTTTTTTTTTTTTCACATTGATTTTGGAAGTGTAGAGAAAAGAGGATAAGCTATGAATTGTATTAACCCTAGCTTTTCAGGGAGAAGGCCTCCGGGATGAGCTGTGAATGAAGACGAGGGGTGAGCTTGCCAGGCTGCAAGAGTGGGACGTTTCTGTGGGAGTGCAAAGGCGCCCCACCAAGAGAGAAGAGCAAAAAGAAAGTGAGCTACAGAAAGGACAGAAGGGGCACCGGTTCAGGAAGGGCTGCCAGCGCCAACCCAGAGACCCCTCCCGGAGCCAAGCTCTCATGGCCTCTGCCACAGCCCGGGGTCTTTCTATAAATACCTGGCTCAGTTTGGGTGTTGAGTGACTTCCAATTTCCAGAGCAGGCTTTCTGGTTTTGTTTCGTCTCCAGGTGGCCATTCATGCAGAGCTTCTTGGCTTCTGGGTAGTGAGCTGATGAAAAGAAAACAGGCTACATTATGGATTGTTCTGATGGCCACGTTTCTGAACTCTAGAGCTGTGATATCCAGTTCTTTTTTTATAATTGTCTAGGTGAATTCATTTTCTCTGGAGGCTGCCTGGGCTGAGGATAGGTGCTTTCAGCATAATCTTCCTGTTGCCCACACCCAAAACTCAATCTTTGTCTTAGATTCTGGTTGGATTACCCTCTTGTTGCTGGTTAATAGTATAGATTGTGCCATTGCTAGTTTACTCATTCCGGCTCCCTCTTCTCTCTTAGAGAAGAGTATACATCCAAAGGGAGTGTAAGTATCTGGAACATCAGCTGGTTAGCTTTCATGTCTTTCTGAAATGGGGCCAGTGTTCCAAGAAGTTTTGACCAAATATATTGAAAAAAAGGTAATAAAATTTACTTGGCGATAGTTCTCCCATTTGATCATTTATTGGACATCACATATGCCATACATTGTGCTTAGCACTTTCAAAGATTATCTTCATTACTCTACAAAATAACCTTCAAGTTAAGTACTATTTTATTTTTTTAGGGATTTGTTTATTTATTTGAGAGAGAGAGAGAGAGGGCATGAGCAAGGGGAGGGGCAAAGGGAAAGGGAGAGAGAGAATCTTAAGCAAACTCCCCACGAACGTGGAACCCGATGTGGGGCTCCATTTCATGACCCTGAGATCATGACCTGGGCCCAAACCACGCTTAACCGACAGAGCCACCCAAGTACCCCTAAATATTATTTTAAACCTCCTTTTATGGATGAGGAGACTGAGGCACAGACTTTTTAAAAAGATTTTATTTATTCATGAGAGACACACAGAGAGAGGCAGAGACATAGAGGGAAAAGCAGGCTCCCTGTGGGGAGCCCGATGCAGGACTCGATCCCAGGATCCTGATCCAAAGGCAGCCAAAGGCAGATGCTCAACCACTAAGCCACTCAGGTGTCCCCTAGGCACAAATCTATCAGAGGCTGATAATTTGATGGAAGTCTCACAGCTAGGAAGGGATAGGATCAGCATGAGAACCTGGAGTCCAGACTCTCCTGGAGTCCAGACTCTTAGCTATCACAGATTCCAGCTCTAGTCCACACAAATCCTTCATCTGTAAAGCCTTCCTTGCTCCCTATTGTGCTCTGCGATCTTTTCTCAACTTACTTTGGCACTCACGGATTCTCAATCTTTTTTGTGCTTTGGCCCATTTGGCAAAGTAGAGCCTATGGTGTTCTCCTTCAAATATGTTTTTTTTTTTTTTTTTAAAGATTTTATTTATTCATGAGAGACACAGAGAGAAAGCCAGAGACATAGACAGAGGGAGAAGCTCCTCCCTGTGAGGAGCCTGATGTGGGACTCCATCCCAGGACCGTGGGATCAGGCCCTGAGCTGAAGGCAGGTGCTCAACCGCTGAGTCACCCAGGCATCCCTCGTTCAAATATGTTTTTTTTTTTTAAAGATTTTATTTATTTATTCATGAGAGACAGAGAGAGAGAGAGAGAGAGAGAGAGAGAGGCAGAGACACAGGCAGAGGGAGAAGCAGGCTCCCTGCAGGGAGCCTGATGTGGGACTTGATCCCAGGACTCCAGGATCACACCCTGAATCAAAGGCAGATGCTTTAACCGTTGAGCCACCCAGGCATCCCCTTCAAAATATTTTTAAGTACACAAAATATAGTTATATTTAAAGAGCCCTTTTAGGGGTCTGTAGACCCTAGATGATGAATTCTTGACTGGCAGTTAGTTGTGTATTGCTTTATAGCTGTGTTGTCCAATATGGTAGCCACAAGCCACCTGTGGCTAGTCCAAATGGAAATGTACAGTGAAAATACACTGGATTTCAAAGACATGGCATGAAAAAAGAATGTAAAATGTTTCACTAATATTTTAAAATGTAGATTACATGTTGGAATGCAATCTTTTGGATATAGTGAATTAAATAAAATGCATTATTAATATAGATTTGTATAATTAAGATTAACTAAGTTAATAAGTTATTAAAATTAACTTCCAAAGCTGTTAGCTGTACACCAACATCTTCATATTTTAACAGATCGGAAAATCAGGACTGGGATGCTTGTCACTTAGCTACACTTTGGCAGGTCTGTTTGGCTCTTGAGCATATGTTCTTTCTAAGATATCATACTGTTTTTATATATCTCTTTATCTTTACATCTTATCATGTGGCCTTTGCAAACTGTAAATATGTAGAATATGTTTTGACGTGATGCGACGGTAATTGGCTTAAACCTAGTATAATCCCAGTAAGAGGTAGCCAGGTCCTTGCCTGGCATGAACTTTGCCTCACTTATTTAGAGTTTAAGTTTTATAGGCAGAGATGGAGACTGGTACTTGCCGGGCAAAACCCATGGTTTTTAATGCCTGTCTGGTTCTCCTCAGCTGGTAGTTCCAATTTCAGCATCTAACTGGATCACTACTCATGCAGAGAGAAGAAAAAAGTTTGGTTACCTTTCCATGTTACAGGGAAGAACGTTGAGTATATAGAGAAAGGTAGATAATAATGCTGCGCTGTCTAAAATTGAAGATGAGAAACTGGGGGTACCTGTGTGGCTCAGTCGATTAAGCATCTGCCTTTGGTTCAGGTCATGATCCCAGGGCCCTGGAATTGAGACCCACATGGGGCTCCCTGCTCAGCTCTCACTCTCCTCTGTGTGCTCTCTCTTTCTCAAATAAATTTAAAAAACAAATGAGAAACTGTATGTGGGGGACAGATGATCATTTTTCAGTGAGTGCACATTGATTGATTGCCTTAGCCGCAGAGCAGTGTATGCTCAGAGCCATGCATGATTTCCAGGGGACTTCTGTGCCCTCGAGGAATTTAAATTAAAATTGGGGAAGGGCTTGAATAGCCACACAGTTGGATAAACCACAGTCGAAGGCAGTGTATGAGGAGGACCCGGAGATGTGGAAAGGAAAGCAGGCCTGAGTGTGCAGCTTTCCAGCATGCAGTGCCCGAGATGGTTTTGGAGGCTGACCTTGGAGCTCGTGGCCTTATCCTCTCTCCTTCAGGATAACCAATCGTTTGGTCCAGTCCTCTAGCCTTAGACATAAGCTCTGTATCTTAGTCTATTATTTGTTGATGAGGGTAGTAATATCCAGGTCTGTGAATCCCTATCCAAAAGCCTTGGGGCCAGGCATTTTAGAAGCCAGTAATAGAGTGTGCATTCTGCATAACATCTCCTGGGGACTGGGGCAGCAATCACCATAATTTAAAAAAAAGTAATATTTCTGCAGCAAAAACACACTAAATGGGATAAATTAAAACCATAAGCAACTTTATATTCACATAGATCAGGTTTGGTTGCCAAGCGAGGTCAGGTCAGGTTTTGCCACCAAATAGGTTATGAAAGACTTCTGGTTTTCAGAGCATGTGGTTAAGGAGGTGGACCTATGGTGGTAATAATAATAATAATAATAATGTGGACCTATGGTAATAATAATAACAACAACAATAATAAATGGAGAACATATGGGACAACGATGTTTACTATCTTCCAGACACTGTTCTAAGCACTTACACGAGTTTACTCTTTTAACCTTAAGACAGTTGCTTTAAGATGATTATTTCTGTCTTGAGAAAAATAAAAGGAAGCACAGAGAATTAAGTCACTCATGAGGCTGCAACCGGTAGGGGTGGGACCAGGGTGCAAACCTGGGCAGGCTGGTCCCAGAGCTACATACTTAACCACTCTGTCTTTTGGAGCAGGGAACCAGAAGCTGGTACGTCTTCAAAGTTTACTCCACGTAGGTTCTTCACACTGATGACACCATTTGAAAGCCTCACATGTATGATAGTGAGGAAGTGCGGCAGCATTGGGTACCTGGGAAGTTAGAATCTTCGTTTTCAGAGGGATAGAGTCGTGGGATACATGGCGATGGTTCCTCGGCAGAGCTGGCGCAGTAGCCCAGTCCAAGCTCACGTCACCTTGTTTTTTTCTCCTAGGTAAACGAATCCTGAAAGTGGCAATTGTCCCATTGCTGTGCAAGAATGGAGGCCCCACTGGTGAGTTTGGATGAAGAGTTTGAGGATCTTCGGCCCTGCTGCTCAGAGGGCCAGGAGGAGAAACCGCCGAGTTTCTATGGCTCATCGCCCCACCATCTAGAGGACCCCTCCCTCTCTGAGCTTGAGAATTTTTCTTCTGAAATAATCAGCTTCAAGTCCATGGAGGACCTCGTGAATGAATTTGATGAGAAGCTCAATGTCTGCTTTCGGAACTACAATGCCAAGACGGAGACCCTAGCTCCCGTGAAGAACCAGTTCCAGATCCAAGAGGAGGAGGAGACCCTGCAGGATGAGGAGTAAGAAGTCTTAATTGCCCTCTGTTGCTTCAGACACAAGCCCGTAGACTGGGGCTCCTTGACGTAGAACTGGTTTTTGTCTGTGGGTTCACAGCCCATCACTTACCTTTTTCTGTAGTGGGGCAGGGTCCTGGTAATTGCTGACATTATTCTGCTGTGTTCCTTTACAGCGACCTGTAGAACTTCCTAAAATTAAAACCTTAAAAGAATGACAGATTTTTAGAATATAGGTTTTCTTAGATATGAAATGGAATTTTAGGAGCATGATCCATTTTAGTGTCTGTCTTCAGTATTCTTTTTTTTTTTTTTTTTAAGATTTTATTTACTTGAGAGAGTGGGGGGAGCCCACAATCAGTGGGGAGAGGTAGAGGGAGAGGGAGAAGCAGACTCCCTACTGAGCAGGGAGCCCGATGAGGGGTTCAAACCTAGAACCCCAAGATCATGACCTGAGCCAAAGGCAGACACTTAACTTTATTTTTATTTTTTATTTTTTTAAAGATTTTATTTATTTATTCGTGAGAGACAGAGGGAGAGAGAGAGAGAGAGAGAGAGAGGCAGAGACACAGGCAAAGAGAGAAGCAGGCTCCCTGCAGGGAGCCGGATGTGGGACTCAGATCTCAGGTCCCCAGGATCCCACCCTGGGCTGAAGGTGGCGCTAAACCGCTGAGCCACCCGGGCTGCCCTCAGTTTTTTTTTTATATCAGTAGTAATCCACCCAGGTATTAGAAATAAGGACCATGGGGGAAAAAAAGTAATTAACTGTGACAGAGGAATCTTGTCACCTGAATAATTTGCTTCAAGAAACAGCAGAATTGTGAAAATCACCTGCTTACAACCCCCCCTCAGGACTCCAAAGTCATCTATAAATGTTAAGATATGTCCAAATAAGAAAGCATGCAAAGTGAACTGAGAGCCCAGGGAATTACCTTGGGCACAATAAAGGGTGGTAATTAGGTGACATGGGTTTTGAGTATGCGGATTTCCTGTGTCGCTCACCAGCCACCTTCTGGGGTCTTCACATGAGTCAAGAAAAGGGCTTTGAGTAAAGCGCTGTTTGAGGAGTGACTAGAAAAAGAAAAAGAGGGGGACCGCTGGGTGGCTCAGTGGTTGAGCGTCTGCCTTGGGCTTAGGTCGTGATCCCGGGATCATGGGATCAAGGCCCTCATCAGGCTCCCAGCAGGGAGCTTGCTTCTCCCTCTGCCCATGTCTCTGCTTCTCTCTCTGTGTCTCTCATGAATAAATAAACAAAATCGTAGAAAAAAAGAAGGGTATAATTCGGTGCATAAATTAAGGAAGGGTGCTTTGGGCACTTAGTAAAAATAGGCCTGAATTCCCTGTAGAGGTAAAATATGCATCGATTGTTCTTAAGGCATCACACAAGAAATGTCAAGTAGTTGTAATGGAACCTTGGAACAACTGGGCTTCCTTTTCTCTTTTTATGAACTTGAGTGGGGGCAGGGCGGGGGGAGTTGCCCATAAATAAGTGGGGTAAAAGGACATGTCCTAGGACAAGGGAGCCTGACCTGGGTGAGAGGTAGCTGGTTACTGGATGAGCCTGTGAGTGTACAGGACCTCCCTGTCTGTCTCACGCACCATTATATCCCCGTGCCTAATACAGGGCTTGGTGTGTCGTAAGGAATCAAAGTAATATTTTTTGAATGAAATACTGAATGTCAAAGGAATTGGGTGAGCACTAATAGCTGGCCTTGTAGGTGAAGGTAATGCATTCCCAGAGCCACACCATTTCCTTCTCTCCTTTTTAATTAATGTTGGCCTGCAGTCATGACCAGAGAGAACATTTTTACTCTGGTGACCAGTACTGTAACTGTGGGCTCGGTGTTTTAATTCAATTTTAAGTTTCAAGCTGATTCTTCTTAAATTCAGAGCCTGTTATGATTTGTTCGACTACTTTAAGTCTCAAAAGAATGGCTCTGGGGCTTCATTATACAGGGTTTTTTTTTTTTTTTCCCCACTGCCTGGTGCAATGAACTAGAAATACAAAGACTATGAATTATAATTTTCATACTCTTTGCTAACTCACTGTGTGACCTTGGGCTAGTCACTTAACTCAGTCGACTGCGTGGGTCCTCATCTTTGAAACCTCCAGAGCTCAATCCTGATGAAGCGAGGCTAAGGACTTGGAAAGAACCTAATTCCTTACCTCACCCAGGCTGTGCTCTGAAAATGACATTTTAAGATGCGTCCCATTCCTTTTGCTTCCAACAAATCATTTCTTCCCTTATCTAACCCTCCCTACCCTGCGCCTCATTAAGGATGAAGGCCCAGTGAGCAGGTTCTTACTCTCTTCTAGCGCATTAGCAGAGGCCACTCAATGTTAATTACCGTCACATGGGGTTATTGGTCTGCTCACCCTGATTTTTCTGACTTGCCTGCCTCATTGACTGCCTCAGCTAAAAGACCAAAGGTTGAATAGTTCCTTAGAGATAAAGTACAATTTGGGGGTAGTGTAGAGGGACGAAGCCAGGAGTAGAGAAATTAACACTGCGCTTTCTAACCAGTGCATCTAGACCTTTCCAACTTTTTTTTAAAAAAGATTTTATTTATTTATTCATGAGAGACAGAGAGAGAGAGAGAGAGAGAGGGACAGAGACACAGGCAGAGGGAGAAGCAAGCTCCCTGCAGGGAGCCCGACGTGGGACTCGATCCCAGGTCCCCAGGATCACGCCCTGGGCTGAAGGCGGCACTAAACCGCTAAGCCACCAGGGCTGCCCAATCTTTTCAACTTAAAATAAAAATCAGAGTTAAATTGTACATTGTGCCTATAGATACCTATCCAGATTCCTCAATTATAAAATTATGATGAAGCAAAAAGGTAATTTACTATCTAATCTGGTTATGAGTCTCTTGAGCATAGCTTGTAATAAACTTGCTTAGGTTTGGTATTGGGATGGGTATTTCATCCACAAACGGATTGACCGTGTTTTGGTTGGGTTAGAGCTAGATAATGGAACCATAAAACAAAAAGCTGTGAAAATCTCAAACCTCCTTAAAGATAGCACAAGTCATAAAGCGATCGCAGTAATTCCCTTTAAAGTTTGGATTTCTTTCATTCTCACGTGGAACTATTTGCTAATAGGGAATTGGCTGAGATGTCAGCTTAACTCCATGTCAGGGCATGGAAGTTTTGGGAATTACGGGAGAGTCAAATTTGAATAGCTACTTCCTAGTTTTAAGTTTAGAAACTTCCAGAATCTATTCTTTGCATATGTGTGATCATCCTTTTTTTTTTTGGTTATAAGTGAAAGGGGAATGGATGGTCCTCAGCCCATTGCTTGCCTCACTGGGGCTGCAACTGGCCCTCTTATAGGCACCCTGGACACACCAGCCAAACATGCGAGAACAATCACTTTTTCCTGTTCTTCAGATAAACTATTGGGTTAAAGGTGTAAAAAATAAAGTCCACACAGGGAGGCTCCTATCTGGCTCAGCCAGAAGAGCATGCGAGTATTGGTCTGTGAGTTCGAGCCCCACGCTGGATGTAGAGTTTACTTAAAGAAATAAAAATTTAAAATAAAATAAAGTCCATACAGTAAACAAATAACCTCGTAGTCAGCCAGACTTGAAGGTGAAGACAAGTAAATACCAAATACTCAGGACAGAGAAAGCCAAAGTAACTGATTTTCAGCAAAGTTATTTCTCTTCTCAGAGGTTCAGTTTCCCCAGAGGGCAGAGGTATTATTGATTCTGTTTAAGTCCTTGAAAGAATCTAAAAAGTTGTCCAAAGCCATCTGTACTAATAATAATTCCTAAGTATTAACTGTGAAAGCACACTCATGTGAACACACAGCAGAATGTGGCTGTCGGTTTGATTGGACGCAAAACACTGGACAAGGGCAGTAGCCAGCCGAGAGGGTGTTTAGGGAGATGTTATCAGATTGGAATTCTAATAAGCCCTTTAGGCTAGTTGTCTGCCTTAGTGTCAAGAATAGGTACCCAGAGGTGTGTGTGTGTGTGTGTGTGTGTGTGTGTGTGTGTGTCAGAATTCACAGAGCCCTGATGGCCGTGTTGCCAGTAGACCCAGATCTTTGTATATGGGGTTTCTCCCACCCCGTCCTGTGCAGTCTGTTCCCCCCTTGCTGGCCTCCTTTTCCAAGTCCCTGGTGTTATATAGGGAAAGATAGTTTAGCCAGTTCCACGGGCACCTGAGCCCAGGCCGTGAGGCACACACACCAAGAGCCTTTTCTGTCATTACGGGGAATTGCCAGTGCCATGGCAGCATCATGACAGGAATGGAGGCAACCTGTTTAATCTTGGCCCTTTGATGACAAAATCAAGGAGTTGACATTCAGAGTCTCCCTTCCCCCAGATAAAAGTAAGCAGCAGGGGCTTCTCAGGGAGGTGGAATTCCACGGTCCACCTCAGGGCGCCCCGAAGAGGGAACAGATTCCTCCCCAAGGTTCCTGCCTGTGGTAGGATAGATGGCCTCTCCGGGGAGGAAAGGCCTTCCCTTCTCTTCCTCACAGAAAGCTTTGTGTTTTGCCCTCCCACCACTGGCTCTTCCCTCCTGTGGCTGCGGCCTGCCGCCAGGGCCCTGCCTTCCATTTAACCTTCGCTGGGGCAGGAGAGCCAGACAGGAAGCAGTCACGCACCCCGCTGCCCCTGCCATTCCTCCCTTTGTAGACTCATGAAAGCACCGTGTCCGAGGATAATGTAGTTAGAGACCGTTCACGCAGAGCTGGTTTCTGAACTGCTGTTCAAGCTTGTGATTGGGAACTTGGAATATTATTCTGATGCCCGTGCCAGTACCAATCATAAAATGATAAAGCATTGGAAGAATTACGTGGTTGGGAATGTAGGCTCTGTAGCCGTGTGGCCTGGATTCAAATCCCACCTCTGTCATTACTGGCTGGGTGAACTTAGACAAGTTAACTGACTTCTCTGGTTCAGTTTTTTTTTTTTTTTCCTCCTTAGGACCTGCCTTATAAAGTTGTGAGGAGAGAGTGAATTGATCCACACGAAGGTCTAGAAGAGTAGCTGCCTTCTAGTCAGTGCCCATTAAGTGATGGCTGCTAGTGTTGTTACTGTTACGTGGGCACTGAATACGTGTGGGAGGATAGGGTATGCAAGCCATTACAGAGAGCTGAGAGTTGCTCCATCTTAAAGGTTGTTTATGAACCTCAAAGGGGCAAAGAGTACTTTAGAAAAGAAGAAGAAAATTTGGACAAAGCAGGAAAGAATGAGGATGGTTTGAAACCCCAAGGAGACGAGGATGTATGGGAATCATCACTAAAAATCTAGAATAAGAAGATGAAAGCCGCAGTATGTCGGGTAAAGGCTCACAAGAGAAAAGCTGCCACTCTTGCCCTACATGATTTGACAGGGTCCCCAGTTGTCGTTTTAAGGATGCACACAGTTTCAAGGTCATTGGCAAGTGTGCAGTTCGTTAAAGGTCCCAAGCTTCTGTCCAGACTGAGAGAGACACAAAAGGCTCCTGCCTATTTTGGGCTTTGCTGAATCTCGTTTTTCCAGGCACTTGTTGCAGGGACAAACCTGAAGGCCAGTGCCCGCACACTTGTTGTTGATTCTTGCAGCAGAGAGTGTACCACAAACGATGCAAGGAGGAGTCGAATGAATAGCTGGCCTTCCTGGTGGGTGTGGTGCTTGGAATTTTGTCTTGGAGACAGCAAATCATATTTGCCTCTTGGCTTTAGAATGCTACTGAGACTTGCATTGTTAGCATTAGGCTGGATTAATGAAGCTCTAATGGTGCCTGATGGAGATTGGATTATCACCCATGTTTAAGAAGCAGACGCTGAAATCCTGCTCAATGGATGTCTAATGAACACTTGATGAGTCCTCTCAAAGTGCTTTCTTGTAATTGTAGGAAAATAACGAATAAGCGGATCACCCCAATAATGGCTATGAGCTTGTTTTCTTGAGTTCCTTCAGTTTGCTTCATGACCGATTGTATACCTTGTGCCCTAGGAATACCTCTTTGCCTCTGTGCCCATAAATCGTATGTCATTCTGGATTTTACGTATATTAAGAGCACTCGCCTCTCCAGATTTCAAGTGCCTGTGCTCTTGTCCATCCTGCACTTAACCTTTTCAGCATCTTAACCCATATTTTGTCATCTTTTGAATTTGATCCATATGGACACTTAGCTGCGTGGTTTTTAAAAAATTATTTAATTTATTTATTCATGAGAGACACAGACACATAGGCAGAGGCAGAAGCAGGCTCCCTGTGGAGAGCCCGATGTGGGACTTGATCCCAGAACCCTGGGATCATGCCCTGAGCTGAAGGCAGATGCTCAACCACTGAGCCACCCAGGTGTCCTTGGCTGCTTATTTTTAAATGGCCATTTCTTTATATCAGTCTATCTAAATAAAATGTACATCCTTATACCTTGTTTTCGTAGATATCACTCAGGTTTGACATGTGTAGGCACCTGAGGGAGATTGCTTAGAGCCCTCATTTATCATTAGCTAATATCAACTCAAGTGCCATGGCTGCCATGGATGGCATTATTTTAGGAGCTTGGTTTACTGATTTATATTAATCTCTCAGTGTTAACTCATGTGTTTATTTTTCTGTGTGTGAGAGTTTGTGACTTTAGGTAATTTCCCCTAACTTCTTCCTTTTTTTTCCCCCTCAAAGAAACCTTCCTAAGTGAATTAAATGACACAAATTGTAGAAAAGGGTTTCTTATAATGTACATATTGGAATTCTAAAAAGACATGTAATAAAGAGAGCCCCATCTTTCCTCACTAAAGACCAGTTGTTAGAGGTGTACTGATTGGTTCCTTTCATATATTTGCCTTAGAGTGTCCATGATGGAAACGGGGCACACTCATACTCTGCATTGGTAGAGGGGGGGAATTATGCTACCCGTGGGCTTGCTAGAACATTTTGGCTAATAAGTAAGCATTAACAGCATTGATATATCCCCCTTAGCTACATTAGAGGCCAAGTAATTAATTCTTGACCCATTTGGATTGCAGGCCTCTGAATTGAAATGCATCTAAACTCTAGGATGGCCCTGATCTTAATGAGATTCAGCCAGAAAATCTGCCCCATATCCATCTGTATCTATCTATCTATCTATCTATCTATCTATCTATCTATCTCATGATCTTCCTCTTTCTCAATCTTCTTTGCCCATAGGAACGGAAGGGAAACATGGGCATTTCTTAGGTTCATGAGACAGGAACTATTTGGTTGAGGGGCAGATTTATTTTCAGGGGCAATTAATTTTTTGCCAGAGGTGGTTTGATTGGACTCTACCATTTGTATCTCAATGGTGAGAAATCCCTCCTCTCTTAAGCAAACACCTTTCATGCCGAAGCCCCTGGCTGGGCTCCATTCTCTTGGCTCTTTCTCTCCAGATAGTGCTCCTAATTCAGTTTTTAAGCTGCTTTGCTCTTGCATGCTGGAAGGCAGATGATCTCAGCCTGGCACACACAGAAGCCTCTCTCCTCCCCTGGCCCAGCTCTTCCTTCCTCCAGGCGGGGCCAGGCCACAGATGTGTGCTAATGAGAGCTTCTCTTTGTTTACAGGGTTTGGGATGCTCTGACAGACAATTACATCCCTTCACTCTCAGAAGACTGGAGGGACCCAAACATGGAGGCTCTGAATGGCAACAGCTCTGACACTGAGGTACCTCTCTGGGGCCCCTTACTTAAGGCTTGAGTAGATGTGGATTCCAGTTAGAAAAACATTTAGGAATTCAGTAGGCTTCCCCATTAGGTAATGAAGCTCAGCAGTAGCTCCAAAACATTGCTGGGAAGGCAGGAGTTGTGGAGGAGGTTAAGAATAAGCTTAGGGGACATCCAGTGTATACGAGGTGATTCTAATGGCTCTCTGTAAGAAGTGTGAATGCAAATTACCCTGTTGTTGATCTGTGTCTTACAACATGCAAAATAAGGTGGTCTGAAGTAAGAGGAGGAGAGCAACTCTAACAGGCTTCTCTTGTGTTCAAATAATGATGGTTGAAAAAAAAATCAGGTTTTCCTGTCTACGATGAACAGTTCAGTCCCACCAAAAACAAGATACCAAATACCGACAGATTTGTGGCAAGGTCAAAGCCTGGCTAATGGCTAACGCTGGGGCTTACACATTAGTGAAGTGGCCACTGAGTGAGGGGTGGCCAAATGAGCCGTTCATGGACTCAACCAAGAAGATGCTTATGTGGCTGAACCTGAATTACACTCTGTGCTTACTCATGCCAAAGAAGAAAGTAGCCTAAAGGCTTCTGAATAAAGAGAATACTTATTTTGAGTAGATTTGCATGAGGAGTGACCTTTCAAGAAGATCCAAATGGCCCTTCCTAGCTGAATCTACATATAGAAAAGTAAAATCATTTAATGACTCTGCCCTTGCTAAAAGCCAATTTCTGCCTTGCCTCTCCTAATTTCCGCTGTAAAGGAAATTTGCCAATTTCTTATCAGGAAGGGCTGTCGCAACCCCGTGGGCTCAGCAAATGAGGGAAAAGGAGGTGAATCTCATCTTCATAGGTCCTCCAGAATTGAGTCCAAGTGAAAGACCAAGAGACAGATTTCCCTTCCTGGGCGACATTTCTGCGGATTGTTGCCCAAATAGCACAGCAAAGGGATCAGCAGTTGACTGATTTGTTGAAAAGGTAGCTGTATATCTTTAATTCTTTTAATAATTAGCAATCCAAAATTCTCAAAACTGCAAGGTTTCATTGATGGTAAGACGGTGACGTTGAGATCAGGAGATGTGCGACAAGCCTACTAAGCATGGATATAGGAGGCTGAGTCCCAAGTCCCATTTTGTTTTCTCTTGACATACTTACATGTATCCTCACCCCAAATGCAAAGGACAAGGAGGCAACCGTGGAATAAATGTAGCTACTGAAATTAAATCAGGTCCATCATGGTGGAAAAGGCAGATTTTACTTTGTTATCTCTTTTGCCACCTTTCCAACTCATTTTGTGGATTAAGCCAAAGGATGTATAAGATATCCTGCCCTTCAAAAGGTCTCTAATTTATCCTCATTTGCAGATTTCCCTCAAGAGGGTTAATATTTCAGGGCAAATTGAGTGACCCTGAGAAGGATGATCTTGAGTTCCACTCCTTGTGAAATTTCTTCCATCTAACCCATGGGAAAATGACAGGGTAGCCAAAGTGGATGGATTGAGGCTGTTTTATTTCATCTCCTTTATTATCGGGATTCATTACAGTAGAAGCTCTTTTAACTGACCTCAGTTTAAATGATTTGCTAGATTAACCAGCGCTCTGTACTCCTGTAAAAGAATGACCGACCCAGTGCCCTTGGCTTGCTGAATGCACACAGCCGGTAGGCTTCTTCGAGCAAGCCCTCATAGCTCTTCTTCCGCTTATGTGGTTCATTGCCAAGAATCTGTTGTTTGTATCCAAACCTCTTGATGCTTGTCCTTCTGAGTGATGTAATCAAACATTATAGAAACTGTTGGATTATGATGGCAAAGAGAGTCATATTTCGCTTTTTGAGAATCAGAGTAACACATGTACATAGTCTTAAAAGTCAAATAAGACTTAAAAAATATTATAAGACCTAAAAAACCCGCTTCCCCAGCAGTTCCTGACTTGTCTGACTACTCCATAGAGGCAACCACTTTTATTTCTTTTGGCCTATATCCCGAAATTTCTAAGTAACACATTTATATTGCTATTTGTTTGATGGTTAAAATCAACAGTCTGGGCGGTTATCTATTAACTTTATTCTATGGAAGATAAGATCAAATGCTTTCACACCACCTCAAATATTTACACTTAGCCTTCCCCCCTTCTAATATGGGATAGTCACCAATTTATATATAGTGAAATCAATATTAAATATATACACTATTGTAACTGTGTAAATACTATTTCTTACTGAATCATGTAGTTATGTAAGGATATTTCCTCTCTTATACAGCCTTTTGTTGGATCTGATATAAAAAATAACCTTGTTTTTGTATTTGCTTAGTTTTCTGTAGATCTATCTATCAATATAGTTCAACCCCAAACTCTGAGTGAAATTTAAATCTCACAATATGGTAAAAAAAATTAGACATTCTCTCAATTTTTTTTGGGGGGGGGGGGGAGGTCCTGAAAATGTCCAAATGAGTACCTCCGTCTTTCTGCTGTAAACTAGTCTGGTTGTATTCTACATCTGGTGCACAGCTGTTGTCCTTGGACTTGCCTTCACTTTCATCCCAATAATTCTTCCTGCTTCTCTCTCCTGTCCTTGGATTGCTGTATTTTTTATCTTTCTAGGTACATTCCGTTGTTTTGGTGGGAAATAAATTCAGTATATTTTTGAGAAAGGGTACAGAGGAATATATTTTTTAGAATTTACTAGAATGTCTCTATTCTCCTGTCATATACTTGATTCGAGAGTTTGACTTGATAGTTATTTTAGATTGCAAAAAAATTTTTTTTTACTCGGGATTCTGAAGGCAATGTTCTCTTATCTTCCAGCTTTCCCTTGCTGTTGAGAAGCCCTCAAATCCATTCTGATTCTCCTTTTATATGTGACTGTCTTTTGGTTCTTTCTAAAAGCATTTAGGGTATTCTTTTTTCTTTCTCATTTGAAATATTCCATTGTGGTGTGCCTTATAGTGAGGGTTTTTTTTTTTTTTCCCCTCCCATTCATTCTGCATTATACTTAGTGGGCCCTTTCAACCTGGAAGCTCATGACTAAGTTGCGGCATGTTTTCTTGTGTTATTTCTCTGAAGATGAATTATTTCTGTTTTCTGCCTCTATTGAGATGATTATGTGGGTAGTTCTTTCCTTTATTATGTTAATGTGATAAATTACATGAATTGATTCTCAAATATTGAGTCAACCTTGCATTCTTGAGATAAACCCAACTTGGTCATGGTGTATTATTCTTTTCTTTCCTTTTATTTCATTGTGTGGTTTTCTTTTCTTCTGATAGCTTTACTGAAGGATGATCGGCATACAGTAAATGGCACATATTAAAGTGTTCAATTGGATAAGTTTTGACGTAGGTATACATTCATGAAACAGTCACCACAATCAAGATATTGAGCATATCCATCACTGTTCCCTTGCACCCCCCAGTCTCTAGGCAATCCATTTCTGTCACTATAGATTAGTTTGTGTTTTCTAGAATTTTGTATAAATGGAATCATGCAGCATGTACTCTCTTTCTCTCTCTTTTTTTTTTTTGGTCTGGCTTTTAAAAGCTTAGTATAATTATTTAGATATTCATCCATTTTGTTGTTTCTATCAACAGTTCATTCCTTTTATTGCTAAGAGGTGTTCCATTTTAGAGATATACTGTAATTTGCTTATTCATTCGTCTGTTGATGGGCATTTGGGTTGTTTCCAGTTTTTGAATATTGTAAATAAAGCTATTATGAATATTCTTGCCTAAGTCTCTTTGTGGACATACGTCTCCATTTCTCTTGGGTAAAAAATTTACAAGTGGAATGTTGGGTATGATATGCTTTTTAAGAAACTGCCAAACTATTTTCCAGTGTGAGAGCTCCAATTACTCCACATCCTAACACTTGTTATGGACAGCCTCTTAAATTTTAGACATTTGAGTAGGTATCTTATTTTGGTTAAATTTACATTTCCTTAGTAACATATGGTATTGAACATCTTTTCATGTACTTATTAATAATCTGTGTATCCTCTTCAGTGTGTTCAAATCCTTCGCCCACTTTCTTAATGGGTTGTATGTGTTCTTATTAAGTTTTTATGGTTCCTTATATTAAAAGATAAAATGAGGCATACTAAAATTTTAAGAGTTTATGTGAGTAAAGTCAAATAGGATGGCACCAAGCCCAAAGTGGTAAGGAGTTACTTCAGCAGGAACAAGAGGGACAGACTTTTGTATAGAAAAGGTGAAAGCAAAGGAAGGATGATATTTGGTTGACTATAGCCTAAAGGATTGTAATTATTTGGGAAAGCCCAGTTGGCTGTTTGTGATTGGTTGTTCTTTGGTTTGAATTCTTAACCTTGAGGCATTAGAGGCTTTGGTTTGGGTTTGCTTGGTAGGCTACTAAGGCACTGAAACCACCTCAGTCCAATGGCCTCCTTGTTTAATTAATCTAACATATACATTCTAGACATAGTCCTTTGTCTGATACTTGGTTTATGCACATCTTTTTGTCTATGGATTCTCCGGATTGCCTTTTAACTTTCCTAACATATTTTGAAGGTCAAATGTTTTTTAAATGTGATGAAGCGCAGTTTACTGATTTTTTTTTCTTTTTTTCTTTTTCTTTTTATAGTTTGTGCTTCTTAGGCGGTATTTAGGTAGTCACTGAGAGTTTTTTTCTTAAGTCTTCTAGAAGTTTTATAGTTTTAGCTGTTCTGTGGCTTATGATTCCTTTCAAGTTAGTTTCTGTATATGGTGTGAGGTAAGGATCAAAGTTCGTGTGTGTGTGTGTGTGTGTGTGTGTATGTGTGTGTTTGTGTATGACTATCCACTTGTTCTGGTACTACTAATTGGAGGTAGTATTCTTTCCCTATTATATTGTCTTGGCACCTTTGTCGAAAATCAATTGACCATATATGTGTGGATCTATTTCTGAATTCTTTATTCTGCTTCATTGATGTGTGTCTATCTTAGGCCAATACCATGGTGTATTAATTACTGTAGCTTTGTAATAAGTCTCAACATAAAGTAGTACAGTTGCTGACCCTTGAACAACATGGGTTTGAACTGCATGAGACCTCTTACATGTAGATTTTTTTGGGGAAATATAGTACTGTAAATATATTTTCTCTTCCTTATGGTTTTCTTCATAACATTATCTTCTCTCAAACTTATTTTATTGTGAAAATACAATATATAATACATTTAAAATCCCAAATATGTATTAATCAACCGTCTATATTATCAGTAAGGCTTCCATCAACAGTGGGCTACCAGTAGTTAAGTTTTGGGGGAGTCAAAATTATATGTGGATTTTTGACAGTGCAGGGCATCTGCACCCCTAACCCCTGCATTGTTCAAGGGTAAACTGTATAAGTCTTTCAACTTTGTTCTTTTTTTTTGAAATTATTTGGCTATTTTAGGTCCTTTGCATTTCCATATAAATTTTGGAGTCAGCTAATTAATTTCTATAAGTTGCTGGAAATTCAACTGTGACTGTATTATATTAAATCCATAGATCAATTTATATATTAGATCAATTTGTTATGTTAATGTGAATTACACTAATTGATTTTCAAATCTTAAACCAACCTTTCATTCTTAAGATAAACCCCACTTAGTCATGATATAATATCCATTTTATATAATGTGGGTTTTGATTTGCTAATATTCTATTAAATATTTTTTAAAAGATTATTTATTTATTTATTCATTCATAGAGACACAGAGAGAGAGAGAGAGAGGCAGAGACACAGGCAGAGGGAGAAGCAGGCACCATGCAGAGAGCCTGACGTGGAACTCCATCCAGGGTCTCCAGGATCACGCCCTAGGCTGCAGGCGGTGCTAAACTCCTGTGCCACTGGGGCTGCCCCTTTATTAAAGATTTTTGCATATATGTTCACAAGGAATCTTTTTCTGTAATTTTCTTTTCTTTATTTTATTTTTTTAAAAGATTTTATTTATTTATTCATGAGAGACAGAGAGAGACAGAGACACAGGCAGAGGGAGAAGCAGGCTCCACGCAGGGAGCCAGATGTGGGACTTGATCCGGGGTCTCTAGGATCAAGCCCTGGGCTAAAGGCAGGCGCTAAACCGCTGCGCCACCCAGGGATCCCTCTTTTCTTTAATGTCATAACATGAAATGGGAATTTTGCTTTCTCTAGTTTCCAAAAGAGTTTGTCTTAGATTGGTATTACTTCTTCCTTACATGTTTAGTAGACTACACCAGCGAAACCATCTGGACCAGTTTTCTCTGTGGAAGGTTTTTGATGATGCATTCAATTTCTTTAATAAATATAGGAGTGTTCAGATTTTCTATTTCTTCCTGAGTTGATTTTGGTAAATAGTGTTTTTCAAGGAATTTTTTCATTGAATCTAAGTAATTGAAGTATTGACCACAAAGTTGTTTATGATATGTGCTTATTATTTTAATGTCAATAAGATCTATAGGATGTTCTCCTTTTTATTTCTGATCTGCTAATTTGTGTTTTCTTTCTCCTTCTCTCCCACTCCTTCCCCTCCTCTCTTTTCAGTCTGGTTATGGGTTTATCACTTTTTTTTGGGGTGGGGGGCTTATCACTTTTATTAATCTTTCCAGGAAACCACTCTTGGTTTCCTTTTTTCTCTGTTGCTTGTTCATTTTTTCTGGTTTGTTGATTTATTCCCTTAACTTTATTATTTGCTTGCTTCCTTCCTTACATTTACTAGGGTTTTACTAAACCTCTTAAGGTGAGAGTTTAGGGCAGATTTTAAACTTTAAAAATAACTGTCTTAGTCCACCGAGGCCGCTATAACAAAATACCACAGACAGGGTGGCTTATAAACAACGGAAATTTATTTCTTACAGTTAAGGAGTCTGGACATCCAAGATCAGGGTGCCAGCATGAGAGTTTAGGGCAGATTTTAAACTTTAAAAATAACGGTCTTAGTCCACCCAGGCTGCTATAATAAAATACCACAGACAGGGTGGCTTATAAACAACAGAAATTTATTTCTCACAGTTAAGGAGTCTGGACATCCAAGATCAGGGTGCCAGCATGATTAGGTTCTGGTAAAGGCCCTCATCTGGCTTGCAGCCTGCCAATTTCCAGCTGTGTCCTCACCAGGTACAGGGGTTCTCAGGATCTCTGTGGAGCCTCTTTTCTAAGGTACCAGTCCCATTCATGAGGGCTCCACTGTCATGAACTAAGCAAATGCTTGAGGTCCCACCTTTTAATACCATCACATTGGGCATTAAGATTCCAACAATTGAATTTTGGGAAGACACAAAAATTCAGACCAGCAGTGACATAAGCATCTTAAAATTAAAAAAAGTGTTTCCTTTAAGCATTGCTTTACCTGTATTTCACAATTTTGATATGGTGTGTTTTTACTTCTGCTGTGTTTCAGACTTCTGTTTGAAATATTTTCTAATTTCTCTTGTGATTTCTTTGACCTATGGGTTGTTTAGGTGTATGTTGCTTAACTTCAAAATATTTGAGGATTTTATAGTTATCATTTCATATTGATTTCTTATTTAATCTGTCAGAGAACACAATATATACCAATTCAATATTTTAAAATATATTAGGATTGATATGCAGCCCCGCTTATGTTGTATCCTATTAGGAATGCACTATGTTCCATTGAAAAGAATGTATATTCTGTAATTATTGTAATTATTTGTACTGTTCTGCAAAGGTCAACTAGATTAAGTTGGTTTATAGTATTGTCAAAATTTTCTAGATCTTAGCTGATTTTTTTGGTCTGTTTATCCATTATAATTTATTTTTGTGTTTTAAGTTTTATTATTGAAGTATAGTTGATGTACAATGTTAAATTAGTTCTCTTTTTAGGTGCACAGCATAGTGAGTTGACAATTCTATACATTACACAATCCTTACTGTGATGAGTGTAGTTACCATCTGGTGTCATTAACGTTATTACAATATTATGGACTATATTCCCTTTGCTGTACTTTTAATTTTCATGACTGACTGATTAATTTTAAGTAAGCTCTACACCCAACATGGAGCTTGAACTCACAACCCCAAGATCAAGAGTCATGTGCTCTACCAACTGAGCCAGCCAGGCTCCCCATGATTTATTTATTTTATAACTGGAAGTCTGTACCTCTTAACCTTCTTCAGCTTTTTTGCCCATGCCCTCCTACCTGCCAGCCTTCCCTCTGGCAGCCACCAGTTTGTTCTCTGTATTTATGAGTGTTTCTATTTTTGTTTTGGCTTTTAGATTACTAAACATATAAGTGAAACCATGGTATTTGCCTTTTTCTGTGTGACTTATTTCACTTAGCATAATTCCCTCTGGGTCCATGTATGTTGTCACAAATGACAAGATCTCATTCTTTTTTGTGGTTGAGTAATATTTCATCACACACACACATGCACACACACACCACATCTTTATCCGTTCATCTATCAATAGACACTTGGACTGCTGCCATACCTTGACTATTGTAAATAATGCGGCAATAAACATAGTGCATTTATCATTTTGAATTAGTGTTTTTATTTTCTTTGGGTAAATACCCCAAGTAGCATAATTACTAGTGGTAGTTACTAGATGGTATCATGTTTCTATCAATCCTTTTACTTTTCACCTGTCTGTATCTTTACGTTTAAAGTGTATCTTTCATAGATTGCATATCTATGCTTTTTGGTTTATTGAGTTTAGTTAATTTGCATATCATTTAGTTCATTAACATTTAGAGTAACTTTATTTTTTGAAATTTGTATTTATTTATTTATTCATGAGAGACACAGGGAGAGAGAGAGAGGCAGAGACACAAGCAGAGGGAGAAGCAGGCTCCATGCAGGGAGCCCGACGTGGGACTCGATCCCGGGTCTCCAGGATCATGCCCTGAGCTGAAGGTGGTGCTAAACCGCTGAGCCACCCGGCTGCCTTAAAGTAACTTTAATAGTTTGTGTTTAGGGGTATGATCTTGCATTTCTATTTGTCCTATCTGGGTTTTTTATTGTTGTTGATTTTCCTCTGTTCCACCTTCCCTGCCTTATTTTGGGTTAATCAAACTTTTTGGTATTCCATTTTCTTTCTTCCATTGGATTTTAGCTATACCTCTGTGTGTGTGTGGTTTTTTTGTTTGTTTGTTTTATTTTTGGCTTTTTACTGACTATTCTAAGGATTACATTCTGCATTATTAAGTTATCATAGTCAATTTAGGGTTAATATTATGCTACTTCACATAAAATATAACACACTCTTAACAGTATAAATGTATCCCTGTCATCCTTTGTGTTATTGTTGTCATACATTTTACTACAATCCACATTATGTACCCCACAACACAAGTTATTATTTTTGTTTTAGACAGTTAAGAAATTAAATGGAAGTAAAAACCACAATTTAAAAATATTTACCAAAAAAAAAAATATTTACCATTTCTGGTGTTATTTATTTTTTCCTGTAGATCTGATTTTTAATCATTTCCTTTCAGGCCAAAAAACTTTCTGTAGTATTTCTTGTAGTGTTAGTTCACAGGTGACAGATTCTCAGCTTTCATTTATTTCATGTTTTCCCTTGTTTCAATGATCACAGCCTTGTACTGTCTGTGCCCAGTGCCTCAAAACAATCAGCTCTTAGATTTTTGTCCAGATTTATAGTTGTATGTGGCAGGGTAAGTTCAGTACTAGCTACTCTTTTGTGGCCGAAAGAGACTGTCTCTTCTGTTTTTGCCTTTGGAATTCCTTTTATTCAAGTGTTGGACTTAAACCCGTCTTTTGCTTTTTCTCCCCTCTATTGACTTACTTTGTTTTGCTCTTTAGGTGATTTTCTCAGCCTTATCTTCAATTCTTCTATTGAAAATAGGTTTTGCTACCATAATTTAAATTTCTTTTTTTGTTTTTAAAAATAATTTATTTATTTAAGAGAGAGGAAGAGAGAGCGAGTGAACAAGCAGGAGGAGTGGCAGGCAGAGGGAGAGGGAGAAGCAGGCTCCTCACTGAGCAGAGAGCCCAATATGGGGCTGGATCCCAGGACCCTGGGATCATGATCTGACCCTAACTGAAGGCAGATGCTTAACTGATTGAGCTATTCAGGAGTCCCCATAATTTTAATTTGTAAGAACTCTTTCTTGTTTTAAAAAATTGTTTAAAAAAATTAATTCTACTAAACAAGCTATTTTTTTTAAAGATTTTATTTATTCATGAGAGATGCAGAGAGAGAGGCAGAGATATAGGCAGAGGGAGGAGCAGGCTCCATCCATGCAGGGAGCCCGATGTGGGACTTGATCCCAGGACCCCAGGATCATGCCCTGAATGTGAAGGCAGATTGCTTAAGCACTTGAGCCACCCAGGTGCCCCAATAAGCCTGTTTTAAGGAAGTAATATTTTCTTGGTGTTCCTGTGAGGGCAGCAGTGATAGGAAGGAGTTTCTTCTGCCCTCTGTATTGCTTTTGATTTACCTTTCCTTTGTATTTGTTTTAGTCCCTGTTTTCATGTTGGGGATTATCTGCAAATATTTGGCAATCCTTGGGCATATTTAAAAGTGAGACTAGACTCCCAGAGCTTTTCCTGTGAGGGCAGGGCTTGTCTCTTGCTAGTCTCCACTGTAGCAATCAGTAAGGACCTGGTCATTTGTTTGGAGACTCCAAATATTAGCATGTATCTATAGATCTTTTTTCTTGGGTGTGTAACAGAAATGTACTGACCACTAAGTGAATTCCTCCAGTGTTTTGCTTGAGGAGCATAAGCCTGACTGCCAGCATCCTTGGAGCCTAATCAGGGCAGGAGGCTGAGGGTCTCTGGTGAGTATGTAGACTTACACTTAATCCCTCTGTTTTGGGTAAGATCCCTTTCCCCAGCTTACAGGTGGCCTGGTGTCTCTTGAGTCCAGGTCTTCCTTAGCTCAAGAGTGAAATCTCCACTTCTTTTGATGGTGAGAGGGCAGTAGTTGCCTCTCTACGTGGGACAGGAGAAGAAACCTGGGGTTTCACTGCTCTTATGAAGAATCCTGGCAGATCCTTCCTTTTACAGCCCCACTTCCCCGTGCCCCTCGAAGTCTCCAATTCCAGAGCCTTTCATCATTTTTGGAGTGAAAGCACATACTTTGGGAAGCTTCCTCTCATTGGGCTTAAACCCTCTAGGCTACTAGCTAAACATCTGCTTTCTAGCATCTTGTTTGCTGTTGTCTTTCCTTGGGTTCATTTTGTACCTGTGCAATATTCCCTTTTGGCCCTTTTGCACTCACTTTAGTAGGGTATCAGGAGGAAGAGGAGATAAATGTGTGTGCTCAATCTCCTATGTGTCTTCCTTCTGCTATTAAAAAAAAAAATAAAAGGAAACGGGAGACCATTAAAAAAAAATGTGTTCTAGGGTGCCTGGGTGCTGCAGTCAGTTACGTTTCTAAATCTTGATTTCGGCTCAGGTCATGATCTCAGGGTTGTGAGATTGAGCCCAGGGTTGGGCTACACAGCATGGAGTCTGCTTGAGTTTCTCCCTTTGCCCCTCCTGCTCATGCTCTCTTTGTCTCTTTCCTCAAATAAATAAATTAATTAAAAATAAAATTGTGTTCTAGTGTTGATGAAAGAAGAAAGACAATGTGGAACCTCTACTCAAAGACCTATCATGGAGAATAAGGTGTTGGCCTTACTTTAGGAGCTTGGGGAAAAAATAAGTATATGTTTACATTTTTAGGTCAAAATAATATGCTTAAGCTATATAGTAGTATCATTATTTACAGTTCTCCACATTTATTGGGTTTTTCAACTAATAAGTATTCTGTTCCTGACTGATATAAAAGATGGTCTCTTTCGTCCCTATGACTGTAATTAATAGCAGGTGGTGGTTGTCTTGGACAAGAGGAAAGACAGTTCAGGACAGTGCATTCCGCCCTTCTGTTTTCCAGGTAATGAAGCAGCTAAGTTGTATTTGGTGGTGGATTGACTATATGAGGTGATAGTGTTACCATTCCTCCTTGTTCATTAATTCTTTCAAGAAACGTCTGTTGTCTACATGCTGTTTGCTGTGCTCTGGTGCATCTCACCGTGGGGATTCAGAGGCATTGACTTAACCCCACACAGATGTTTCCTGGTTGTTCACAAGCATGAAAGGATGTAGCTGTCCTTTCCTTGGGCTGGTGCATGTTGATTTTTTTTTTCACGGAAGGTGAAAATAGATCTTTGTTCTCTAATTCTGGTCGAAAGGCAACCACCTATGTGGAACAATTGTGATAAGGGCAGGGAAATATAATGCAGTAGAGACTCCCTTTATTGTGAATAGAATCATCTGGATTGCTCTGCCAAGAGACACTGGCTAATAGTCACTATTGAGCACAAGGACTCAGTGTCATTGGAGTCCTCGCTCAGACTACTGTGCGGCAAGATTTAGCAGCATTCTAGGCTCCAGGGAAGGTTCCCTGCATTAACTGTCAGGCTTTAAGCTACCACATTATGGCTTTAAGGGCACAGCCTTTACTGAGAGCAGGAGGAAGAAACAGCTTGCTGAGAAGGATGGCCAGACCTTTCCTGGCTTGAGGTCTTCTTTTCTCCGTTCTGGAAAGAAGTCACTTGGAAGAGTGATTTTTCTTGGAAGAGCCATAGTTCAACTTCTACAGTATGGAAACAACTTGAGTTTTAGTCTCTGCAGAAACTCAGCCCCAGATGACCTGGCCTGAGGGTTGTTTGTGGCTTTGGCCTTCCCATTGTTACACCAGAGGCTAAAGGAACTCCCCATAGCGATTTCTAGGTCTCTGTCCTATGTTAAGAATAAAAGTGTAATGTACTCCTCCATGTGCATGTGTGTGTGGAACTCACGTGATCCTACCCGTATACATAAGTGCCATCATTTCTCAAAACTCTTTTTTTTTGTCCTGTTAGTCCTCACCCTGCTTTACCCTCTGCACAAGATATTGTCCTCGTAACGAAGGGCAGGTAGGGATTCTGTAAATTTGCAAGGAAAGAGGGCTCATTGAGAAGTGACAGAAACTATTAGAGTGGAACAGAATCTGCTAGGACTGGGGGAAAATGGGGGACAAGCCCTAGAGAGGGTGGGGAAGGATGGGAGCATGAGAGCCAAAAGGGAGGAGGAAGGCCAGGGAGGAGGCCGATGTCGTGGAAGCAGAGGCAGGGAATCATTCACACACGGGAGAGCGGAGGAGCCAGGGCTTTCTGCAGATACTTTTGTGTTTGCTTCTCCTTTCATTTTACTTTTTAATGGCAGACTTCTGAGGTCTGAGAAAATGTGGCGTAGGTGCACTTCCCACAATACTAGGAACTCAGAGTAACTTGTCATTTTTTTTTTTTAAAGATTTTATTTATTTATTCATGAGAAACATAGAGAGAGAGGCAAAGACATAGGCAGAGGGAGAAGCAGGCTCCAGGCAGGGAGCCCGATGTGAGACTCGATCCTGGGTCTCCAGGATCACACCCTGGGCTGCAGGTGGCACTAAACCGCTGAGCCACCCCGGCTGCCCACTTGTCATTGATTATAGTTGATTTTCAGATCTCTTTTTACCTAAGCCTGACAAATGAGACCTGTCAGCTTTGTGCCAGAGACGGGGAGACAAGAGAAAGCTCCCTCCAAGAGACATCCATGCCACTACTCAGGTGCACTAACATTTAAACTAGAACCTCCCTCTCCACCTTCAGCCTGGAACTCAGACGGAAGTCCTCGTGAAGGGAGATGGCTTAGCTCAACGATGCACTATTAACAGCCAGTGAAAATTAGCCATATCTCAGAAAACGTAAACCTTCCATTTTTAGAATAGACTTACTGTCAAAAAAAAAAAAAAATCTGGTTATAGACTTAACACTCGCTTATAAAAAAGAATCCAAACAGAAAACAACTCTGTTTCCCAGGGTGAGCCTAACTTCCAGCACAGGCCTTTCTGGCCCTGAGAAGGTTTGCCCTAGGAGTGTGGTTGTGAACAAACTGTGGCTTCAAGAGCTTCACTCTGTAGAGCGGGATGTGCGGAAGCCAGGCTGCTACCACAGGTGGTAGACTTGGCGGAGAGAGGAGCATATGGGTTCGCCAGCAGAAATAGATGTCGCCATCTGGCACACAAGCCCCTCAAATGATCCCCTTACCTCCCTGCCCTACCCCTTATCCAGGGTGAGCGCAGATGGCATTTGAGATACATTTGATTAATTTTTTAATGACATAGTCCTGGTTTTAAGCAAACGTAGATAGAAGGTGATGTGTTTCGTCAGGGGAGTTTGCCAAGGTGGGGCTCAAGGAATAGGGGAGATGTTTCTGAGGACAGATTATCTCTGACATGATTGCTTGGGATGAAACTGGGTGTTTTCTATTGGAGCAGGGGAAGTGTAATCTCCGGGAAGGAGGCAGATCAGCATGCCAGCTATCGAGGAGCACGTAAAACTTGATTCCTGGATGAGAGGTGTCTCTGCAGCAAGATTTCCTGGAGGCACTCTTTGCCAGCCCCCAGAGGACTTTCTAAGTAGACTTCTGGACATAGGCAAAGGGTTAGGTGGTTTAGTGGTTTATTTTGTGCCGGATTTGAACATAAATGCCAGACTGTGGCCGTTAGGGATGTGATTAGTAAAGCCAGATATGCTGTGACTATCTTGGTGGATTTCAACATCTAGACTCTTAGTGGTTGTGAACTTTCAGAATTTTACTTGGTATTGTGGAATTTTGGAGGAACAGGGCACATGTTTCTATGTTTTTTGTTGTTTGGTGTGTGCTTCTATTCGTGTGGTCAGGTGGTTCTGTGGCACGTCCCGTGTGGATTCACTGCATCCTTAGCAGCTGTGACACCCTGCCTAGATTCCAGTCACAGGATGGCATTGCATCAAGTTCTAAAAGCTTAACTTTCTGAACCAGAACAGCGTACCCCTTAAAATGCCTCAGACAACTAACTCTGGAAACAACCCCCAGAGGAAGTTGTTTCAATCTGGGGGAGCCCGGATTGAAACTCCTTGTATAAATAAGAGTGCCTTTGCTGCAGGAAGTGGTTGTGGCATCACTCACCTTGACAAGGCTCCTTGTTCATGCAGGGACAATCTACCTGTGGGTTAAAGAGCAGTGCTCCTCCCTTTGAGTCAGACATCCCTCATTGTCCTTTTCGACGGCGCTGGACTCAGGGATGCATGTTGCACAGAAAGGGTGTGTTTGAAATTTGATGAAACTCTGGGCATCTCTTCAGATTCCCTCGTCACACAGTGGATGGCCGGAGGGGCCTCTCAGTCTGCGTCCTCTGTTCTAGAGACCAGACAGTAAACAGAACCCTAGTTCTGCTGATGATCAATCAGAATTCCACCCCCCACCCCCCCTTCAGATCCATGAGAAAGAAGAGGAAGAGTTCAATGAGAAGAGTGAACATGATTCTGGTATCAATGAGGAGCCTCTACTCACAGCAGATCAGGTATGAATATTTCTCTTGGTTCTTGGGACTTTTTGTTCTTTGGATCAAGAAAAAGTTTAAGTACATACTTGTCATGTCCATTTAAAGCAGAAGAAAAATACATGGTCTCGCCGTGGCTGTGTCGATGACTCCTAGTGTCTTTGAGCAGGGATTTCATTTCTCTCTCTGTCTCAGTTTACCCACCTGCAGTAAATAGGGAACATAATTCCTGACCCTTGGGTTGGGTGGGGTTTGTGTTTGATTACAGCCAGAAAGAGGCCCAGTGTTGACTGGCTTTGCTTCTTGCTAAGCCTCTGAGTACAATCTCATTAAGAGTCAAGACGCTTAAATAAAAGATCCCAAACACATATTCTTGCAAAAATAGAAGTGACTGTTGTATGATGAGTATTTTCTCATATTTCGTAGAACACCTAAAATGTCGAGCCTTCTAGAAGGAGTCTTAACAGACAGTTGTGTCTTTGTTTAAAAAAAAAAAGGTAGTGTTTGACATTTGATTGAATTAGTTATATTTTGGCTTGAGTCATTTATTACTTGGGGGACAGGCACCATACACACTGTTGACAAAGTAGTTCTGAAAAAGCTCCACCAGGAGCCTTTGGTGCCAGAAAGTGCTTTTCAGCAAAAGGAACTCTTTCCTATCTGTGATAAAAATGCAGATAGATGTAAACAGGTAAGGATCAAGAGATTGGAGGGCACCAGATAGGAAGAGAATTGGGGCTAACAGTTATTCTTGTGAATTGTAAAGAAACAATTCAGTAATTCAAAGTCAGTGATAAGTACTCTGGGAGAAGGAGAAACTCAACCATAAAATTGTAAAGGGGGTTTGTCATTGGCTTGCATTTTATAAAGGCTGTCGGTAAGCAAAGACTAAATATCCCCTAAATTTGCTGAGTGGAGGTGAGACGGGGTGGGATTAAAAGAGAAATTCTCGAGGTGGTTACCCTCAGTCCGCTCGTCCTTGGTCCAGCTAACGGGAAGAAAAGGCTGCCTCAGGGAGAGCACAGCCCATTGGTCTGGAGCCTGAATCCATCACAGAATCGAGGACAGACAAATGTATGCGTGCCCGGTCGTGACCAGACCCATCTGCGGATGCCTTTCATGCTATCTTTGCCTCTTCCATTTTCTTTATGTGTAAACAATTAATGAACGGAGCAGCTTGCCCATATTCCTCTGGCAGTCCTCTGATTTAGCTCTCTCTTCTAGGGGCTGATCTGTATTAAGAGTCTAGATTATGGCTGGGTTTCTCAGCTCTTTCCTGCTCTCCAGACCCTACCTATCCTTTTGTTATTTTCTCATCCTGGTTTGCTCTGGTGGCTGGGCAGCTTTAGTTTCTATCTAGGTGACTTCTGGAGAAATTTCCTCTACATAAAAAAGTCTCCCCATTTTGAGTTGTTCTAGGAACAGCGTAAGCACTGTGAGCAATTAATGGACTGGGTTTTGTGTTAAAATTGGGTGGATAAAGTACTTTCCCACTTAGAAATGAAGTGCTCAGCAGATTGAAGTAAATGTTCCCTTCTAGGCAGCTCTGCTTTGTTTCCCGAAAGAGGAGTTTATTTTCTATAAAGCACTCGTCTAAATGGTGTTCTTGGAAGAGATTGCACATGAAAGAGTACCTTACATTAACGAAAGAGTGTATGGAAGCCTTTGGTCAGATCTATTTTTATTATTGTTCAATATGTATTAAATAACAATATTGCTTTAGGAATTTTACAGGCAGCAATGTAGAAACACCCTTAACTGATCAAAATTCGAGCTGGAATGTTCCTCCAGCAGAGAACAGAGTTAGCATTCTCTTGCGTACCTTCTTCAGGTGATTGAGGAGATTGAAGAAATGATGCAGAACTCCCCAGACCCTGAGGAAGAAGAGGAGGTTCTAGAAGAGGAGGATGAGGGAGAAACCTCCTCCCAGGCAGACTCGGTCCTCCTGCAGGAGATGCAGGCCTTGACCCAGACCTTCAACAACAACTGGTCCTACGAAGGTGAGGGGCCTGGCAGGTGGGTGTGCCAACGATGAACACTGCTGCCTGCAGGCCAGGCCGTGGGCACAGGCTTCCCATGTAGCTAATAGGACCTCAAATCCAGGGAGTTGGCAATGCCTTTCCAACTGGGTGTCAGGACAGAAGTTAGCAATTTTGGGGGGTGGGATGGGGGAAAGGCAATCGAGCAAAATCAAAATGGTAAAACTAACCAAAGAACAAGACTAAAGCAGATTAAGTAGAAGAAATCGGAAACCCGCTGTCCAAAATGATACTACCATAAAATCAACAAAAAAGGTAATAATCACGAGAGCTGATATTTTTGGAATGCCTGCTACGTGCCAGACCCTGTTCAAAGAATTTCTGTGCATAATCTCATTTCATCCCCACACCAACTCCATTAGGATTGGGGTAATTGAGTATGCTGAGAGGCTAAGTGACTTGTTCGATGCCACTATTAGGGGAAATATAATTAAAAACAAAATCTAGGGCAGCCTGAGTGGCTTAGCAGTTTAGCACTGCCTTCAGCCCAGGGCATGATCCCAGGGACCCGGGATAGAGTCCTGGGTTGGGCTTCCTGCATGGAGCCTACTTCTCCCTCTGCCTGTGTCTCTCTCTCTCTCTCTCTCTCTCTCTGTGTCTTTCATGAATAAATAAATAAAATCTTAAAAAAATAAAACAAACAAACAAAAAACAAAATCTCCTCCCCACCCAGAAAACCTCTCCACAGAAGGAGAAGAGAAAGAGAACAATTTTACTATTGAATAAGCATTAAGCCAGAACCGAGCGCCCATCACAGGCAAGTCGCTAAAGGGATTGCAAAGCCAGAAAGAAATCCTACTCTCGTCTGCAGCTAAGTGGATACAACCCATTTCATTAAATCGGTTTAGCAATCTGGAGAAGGGGGACTAGTTAGGGGCCTGTCATCTTCCTCGATGATTACTTTTCCAAGCTGTGACTCCCGGGTGCTTGAGGAAACATTCCTGAGTCCCGAGGCTGACAAGAGGCTTATTTTGCCATTAAAATGATTGGCGTCCATCTGCAAAGGACAGAGGAGGGTGTTCACAAAGAACAGGCAGGTGAAGGGGAGAGAAACTTGCTGTCCTTATTTTCAGCAGGGAGAGCCAAGCCTCCTATTTTTTTTTGTATCTGCCCTGACACCACATCCAGGTGGTGAGGGGTGGAGCCCACATGTGAAGCGGGGCAGGTTCACTCCAGAATCCCACACTCCTGATCTGTGTCGTGTTAGCTCTCTGACACAGGTTCATGGTAATTATGATCACGCAAAGAAAGAGGTGGATGAGGCGTGAAATGAAAAGATGTGACACGGTAAAGGCAAAATTGAGTACAAAAGCCATCAGTCTGGAGGGATAATGGTGCCCATGCTGCAGGAGGGGCCCGCGCTCGCCGCCAAGGGAAGGAGGGCTGGGTAGGTGTCAAGGTCCAGATAGAGTGGTGGTAAAAATCGAGGCCTGATCTGAGGAAATGTGTCCTGAAAATGAGACCCTGTGGCCCTAAGGGAGTAGAGGCTGGGCGAGGGCAAAAGCAGAAGGAATGTGCTCGGAATGATGGGGCAGATTTGGCTGCGGAGCTGCATTCAGGCCGTTCTCAGCCACACAAAGGCCCCAAACATAGCTGCGCTCGGCGGAAGACTCCGGAAAACAGCTGAAGTGTACAGTGAAATGGCAAACGCAGAAGGAGGAGGACAGCTCCAAAGAGCAGAATAAAGGAGGAGGTCGAACCGAGTCAGCACATCCACAGGCCACAGCAGAAACAGAACAGAAAAGCAAAACGGATTCTGGGGCAAAAACAAAAGATGTTAGGGACCAATTTGAAAAGATGTTCCACCCAAACCCCCATTCCAGTCAATTTTTTTTTTTTTTTTTTTGTAAGTAGGCTCTCTGCCCAGCCTGGGGCTTGAACTCCGAATCTTGGGACCGAGAGTTGCATGCTCTACAAACAGAGCCAACAGGACACACTCCCCCCACCCTGATCTATTTTCAGTGAAGAAATCTTAAGGGACAAAAACTTAAGATACAGTCCTCTGTATTGCAGCATCTCAGGTTCCCTTTCCTTTTCTCTAATGGCAGACTCTGTACCAACTAGCCATGGTGCATTTTTTTTTAAGATTTTATTTATTTATTCATGAGAGATACAGAGACATAGGCAGAGGGTGGAGCAGGCTCCCTGCAGGGAACCCGATATGGGACTCAGTCCCAGGATCACAACCTGAGCCAAAGCAGACGCTCAACCACTGAGCCATCCAGGGGTTCCTCCAGGGTGCATTTATTTATTTATTTATTGCATTTTTTAAAAAAAGATTTTTATTTATTTATTCATGAGAGAGAAAGAGAGAGAGAGAGAGGCAGAGACACAAGCAGAGACATAGGAAAAGATGTGACACAGTGAGGGCAAAATTGAGTACAAAAGCCATCAGTCTGGAGGGATAATGGTGCAGGATGAAGCAGGCTCCATGCAGGGAGCCCGACGAGGTACTTGATCCCCGTTCTCCAGGATCAGGCCCTGGGCTGAAGGTGGCGCTCAACCACTGACCCACCGGGGCTGCCCTGGGGTGCATTTTTTAATATTTGTTTTTTTTTTTTTTTTTTTTTTTTTTTTTTTTTTTTTTTGCATTTTTTAATATTTGTAGCCAGCCGGCCACATGTTTCCTATATTCCCTAATATCTGCACCCGCCACCCAGGGCCACAGGGGTGCAGAGGGCCTTGGATCCCTGTGCTTGTTTTGCTGGCCGGGTGTATCTTGCTCTGTTCTTGGGACACACACCACCTTTCTACTGCTCTCAGCACACATGCCAGAAACCTCCTCTTAATGTTTTCTCCCCCTGATCCTTCACCTGCTTCGCACTAGGGATCTCATAGGAACAGGGGAAAAATAGGAGGAGGACTCCGGGATCACAAAGCCACACGTCTGTCTATGCACAGTTTTGTGAACAGGGTCCACGGGCCCCCCTGGGGGCTGTTTCCTTTTCCCTCTTTGTTTCCCCAAGAGCAGTGTTCACTTTGCTGCTGGCACACGGGCCCCTTCCTTCCCGGCACGGCCCTGAATTCCCGCCCCGTAAGGAGCTGGGGTGCAGGGAGCCCTGGGCAGCGCCCGGGAGCCGCTGGGTGGGCGTGGGCCGTGGCTGGGACGCAGCCGTCACCCGCGGGCCGTCTGCCCCCGCAGGCCTGAGGCACCTGTCGGGGTCGGAGCTGACCGAGCTGCTGGACCAGGTGGAGGGCGCCATCCGGGACTTCTCGGAGGAGCTGGTGCAGCAGCTGGCCCGCCGGGACGAGCTGGAGTTTGAGAAGGAGGTGAAGAACTCCTTCATCACGGTGCTCATCGAGGTTCAGAACAAGCAGAAGGAGCAGCGGGAGCTGATGAAGAAGAGGCGGAAAGAGAAAGGTCTGAGCCTGCAGAGCAGCCGGATAGAGAAGGGAAGCCAGATGCCTCTCAAGGTACGTGAGCCCCCAGCGGGGAGAGGGGGCGCGTGGGGCCCGGCACTGGCAAGACGGGGACCGAGCGGTGACTGCAAGCAGGACCCGGGCACGCACTAGGGCCCTGACGACGGAGAAGGCACCCCGTCTCCTTTACTCCCCTCGAGGACCTCGGTCTAGCTGGGGAGACGGGTCGCGGACATCGGAAAATCCTTGCCTGTGGCATGTGCTCCCGAGGCAAGCCCTTGGAAAGAGGGGTGATGAGCCCTGAGACTCGGGGTCAGAATCCCCCTGCTCCCAGTCCTGCCTCACCTCCTCCAGGTGTCGGTGGGGTGTCTCAGGATTGAAAACTCTGACGCCTTACTGGTATGTTGACAGGGTTCCAACCAGCGGTTCTCGGTCAGGGAGGCTCAGGGGAATCATCCAAGGAGCTTTTGCAAAATACCTTGGCCTGGGCCCTGTCCCAGACCTACTGATTCAGGCCGAGGCTTGTGCATTCTGGGAAAGGCTTCCCGGATAAGGACAGTAGCTCTGCGGACGTTGTGTTCTCCTCCCTAAGATGCTTGTGGCGTCATCTGCCCCAGGTGGACCATCCTGCTTTATTCTCTGTACACCTGGAAGCTGGAATGAGGAAACCAGGGATGTGCAGGGGCCACCCGCTGCCCTGAGGGATGACGGAGTTAAAGAGTCTTTGAGACTCAACAGCTGGTTCTTGCAAAGCTCAGGCTTCCGTGTTGGCCTATGTTTTAGACCGGGTGTTATCTGGGACCCGGTGGTAGCCGTGGGTCTGGGTAGCTTAGGGAGGACACCGAAGTCCCCAGGGGGTGATGACGATGGGGCGGGAAGCACTTGTTCTTGAGCACCCCCCACTCTCCGCAGCGCTTCAGCGTGGAAGGCATCTCCAACATTCTGCAGAGCGGCATCCGCCAGACCTTCGGCTCCTCAGGAACGGACAAACAGGTATGAGCAGTTCCCCGGCTCCCAGAAACCCTCTGGGCCCCTTGCCACCTGGCTTCCCCCGCAGAACGGGACGTGGCGATCCCCTGGGATTATCCCAGCCCTCGGGCAGAGAGGTCTTAGCACCTTCTTGCACTCTTAGGGAGGGACACACAGTGTCTTTTAAAGGGTGAACTTTTTTCTTTTTTTAATTTCTTTTTTGAGCGGCTGCCAAGCCCTCAGGTTCAAAGATGAGTGGGTCCTGGCCCTGCCCTCACCAAAGGGCGTAACCTGATAGAACAGGCATGTGCATAAATGGATGCGTTTGAGATCGTGGACTAAGTTACCTGGTTGTATGCGTGTGTTAGACACATTCATAGCTGGATCCTAAGGGCTGGCATTCTAGCACCGCAACATGGGAAGTGATTTGGGGAACATCTGGCCCAATTGCCACATTTTGCAGGGGTGAGAGCTAAGACCCCAGAGGGATTAGGTCTCCTCTCAAGGCCACACCTCGAGGGGCCAAACATATGTCTTTGGCCTTTGGGTCTGGGGCTCTTCACCCTCAGCCCCCCAGGGTCCCCCACAACCTCCAGGATCTCTCTGGTACCCTGTTCTGGGGGGGATGATCTATTTGTATAAGCACCTCATATCCAGCAGAGGGAGCAAACCCAACGTCCAAGACCGAGGGCGGGGTCGAGGTTCTCTCCCCTGTCATTTTTGACAAAAGGGAGACCCTTGGATTTCGTATCACCCGGCACAGGATAAGGAAGTACCATCTCCCCTTGAAATGTTCCCTGCGCTCAGCCTGAAGGAGGCACAGCTCACCAGGACTCCTAAATATCCCCAAGCTTCTAAGCATCCGAAGAGTGTATTGTATGGAAGGGAGGGCTAATAGGGTTAAGTCTTAGTTTTAGAGATGTCCCCCAGAGACAGGGAAGGGGTCCTAGGGGTCCTGAAGCAGCGCTGTGCAGAGGATCGTGGGTGTCACTGAGTGTCGCCTTCGGGGAGCATGTTTGTTAGGCAAAATCACAGTCCGCATGCGGATGGCCGACGGATCTTACCGCAGAGGGGCCGTGCTTGTGTCTGAAGGCCTGTGTGCCGTGTTTGTCTCGTAGTATCTGAACACGGTCATCCCTTACGAGAAGAAAGCCTTGCCCCCGTCGGTGGAAGATCTCCAGATGCTGACAAACAGTGAGTTCCTGTCATCCCCAGCGAGATGGGCTGCTCGTTTCCCTCCCTCCCTCCCTGCCTGCCTGCCTGCCCCGCTGCAAGAGGTACCCCTGGGGTCTGAGGCCTCAGGTTTCCCCAAGAGCAGCGTTAGCTGGGTCAGCCTGTGCATCACGTTCCCCTACAGGGGACAAAGCCAAAGTCCTCTGTAGTGGCACCCAGAGCTGTCTTGTTTGCTCCCTGGTTCCCTGTAAAGGGCAGAGCTTTGCCAGGAAGGAATGAGCTGGGGAGAGGGGTCGGCGGCAGGTGGGGGCAGGACTGGTGTGCAGGCCCTGGCTCCCCAGCAGGCCTCAAAGCCTCGCCTTCTCTGCCTTGTCTGTCCTTCTGGCGGCAACTTGAGGTTTGCTTTGTCCCACCTCATGGCCCCGCAGCAGGGGGCTTGGTCTGCATTTTTAAGGAGAAGCAAGGTTTCTTCTTCAGTGGCAGTGGCGGTGGCGGGTGAGTGAGCCTGATTGGAAAGAACAGTCTTCCTTCCAGGAACTGACTGCCTCCTCTTCTCTGCTCTATTGTCAAATATTAATCAACACCCTGAGCTACGGGAGGAACCAATGTGTGATAAAGAGCCTTTTGTAGGCAAAATCTCTTTACATACATCAAACACAACAACGCCCCAAGGGCTCGGGGCACATGGTATTAGCCATCAGTGTCAGCCTGCATCTTTTAGGAAGAGAAAAATCCTAGGCCGAGGTGGCGAGGTGGCGTGGCAGCTCAGTGAATCCCAAGAACGCCCATCTCCCTGGCAACCGAGTGCCTCACTGAGTGACATAGTAACCGGGCCACCCAGCCCAGCGTCACCCTGCCTCGGAGGCAGTGGCTTGAGCTGGGGGCCAGCGCAGGGCCACTGGATACCCCGGGGGGAGGAGGGGCAAGAGGAGTTTCTTCTGTTCAGCTGAGGATAGATACCTGCAAGTGTCCCCAAGCTCCCCGCCCCCCCCCCCCCCCCCCCCCCCGTGCTATAAAGGTGACCAAACATTTTCATTTTTATCAATTTGAAGAACCAAAGCAGGCGGTTCTGGTAAACAAACCCTGCCTACATCCAGGGATACCGCGTCCTTGAGAATCTGGAATTTTAAATTCAAAGTACATTGGCTTCCTCGTCACTCATTTTCAACTCCTTTCTTTGCATAAATATGCACTCAGATTTTTTTTTTTTGTCCAAGGGAACAGCCAGAAGCGAACTGACATTTATAGGTGTTTGTGTTTTCACAAGTAGTAAGCAGTTGGAAAATAATTTGGACAGATTATGGAGGTTGATACATATAAAGTACTCTATCATGTTTTTTTTTTTTTTTAAAAGAAGAGCTATAAATTTAGTACAGATACCCATTCAGGAATTCAGCGCAAAATCCTTTCATTTTAATTAAGAAACAGTGGGTTTATTTACATGTTTCCCAGTTCGTTTTAAAAAATTTTAATTGGAGTGTATCCATCATTTAGAATAGTTTGGAAATACAGAACAGTGAACAAAAGAAAATAAATAATTCATTGTCCCCTCCACAGTGGTTACTATTTTGGTGTTTTCAGCCATAATGTTTTATGTCTTCTCCACATACTCGGGATTATACTGGCTATAAAATTTTGTATCATGATTTTACTCCTATCAGTTAACATTTGGTTAACATTCTTTTTATGGCTCTCTCTTCTATCATGTGGGTACACCACAATCCAATATTTTATTCCTTTTAAAAGAAAGAAGGGTCTTTCCTGCATGTGAATTCAGCTGCAGGTTATAAAAGCTCTCTCTCTCTCTCTTTTTTTTTTCTGGGCAAATCGTCGTATGGATTTGTGAATGTCTCCTCTTGACTCCTGAACTAAGGACATAGGCCCCAGACCAGGTCTTGGGACCGGACAACTCCTATACCTTTTGGATTTGGGGAGTGAACTTAAGACACATGTTGGCTGAATGCAAGGATTGCATTTTTACAGCTGTCTTCTTTTTCTTCCTCTTCTGTTTTTTAAAGATTTATTTATTTATTCAGGAGAGACACAGAGAGAGAGGAAGAGACACAGGTAGAGGGAGAGGCAGTTTCCCTGCAGGGAACCCAATGTGGAACTCGATCCCAGGACCCCAGGATCATGCCCTGAGCCGAAGGCAGATGCTCAACCATTGAGCCATCCAGGCGTTTCCCCGTACTTTTTATTTTATTGATTTATTTTTTTGAGAGGGGGAGAGAGCACACTTGAGCAGGGCAAGGAGCAGAAGCAGACTCCCCGATGAGCAGGGCCCCTGAGATCATGACCTGAGCAGAAGGCAGACGCTTAACCCACTGAACACCCCCAGGCTCCCTGCTGGGGTCTCCTTGTTGGGCATTTTGTGTTGCCCACGTTCAGTCATCAGGTATTTCCAGCCTGTTAGGTTGACTTGAATACACATCTGAAACTACGGTAGAAATAAAAAAACTACCACCTGGAGGGCCTCAGGTTCAGGCTCTTGCTTTTCTCTGGACCTGGTCACTGCCTCACGCCCCCCAGGCTCCATTCATCACCCACTCCCAATCTTTGGAGTCAAGTTTCATGATCCTGATTTGAAGCGAGACAGGGTGATCAGTGGAGACCTAGGCCATGGAAACCCCTGGGGGAACCCGGTACTGTCCAGGCTGAGGTTGCCTCCCCCCAGTTATCTGTGTCGGCCCACCTGTATTGCTTTCTCTGCTTGCAGAAAAAGCATTTCGTGCTCATTGAAGAGAGCCAGACCCTGCAGAAGTATGATGTAGAAAGGAACATCCCCTGTGGTCTCACACCCAGGGGTGACCACCCTTAACAGTTTCATGCACATTCTTCCAGGCATTTCTTCATGAATATTAGCATTTATTTATTCATTTAAAAGTTAATGCATCATGTTCTATAGTCTTCTTGCTTTACTGATAAATATGTCTTGTGCCCACAGATCCCTCTCTTCATTTTTCATAGAGCTAGGTAAGACCACCTGGGATAGACACACCGTGTTTAAAGAATCTGTGATGAAGAATCCTATATGGTGGGCTTTCTCCTCCCCTCGTTTTTTTTTTTTTTTTTTAATATTGTAAAGTCCAAAAACGTTCTTAAAGGATATCCCACAAAGCTGACTTCCACAATGTGAATTATGAACATGAGAAAGTGCTACCTCGTTTAGTAACAGAAAAAGCTATTTTCAAAACCTCTATAAAAAAAGCCTTTATGCTTCAGTAACTTCCCTCCTGTTTGCCTTATATGTGTGTAAATCATGAAGCGTCTCAATGAGAAATCTACGAGCTCCTTAAGAGTCCATAATTCTTTTGCATTTCCACAAAGTCTGGCCCTGTACTGGGCACAAAATAGAAAAAAAAAATTTGTTAAAGTAAGTTCATTTGTTTTGAATAAATTTGAATAATAATTTAATATTATAATAATTAGAGAAATTTTTCTAATGTCTCTTTACATGAATAGAATGTCTTTAAAGAGAGTTTTGGGGCACCTGGATGGCTCAGCGGTTGAGCATCTGCCTTCAGCTCAGGGTGTGATCCTGGGGTCCTGGGATCAAGTCCCACATCGGGCTCCCCACAGGGAGCCTGCCTCTCCTTCTGCCTGTGTCTCTGTGTCTCTCATGAATAAATAAATACAATTTTTAGAAAAAAGAGAGAGAGAGAGTTTTACTGGTGATTCAGTAATGTGATGACTGTCATTCTTAATATTTAGATTGCATCTGAAAGCTGATTCTTTTTTAAATTGCTTTATTTCTTTTCATGCTTATTAAAGATATATACTTAGGAAATCATGTGGAGGTTATAGATGAGCAAAAAAAAAAAAAAAAAAAAGTAAAAGATAAAAGAAAAAGTCACCAACAAGCCACTGTGACTTTTTGGATGTATTTTACTCCACCAGCATGCTGACATGCTTCTTGACAGAAGCTTCTAGGCGTTTGCTCCTTACTCAGCGAATGTCTGGTTTCCTTGAATCATTTCCCACTCTGGGTTGGTGGGTTGTCTGCCTAGAAGTGAGCTTTCTGCTCTGCTGGCATCTCAGCTCATCTCTCTTTCTTTCTTTCTCTCTCTCTCTCTCTCCTTCCTTAGTTCTCTTTGCCATGAAGGAGGATAATGAGAAGGTGCCCACTTTGCTAACGGACTACATTTTAAAAGGTGAGAGCAGCCCCTGGCCCCCCTGGTGCAGGGCTCCCTGGCAACCCCTCGCCCAGGCCTCCCACCAGAGGCCTGGAACCTGCCCTTCTGCAGGCTTCTCAAAGCCTCCTGCTCGCCCAGACCACGCAGGGCTGGGGGCCACCAGTAGGCGCTTGTGAGGCCCTCACAGGGACGGGTTTTTGTCTTTGCTTGTTGCCGGGAGGCCAGGGGAGAGTCCTTCACCCTGGAGTCACCAGAGCGACTCCGCATTGCAGCAGCCAAACCAGCACAAGGCTGATTGTGAAAGCTCTGTGGAGTTCAGGCTATTTCGTGGGGAGAAACAGAGCCTGGGGCTGCCTTTACTAGTCTCAGCTGCTTGAAGTCTACATCCTTTCCTAACACTTGTTTTATTAAGGAAACTTTTAACATATGTAGGAGTCAAGTACCCAGAATAATGAACTCTCATGTGCTCAACATCCTGCTTCAGTGATCATTGACTCATGGCTGATCTCTGTTCACTTACACCCCTACCCAGCTTCTCCCCTCCATATTATTATTATTTAAAAAAAAAGATTTTATTTATTTATTCATGAGAGACACAGAGAGAGAGAGAGAGAGAGAGAGAGAGGCAGAGAAACAGGCAGAGGGAGAAGCAGGCTCCCTGCATGGAACCCGACGTGGGACTCGATCCCCAGTCTCCAGGATCACGCCCTGAGCAGAAGGCAGATGCTTAACCGCTGAGCCACCCAGGTGTCCCCTAAGTCTCTTTATATATATGTATTCCCCTTCCTTTCCTCTTGTCCCTTGAAATTTATTTCTTGGGGGAAACCAGGCTGTTTGCCCCATAGAATTTCCTGGTTTTGGCTTCTGCTAGTTAGTCGTGTCCTCATGGTTTAATTTAATACATTCTTCCTTTTTTTTTTAATTTTTTTTTTTATTTCCTGTTAGCTGGCAGAGCTAGAGGCTTGATCACACTCAGTCTCCAGTAAGCATTACATTATCGGTGGAGCTAAACTTCCATTAAGAGACACATATTCTCCAGTTGTCGTTCTTTGTGTGACATTTATATCATATTAGTTTGCTCAGGCTGCTAAAACAAAATACCATGGGGTGGCTTCAACAACAGAAATGTATTTTCTCACAGTTACAGAGGCTAGAAGTCCACGATCGAGGTGCCAGCAAATCCAGTTGCCAGCAAGGGCTCCCTTCTTGGCTTGCGGGGAGCCACCGTCTTGCTGTGTCCACAGGTGGCCTCCGTTGTGTGCATGTGGAGAACGCTAGAGCTCTCTGGTGTCTCCTCTTAGAAGGACACTAATATTATCAGAGCAGAGCCCCATCCTATAACTCACCTCCTTGGAGGCTCCATCTCCAAATATGGGGCGGTTAGGGCTTCAACATGGGAATTTGGGGGGGCACCCGGACATTCAGGCCGTAACAGTATCCACCGCTGATAGTCATCCGCTGTCTGGATCCTTTATTTCATTTAGCTTTGCTCCACACACACACACAACGCTGGGTACGGTTCCAGTAGGCTCACGGATCTCAGTTAAGGATCTCAGAGTTGTATTGTTTCCATAAGGATCAGAAAGATTAGTCTTGAATTTCTGCAGGAGGATGGCAGGCTCAGCATTGGGAAGAACTTCTGGCTCTTAAGGGCTTTCAAAGCAAATTTCTCAAAGGAGTTTTGTGGAAATGGGTTTGGAAAGTCTGGGAGCCCGAGGGCTGGACCCCTTTCCCCACCGTGATCCACGGAAATGTCAGTGAATTCATAAAACTAGTTAACATTTACTGAGCACTCTCTATTTGCTTCTGAACCACCCTGTGAGGTAGGCAGAGGCAGAGCACAGAGGGGTGGGAGCCACTTCCCCAAGGTCGTGGGATTAGCACAGGCCGGATCCGCGGTTTGAACCCAGGCAGACGAGCACCGGAGACCTGATCATCTATACCTTCTTCTGGAAGGAAGACACGTGATCCCAGGTGTCCCCTGGTTCCTGGGGGCGGCTCTCTGCCTCTGGGCCAGGGGCATCCTGCGCTGGCAGGGCCTGCCCCACGCGTGCTTTGACCTCTCTCCTCTCCCCTTCTCTTTGCAGTGCTCTGTCCCACCTAACCCTGCCCTCGGGGGCAGCCTTGCTGCGGAGGTCACGGAGCAAGAGTCATTCTATCACAGGGACTGCATGACACCACGTAACCTCCGACGTGTATTTAAACGTGTATACCTTAACCTGGATTAAACATGAGCAAGCGCGCGGGGTCCTTTGCTGTTGGCTTCTAGTCCTAGTGATCATTGGATGCATGACCGAGGGGCAGGGCCGGTGGGGGCCTCTCCGCCGTCGGAGGAAGGCGGCCGCTCTCACCGCGCATTATGTAGTCTGGCTCCAGCCCTCGAACACAGCTTACACTCTAAGACTAATTTTGAAATAAACCTTCATTTAATTAATATTCTTCATGTGCTTTGGAGTGTGGTGTTTCAAACCCGCAGGGGCAGGCCGCCTCGTTGCCTTTGCATGGTGTCCCGGGGCCTACGGCGGACGACCGGGTGTTGGGGGGTCAGAGCGAGGCCCTGCCGTGGGCCAGACTCGGGCTGCACGAGGCACAGAGGGAGGAGGCCACCCCCGGAGCCCCAAGATCCGGCTGCTTGGCAGCTGTCAAGGGAGCTGCACGATGTCTTGTAGGATCTATGGGTGGGGGGTGTCAGAGCAGTGGGGCGATGGGGGAGTCAGCAGGTGGGGAGTGAGTCTCGAGTAGCATGTGCCTCCTGGTGAGGTGGCCACGCTGGCCCTTGCCAGCCCCTCCACAGGGACCCGGGGCGCGGAGGGAGTCAGCTCTGCTGGGTGATCCTGGCTTGGGGGGCTGCGGCTGCCGCCCGAACGCCCCCAGGGCCCTGGGAACGGTATCCTGCGGCCGTGCGTGCCCTCCGTCTGCCCTTCCCGCAGCCCCAGGGGGCCGGCGGCCCCGACCCCACTTGGTGTCCCCGACCCCACTTGGTGTCCCAGCCTCGGTGGCAGGCAGCTGCTGGCCTGGGCTGCCCCGCAGGTGGGCGCTGTCCCCTTGCTGGGGTGCTGGCGTGATTTCACCACACCTTGAACTCGCTTGGCTTCCGTCTTCTGGCTTGAATGATCATAGCCCTGTGAGTTCCCACAGCCCCGTCGTTTTTTTTTTTTTTTTTTTTTTTTAAGATTATGCTTATTTATTCCTGAGAGACACAGAGAGAGGCAGGGACAAGGCAGAGGGAGAAGCAGGCTCGATCCCCGGACCCTGGGATCACGCCCTGAGCCAAAGGCAGCCGCTCAACCCCCGAGCCACCCAGGTGTCCCTCCTACAGGGATCATAGCCCTGTGAGTTCCCACAGCCCCGTCTTAAAGCAAAAAGCTTTATGGAGCCCTTGCCCTGTGCCTGCCACTGACCTTATGGCTTCATAAGCTAGTCTCACATCGTGGCGACCCTCCATGGTAAGTAGGCCATGGCGTCACCCAGATTTTACAGATGAGAGGAGACCTGGGAGGAGAGACGTTCACAAGTGGTGGAGTCAGACTGTCACCCTCCACTTGCTCTTGGTAGGGTTTGCCTTAACCGCATACAACAAACAGAAAGCCATACTTTATCACGTCGGCAGAAGGCTGTGGGTCGACGTGGGCGACAATAGAAGGCCTTCTGGGTGCCTTGCCTCTCACTTGTTGGGCCTGTGCTTTTCTGGCAGCCTTGTTGCTGAGCAGTAGCCATCCGACCTTGGGGTGAGGGGGGCCCACCCCTCCAGGGAAGCTGCCCCCGTCCCTGCAGGCCTAACTCAGGCATCTACCTCATGCAGAACTACACAGGCCGAGCCCTGGCTGCTGGGAGGAGGTCGAAGCAACCATAGGTGCCCATGTAAATACTTAGGGGCTGACACCCTGACCTAAGTCTTGGTGCTTTGCCAGAAAGGGGTGACTTCAGTTCTGCATTCAGTGGCACCGTGGTTAAGGATGCAAAGGGTCATCGGTGACGGGAGGTCACTTGCCAGCTGTGGGGTTTTTCACCTGCCTCAGCTAAAGGGAAGCAGAGAATCCTCCAGAGCTTTCCTTCCTGGCTTGGATTTGTCAGATCTGGGTCAGCCACTCCTTTCCCCCCGAACGTATCCTGCCAGCAGGTGTCTGAGGCAGCAGAGACAAGCTAATCAAAGCTGCTGGCAGTTAAAAATAAATCTCAAGTGTCAGGGATCCACTCAAGCTAGGGGAGGTGAGTAGGGAAAGCTGGTGACCGGGGGTCCTCTTTTCTCGCCTTTTGTCCACATCGGCAGCCTTAGTGGGACGGTTCAGTCGAATCGCCACGATTTTGCATTGCCCTTCCCTCAATTCCTTGCTCTTCAACATGTGGCGCCCAGCACGGACAGCATCGAATTGCTGTTAGAAACATCTCGCCCCAAACCTCCCGAATCGGAATCTGCATTTTTAACAGGCTCTCCAGGCAATCGTTATTGGCATCCAAGGTCTGGAGAAGCCTTGCAAGAGCGAGTGTGCAGCGTGGTCAGCAGGAGAACGCGATTCTCCACCCCCCACACGCCCCTCTGCTCATGCTTGGGGTGCAGTGACGCGGCCAAGGTGCCCCCAGGTGCCGTGACACCTACGACTGCAGTCAGCCTTGATGGCCGGGCGCGGGACCAGTCAGGGGAATGGGCGCGGGACACGGCGAGGGGAATGGGGCGCCCGGGCCTCGGGCAGGTGGGCTCTAACCTCCTGCCAGTTAAAGGTCCCCACGAGGTGTTGCCCAGTGCCCCGTGATCAGGTCCCGGTAAGGAAACTCCGCTGGGGAGCCAGACACAGCCTCTGTGTGTCTTGTCTCTATTTCGGGAGGGAGGCAGATACAACCCAGCAGGAAGAGCTAACAGGGAGGGTGGCGCCCCTGATGCTTGTGGGACAAATTGGCTTCTAAAAATTCAGGAGAGCTTTTTCCTGCCTCGCTGGATGGTCGGGAGGGTGACTTTGTCCAGCCGGTGGCCAGGGAAGAAGGGGGGTGGATGGTCAGAGAGGAGGTGTGCCCTGCAGGGCTCTCAGGACGAAGGACAGATCAGGTCCGACGTGCACCCAGTGCCCCTCCGTGGGCACCCTGGGACCGTGGCACCCACGGCACCTAGGCGCGGCGGGCCGCGTTGGGGGTCTGACCAAAGGCCGAGGGCCGGGGCACCCCGGGGCGCCCAGCCTGCCTTGCAGCGGAGCACTAATGGGGAGGGGCCGCCTCGCCCCCCGGGAGCCCGGAGAGGTGGCCCCAGTCGCCGCGCAGGCCTCCGAGATGGGCACGCGTGGGGGCAGAGCGATGACATGCTGCCCTCGGGGCAGGGCAGTGGTCCTGCTGGCGCCTGCTGAGTTCCTGGAGAGGCTGAGGCCTGTCGCTCGGCTTCCTGCCCGAGCTGGGGGGAGCGCCGTGCCCCTCTGTGGACCCCAAGGTGCCTTGGCTTCCTCTCGCTGCCTTTCTTTCAGAAGAACAATGAGCCACCTTAGCACGCAGCCCCGCAGCTCCGCACCCCGCCCAAGCCCTCATGCATATTCATCCCGCTTCAAAGAGCACAGCATGGAATATGCAAATTGGCCAGGCAGGAGCTGGTTGGCATTTTGATAATAGCTTTGTCTGAAAAGCCCCAGAGACACTTGCACATCCAGGTCCTCTCTCCCTCGCCCTCTTTCCCCTCCCTGAAGCCCCTCCTCGCTCGCTCTCCCGCTCTGCACGGGGAGCAGGCAAGTGCACTGCAGAACCAGGACCCCAGAAGCCAGGGGAAGAGCCCGGGGCGGGGGTCTGGCTCCAGGCGGAGCATCTCCCTTCCCACCTGGTCCTCTCCTCCCTCCTCCTCCAGCGGCGTCGCTTGGGTTTTCTCCCTGTGGAGGGGTCCCGGGATCCTGGGCCTGTCCATGCTGTGTGGGGACGCGGTCTCCGAGGCCATTCCCCCCTTTCCTTGGTCCTTCCTCCTCCTCCATCCTGGTCTTGCCCTTACTCTGGGCAGTCAAGTCTGAAAACCCAAGAGCCTCGCCTTCCCTGAGAGCAGGGAAGGAGTCACCCACAGATAGGAGAGGAGGCTTGGGTGTCGCCCCCATCACCAACAGATCGGGGGGCCCCAGGAGTTCCTGACTTCACCCCGAGGTCTCGATGGCACATCCGGGCGGCCGTCAGTGACAGGCTGTGTGGCCTTGGCATTGCCCACTTCTTTATCTCAGTTTGTGGATGGTCAACAGCGGCCTCTTCCCGAAGATGAGCCCCGGGGGTGCATCCTGCCTTAGCGCAGCCCCTAGAGAAGCGTGCAGAGGTGGGGTCCCTGCTCGCCCCAGGGTAGCCGGTTCCAGTGAGGCGCTGGTGGGCTACAGGGTGGGTGCCCTGCTGCGGGGCAGGCGGGCTAAGGCTCGGAGCCGGGCGGTGAATGCTGCTGCATGCGGGTCCTTGGAGGAGAGAAGTGGAGGCAGGTGCAGGGCTGCAGGCACCTCCCAGATTTCAGGGACCAGGGGGTCCTCTGCCTTTGACCCTGAAGGCCAGCCCTGGTCAAGCTGGGGCTTAGAGAGACAGGTTACCTCACAGGAGGAGCATGGGTTTTGCCCTTGGGTTCAAATCCCAGCTCAACTACATATCAACTAAATAATTTTTAAAAAAGATTTATTTATTTGAAAGATAGAGACCGCACTTGAGAGCAGAGGGAGGAGCAGAGAGAGAGAGAGAGTAAAGCAGACTCCACACTGTGCGTGGGGCCCGACACAGGGTTCAATCCCACAAGCCTGAGGTCGTGACCTGAGTGAGCCAAAACTGAGGGCGGATGCTCAACCGTCTGCACCACCCAGGCGCCCCCACATTAGCTAAATAATTCTATTTTTCTTAGATTTTATGTATTCATGAGAGACACACAGAGAGAGGCAGAGACACAGGCAGAGGGAGAAGCAGGCTCCCTGCAGGGAGCCTGATGTGAGACCCGATCCCAGGACCCTGGGATCACGCCCTGAGCATCTGAGAATACGCTCAACCACTGAGCCACCCAGGCGTCCTCTAAATTATTTTTGAGAAAATAATTTCTCTGAGCCCCAGTTTCCTCATTTTAAAAATGGGAATATTAATATCAGTAATTCCCCCAGGGTTATTCTGAATGCAGTGTCTTGCATAGATGCTAAGTACTCAATACATCGTGACTTTTTACTAGTAAACTTTGAGGAACAAAGAGAAAGGGCCAGGTGCTATGTTCTCTCTGTTGTTGGGGACGTGATCATGTTCTCAATCCAGTAGGTGCAGAGGCCTGAAAACACAAGACAAGGCAAGAGAAGGTGTGGGCTACTCCCCTCGAGTCAGCCGTGCCCTCTGTCCTCACCAAATCCTGCCCGCCGGTGGCCCGGGGAGCGCTGGCACCTGCCGATTCTACGGCCAGAGGTCTCCGGGTGCCAGCAGCCCCGGGACCAGGAGACAAAGCAAAGAGGCTGGAGCTGGATCATATTCTGATTTCTCAGCAGGTTCATTCAAGGGGAGTGATGCAGGAGGGAGGGTGAAAAGTCCAATGTACTATTGCACTTAGCGGAAAGATTCTATTTTTACTGCTAAGGAGACAGGTAGAGAGACGGAAGAGAGAACACGCAGAGCACCCCAGACACAGAGAAGCCTCACGTGCCCTGTGACTAGGCCAGACAGGTGGGAGGCGTGCGGACTCTTTCAAGAGGTTCGAGAAGGGCATTGCAGGGTCTTCTAAAGTGCTGTTCCCACACATTGACTAGGCCTTGAGGACCACCTTTGAACACTCTGGAGGGGTGTCTTCAGAAGGCAGATCTCGGACCATGGTGGAAATTGGAGGGATGGGGTGGCTCTGTGTGCGATGCAGCCTTTCTGCCCGGGAGGCATGGGGCTCCCCAAGGCTGGGGGTGGGCGGTAAAGGCAGGTAACAATAGATGGTGGGCCGTGGGTGGGATTCCCGTATGGGGTGAGCAGGTTGGGTTTCCTGACCCATTCTGGGGGCCAAGAAATGATTTTTTTGCTCCTGCGCTTGGATCCCTGCTCTGGGCAAACAACCCCAAAAGGGGCAATAATCAGAGCATCAAGCATTTTCTGCTCAGGGCTACCGCAGATCCCTTTCTGAGATTGGTCCTGGATGGGGCAGGGGTTGGACAGCTGGGGGGCTGTCTACGATGCACCTACCTTGGGCCCAGCCCAGGAGACTCTGATTTAGCAGAGAACAGAATTGGGCACCTGCAGCTCCAGACAGCTGCCCAGCAATTCTAGGCATTCCAGGCTGACCTCCTGGGGGTGTTGCAGGGGTGGTGGTGGGGACGCTGCATGAGAGGCAGAGATGCCACTGGGCCCTGAAGTGCTGAGGCAGAGTCTGGGAGCCGAGTTATTGCATCTCCTTCCAAAATGTGACCCCGTGTGACACAGTGAGACCCGTCAGAAGGGCAGCAAGAAGCATGCAGCCCACTGGCCTGTGGAAGCCTGGATAGTGATGTCAGTCTCAGCTTCTCCAGCAGGGGTGGGGGCTGTCCCAAGATGGGAGGAGTCCCCCCACCAGGAGAAGCTGGGGACCCATGTCATCTTCCACAGGACTAGTTTCATGGAGCATCAGCCGAGGGCAGCTTAGCAACCATCTCTTCTAACCTCTCAGTGTGCAGGTGAGGAAGTTAATTTAGATGGTTGGTGAGAGGGAATTGTTAGCAGTCTTGACCAGATCTAGGAGAACCCAGGGCTCGTCCTCTCCCTACAAAGGAGCTTGGGAGGCCCCCGGGAGGGCAGAGCCAGCCTTAACTGAGGTCCCCGTAATAAAAATTTGTGATACTACGGGGGAAACCACCACCCTGAATTTCATGAAATAACAGGTGGGTGTGAGATATGCACACCTGACATGAGTTCTCTGAATAATGCTTGGGTGTAATAAGATGAGAAAAAAAAAACCCTGAAAATGAAAAGGTATAATGAGATATACACAACTGAAGGGAATTGTCTTAAATGGCTGATTGTAATGAGATGTACATAAATTGTAAGGCTTGTAATGAAATGAAAAAAAAAAAAATCCTTGCCTGATAATACTGGGTGTAATGTCTACACCTGAAATAAGTCGTCTCACCGCGCTGAGTGTAATGAGATGCACATAATTTTAAAGAGTGTAATGAGATGAAAAATAAATCAAACACTTGTCTTAAAATGAAAGATGTACAAAGATGCACACACCTGAAGGGCATTGTCCTAAATGGGTTCGCTTTAATGAGATGCATTTAATTTGCAAGGGGGCTAAATGAGATTGGCCCAGAGAGAGGCTGAGAAATATAAAACTATAAGATCTGTACAATCGAAAGTGGTATAATAAAATCTGCCTCATCCGTGGGGTGGAAATAAGATGCCAAAGTGGAAATGCACAGAGTATGATGCGATCGATCAGCGTTCTCTCGGCCAGTCCTTGGTGGTCCCTCGCCCTGCGACGCTCTGCAAAGTTGAATTATCCTCTGTCCCCTGTATGGTGCCAGGCACACCACAATAGGCACCTGCGAATCCTACTGGCTGAATGACGGGGTTGTTGTCTCTATAGCAAAAGGAAGGTAAAGGGAGCAGCTATAAACAAGTAACTTCTAAAAGGCAAAATAAAACTACCTTCTTTTCTTTTTTTGAGAGAGAGAGGACAGCAGGAAGGAAGGGGCCGAGGGAGGGAGAGAGATGATCTTAAATAGGCTCCATACCCAGTGTAGAGCCTGGTGCAGGGCTCGATCCCTCGACCCTGAGGTCATAACCTGAGCTGAAATCCGGAGTCGGATGCTTACCCGACTGAGCTGCCCAGGTGCCCTGAAAATTATTTTCTGAGAGCAACGCTTCCCAAAGTCCTCAGGCATCTTGCCTTGGAATCTGGGAAACAGTTGGTCATGGGACCAGATCTGCATATATAACAAGCAGCCCTGGTGGGTTTTATGTCCCAAGATTCCGGTTTCCCTATTGAGGCCAGAGAGGCAGGTAGCCGGAGCGAAGATGTCTGGATGTAGGACACAAGGAACGCTTTGCAATGAAACGTCGGAATATCTTCACTTCCACAGATACGTTCTCTTGGATATTTTTTTTTCCCTTTTTGTCAAAGGCCAAGCCTCCTGAACTGTCTTGTTTTCTCATGCTTGATGGAGCAGTGAGTAGAGGGAATAGCTCCTTCTTAAGAAGCAAGAATGCAAATATTGGAAGGAAAGTCAAAAAAAGGCAAAAAAAAAAAAAAAAAGGCGGGGGCGGGGAGGATAACTAACCAACGAGTCAACCCGACAGTGACAGCCTGGTAACAAGTGTCAGTGTTGGGGGGAGCACGCTTATGGCCAGTGTTGTGATAACCTGGAGAGCGCGTCGTAAGGGGTAGCGATGACAGGATTACACCCCGTGGCCGTGTTAGGAATATAGGTCCTGGGTGGCAGTTCTCTGTCTTTCAAATGTTGGCACAAAATTTTTTTTAGAAACAGTATGTGGTCCAAACAAAACACGTCTGGGAGCTCAATTTGACCTGAGTGCCACATCGGACTCGAAAGTCTTGTTTGCAGCTCTGAATGATGACGTCTGAGGTCAGGGTCCCAGGAGGAGGTCGTATTTTCACCGTGAGGGTGATGTCACCAGCACACATTCAGTTGCCTGTTCTCCTAGAACGTAAACTCCTGGGGGCCAGAGCTTTGATGCCCGCAGGTGTATCCCCTGCACCTGAAGCTGCTGGAGACGGAGGTGGGAGACCGAGGTGGGGCTCTATAAATACACATCAGCTGGATGAGTGAGTCTGAGCGGGTTGGGGTGTGCCGGAGCCGTTGCCCCCAACTGGCCCAGGGGTCTCCCGTCAAGGGAACGTAGCTCTGGCCCTCGGCTCCTGTGAGCCGGAACCTTCCAACCTGGAAGGTCTGTCCCCGCTGGGATAGGGGTTGGGGCCAGACATTGTCTGGAACGGCTTCCAGGGCCCCGACGCCAGCACCCCGGTCCCACCCTGCACTGTCCCGTACCTCCACAGGGATCGAGGCACATCTTCTCCTGGGCCCGGAGAGGGCTTGGACAGAGGTTGCTCCTCCTCATAACACTGCCAGCTGCATCTCAAATGATTTGGGAAACCCCTTTATCATTGGTGGCATGGTTGAAAAGCTGTCAGAACCTGATAGAAAAACTGAGCAAGAGGTGGGAGAGGCTGGGGCAGGCTACTCTGGTTTCTCCCAATAGGGTCGCCTACAGTGTGTTTTGTGGAATATTAGCAAAACTCGAATAGATACTACTTGGGGGGGGGGAAGGCAAATAAATCTGGGGAACAGGATAAACAGGTTTCTCAGAGCCTTTCCTTTACTCCTGTGCCTTCTGGAACCCCACCAGCAGAATAGAATATGCAGTTCATCCTAGATTAATTTGGCCACGGATTTTTTTTTTTTTTTTTTGATAGCATGGCTTTGAACAGTGTCTTCCTTGGAAACCACTTCTTTGAAAGCCTCCTGGTTTCCGGGCTCTGGGAGGTGAGGCTCTAAGGTGTCATATACTTGCGGGGCTTGCGGGGCTCGAGACTCCTCACCGCCCAGAGGTGGGGTCTCTGTCTGTGGATGCTCTGGGATTGAGGGAGGCTCGGGCTCCATGAGAGCGGGGACCTAGGGAGTACCCCTCGAGCTGCCTGCGGGCCCATGCAGCCTGCGCGCACTCCCCTCCCTGCCTGCAGCCTGGCGGTGGGGGTGGGAGGGACACGTACATCTCACCGGGTGCCCAGGAAGGGAAACTGGGCTGAAAGGAACAAGAAACCTGCTTCCTGGGGAGGTGCGGGATGGGGTGGGGAGAAGCTGTGCCTAAATTCCCACTCGCCCCAGGGAATAGAGTGCTGAGCCCTGGGGTTCAGAGGGCAGGCTCCTCTCTGGACACAGCTCCAGGATTAAATGCGGCGGTCAAGATTCGCTCTCCTTCCCGATTCCTGGGACCTGGGGTCTCCGAGGGCTGGCGATGGTGGGGGGGTGGCAGTGGTGCCACCAGCTTTGAGGATGAAGACCCTTTGGAGCCTAGGATGCGGCCCCAGGAAAGGCAAAGGCCTTTGAGGGAGGT